>NC_136070.1:732877738-733195238 GCF_964261635.1 Lissotriton helveticus
CTATGAACATGTATAGAAGAAGGAAAGAGGCACTTTAACAGAAATAAAAAGTTGAGAGAGTAAGTAAAAAGGCCGCTGCTGTGAAGAGGAAACTCTTCGTTTACATTCTAAATAGAATGAAGACTCTGGACTATAGGTGATTCATTGGTTGTCTGAGTACCTGTTTGGGTGTATGAATGTCCATATGGGTGGGTGAGTAATCTGTTTTTTCGGTGAATTTCACAGGTATTTTTAATTTTAATTTTATTTCCTATCTGTAACCTGTTAACTTTGAGAGTGGGTGTGGTGTGAGTGGCTGTATTGGTCAGTAACTGGGTGTCTGAGTGGCTATATGGGTCTGTGAGTGAGTGTAGTGTCTGGGTAATTACGGAAGTGCATGTGTAGTACCTGGGTGAATGTATGACTGCATAGGTAGTGCCTGCTTGATTATATGTACAGACATTCACGTACCCACTCACCAACCTATACAGCCACTTAGACACCAACTGACAGACTGATGCAGACATTCAGAAAACCTAGTCACTCATGCATACATTCACTGGGACACTTAATCGCTCACTTATACAGTCAGTCACAAACCCACTGGAATCATCCATACAGGGAATGATACACCCACTGATTCATCAATACACCTTGGTATATATATTTAACACTCACAAACTTTAAAAATACTCACAGTAACTGGATAATGTCATCAGTGATGTCACTGACCATGTCATGAGTGTCTCTCAACAGTCAAAGAAAACTTTATTTGGTTATCATAACCATAAAGCAAAATACTGAAGATAAAAATAATTGATTAAAAATAGTTTAACATTTTTTTAAAATAGATTACTTATAAAAGCATTTTGAAGAAATATATATTTTTTTACAATTCATGCGATGACTTCCATCTCATTTTTGTATTGTCCACTATTCGTAGGAGATTGTCAATCCAGGTGAGTAGCTTAACCCTCGACAGATTAAAATAGTTCATTTCCCACTAGCCAGCAAGTTACGGTTTGTCTACAAGTACGTATATTGAGGTCTTTTAAAATTGGTTTTAAAAGTCTCATTCTTGCTTCTTTCACTATGGGACAGACACACATCAAGTGACATAAAGATTCGGTATGATATCCGCATAAATGGCAAGTTGCATTTTGGGATTTTCCTTTCCATGATAGTCGCAAATCCTTGGTTTCATATTCTCCAAACCAATACAGCATACAACTCCTATTTAGGAACAAATGTGTCACTAAGTAGGCTTGCGGTTTTGGTTTGACATAAGAGTTTATAACTGACCAGGAGTGTTTGCGTTTTACCAATAATCTTTTGTCTTCAAAAAGGGACGGATTTTTTTCAGCACTATTACACTCTTTATTGAATGCCGCCCTTTCCATCTTACTATCCCAAGCCTCTTGTATGTCTAGCGCAGCCAATGCTGATCGTAAGTATTCGCCCCATGACTGCGATTTTCTCAAATCAAACTGTGTTTTTATTTTGGTCCAGCAAAGATTGTTTAGTGAACCAGGATCTGCTGAAATAAGTTTCCAGCATAGTTTTACAAAAACTGATTGACGCTGGAATTCCTGATTTTTTAGACCGAATTCCAGACGAATCCGTGCTGGTGATGCACTTTTCGGAAGGTTGAAAACAGCTTTATACACCATTACCTGAAGTTCATTTAATACTTCAAATTCCCGGCCATGCCATTTTTTCAAACCATATGCGAGTGCCGGAAGTAGTTGCGAGGCCATTACTTTCAAGAGGTGACTGTATGATGGACAACTCAGTTTCTGTTTCATTTGTTTATAAGCAAAGATTAATGTTTGGGGCTTTGCTTTTATTTTCTGTACAGTGAAAGACATATCTCTGCCCAAATTAATCCCCAAATATTTATATTTACTGACTTCCTCTATTTGTTCGTTTTTGGCAAACCACGGGAATTTTCCTCGATTAGGTCCTGCTAATTGCACGACTTTTGTTTTTTTCTTGTTTATCTCTAATCCTTGCTGGTCAAAATATGTGATCACATGGTTAATGACTCTTTGTAAGCCGATCGAAGTTTGGCTTAAGACCACCAAAGTTTGGCTTAAGACCACAATATCGTCTGCACATTGCATATACTATATGTGGTCTTCTGTCAACTTTGGAGGAAGACCATTTACGTTAGACAAATAAGCTTGCAAGTCTGCTAGGTACAAATTAAAGAGGCTTGGGGCCAAAACGCAACCCTGTTTCAGGCCATTGTAAATATTTATTTTGGAGGATACAATACTACCATCTCCCAACTTCACCCTAGCCCAGGTTTCGTTGTGGAGGGCTACTATGGCATTGATTAGTTGTTGCGGAAGTCCCCATTCTTTTAGTTTCATCCAGAGTCGTTCTCTTGGGACTCTGTCAAAAGCAGATTTAAGATCTATAAAACACGCAAAAAGTCTTGTGTTCTTTTGTATGGCTTTCCCCGTGAGAATTGCCAACGCGGCTAGATTCGTATTTGTGCCCATTCCTTTTCTGAAACCAGTTTTATTTTTGGGATTATACCTTTTTACTCTGTCCATGCTTGTAGCTCTTGCAAAATGTAAGATGCATAGCATTTTGCCTCCACATCCATCAGGGCAACAAGTTTATAATTACCGGGCTCTTTATTACTTCCGTTCTTATAGATGGGGTGAAATAAACTCCCTTTCCACGATTGTAGAGTCTTATTTTGAGAGAAAAAAATGATTAAATAACGGCGTGAGGTAATTGGCCCAAAAATCTGGATCTTGCTTGAAAAGTGCATTCGGAAGGCCATTTGGCCCAGCTGCACCCTCCTTTTTCCGTTTTCTTATTACTTCTTTTAGTTGTGTGCTATTGGTTAAGGGGTTTGAGCCGTTGCGGTATAATTCTTTAAGATCTTCTTTAGTTTGCATGTTTTTCAAGAAAAATAGAGGTTTAGTTAGTGCGCTTTGCTTTTCCTCCTGCAAGATTTCCATGCAGTTTTCCAGCTTAAATTGCTTATCAAACATTATATGATTGTACAGATTTTCAATATGTTGTACCCAATTTGCCTCGCTTGTTCCTGCCATTTGATACCTTCTTGCTCCCTTAATTAATTTATTCAAAATCCCCCAAAATTCGCAGCTGTTTGGCAATTTACTTGCCCAGAGTAGTTGCTCCCAGAGTTTTTCCATATGCACCGTTTTTGCATCCCTGCACTTCTCCTTGTATTTCTTCCTCATTTCTTTGATGTCATGATTGTTTAAAAATGTTCCCGCTCTTACAGCGACAGTTTTTTTTCTCACCTCCCTTGCTATCTCCCTTTTTTTGATCACGGAGTTGAAAGTTATATCATGGTTCATGCATTCTTCTTTGCGGTCCTGGGCGTTCTTGGACTACCGGAAATGTGTTAACTAACCGCTTCCCTAATGTTTCCCATGGCTCTTCCAAAGTTTGGATGCTCTGCGAGCTGCTGTCGTCAATGTATTTATAAACTATGTCCATAAATAATTTGCTGTTTTTACCACACCATTTTAGCTTCCTTAAAATTTTGTATAACAGGCATTTCTGTTAAAGTTGTAGTGATTTTTTTCTGACACAGGTTCGCATGCAAGGCCAATACTTGTGGATAATTATCGCTTTCGGGACGGGATTGAATATTAAATGATTCAACTAAATGGAGTAGGTCGTTGCTCACCATTGTATAATCTATTGTGAATTGTTTTTTCCCACTTGAGAAGGAAATGCCGGCGGGCTGGTCTCCCTTAATTTTTCCATTCAGAAAGTGTAAACCAAGGTTTTCCAATTCGTACTTTTCTTTTCCAGCCTCTTGCAGCTTTTGACATGCTTCTTTTTTCAAGTAAGCCCCTATAATATTTGTATTAAAATTGCCTGAAACAATCAACCCACTGCATTGATAACTTGCTTGCAAGACCTTTATCAAATTTATTAAGTATGGGCGCAAAATCCGTTCCGCTCGCGGAATTTTCAGATTGTCGGCAATTTCGCGATCAGCGAATCTCGCGAAATTGCAGAAAAATCCGCAAATCCGCTCGCGGGCGGATTTTTTATTTTTTTGCACATGCCCGAGTTAAAGCTCAAATTCAGTAACGTTCAGCCCAAAAAATTAGTGAGCACGGTCGAGGCAAGGCAGGTGTGCTTCCTCCCTATATCTACCGCCTACAATTAGCCCTTTACACAGCTGTAGTGTAGGAAAAGCACTATACATTTACCCAACGAGGTAGCACTTACTGATTAGCCAGTAGAAAGTACTCCAGTTGAGTATGGCACAACACGGTGGCATCTTCGTGGATAAATATGCAGGCAGGATTCATTCTGGCACGATGCTCCTGTCACAAAAATTAAACCTCAACAGGAAGCACTTACAGATATAAATAAAGCAGGTGCCCGAGTTGAAGCTCAAATTCAGTCACACATTATAATAAGCCCAGACAACTGGTGAACACGGTGTAGGCTAGGCAGGTGTGCTTCCTCCCCATATCTACCGCATACAATTAGATGTAATCCTTGATGGAGGTCTTTGCATCCACGAGTTTCTTGAGCGCAATCCCTGTGTACTTGCAGTGACCAGGAGGCTGCTTTCTTCTCATCTGCTGCTCCGATTGGTCTCTGACCCTTTATAAACAAGAGGCATGTAAACTCGCATGGAAGCCCCGCCCGTTTGGCCCCACACACAGTAGGGTATGCAACATCTTTGCGCCCTTTCCTCACTATGATGGACAGCTCACTCGAGGGACCTCGGCGACTTTCGGGGCGGTGGCAACGTTACAGACACACGTGGTCACATATATTTGTGCAAATCCGCGAGTTCGTGGATTTTCCCGCAAACGCGCGGATTTTTTTGCCATTTCGCGAGATTTCGTGACCGCAAATCCGCAAAATTGGCCCATACTTAAAATGTATCAGGCATGACAGTTTATCCTTCTTTTCTTTTTTGGTTGGGTGAATATATATGTTTCAAATCAACTAAATCCATGGTTTTGCGATTACAGAGCTTTTGCTCTCCAATTTTTCTCCAATTTTACTATTGGTAGCCAATTTTCACCCATGTCAATTTCTTCCTTATGCCAATCAAAATTCTCTGTAACATATAAGGTAAACCCCCCCTTGGGTGCCCGTACTTGCAGATTTTTTCCGCAAAGATGTGGCAATCTTCATAGCCAACTATTGATCTTGAAGTAAAATTCCACGTTTCTTGTAGTAATATAATATCAACAACTTGTAGGAAAACCATGTTCTCTGGGTCATGGCCCATGTCCCTAAAGCCATGGATGTTCCATGAACAAAGTGTTATTTGAGTTTCCTTAGGATGTCTTGCCGACACCTCTGTGTGCTGTTTCTTTGGGGAGCCATCAACTACATCAGGATCGTTGTTGACACAGGAAATGAGGAACCCATGACCAATCTTGAAATTCTTCTGCCTGTTGCTTTAACTGTATTGTACTTCTATCTAACCCTTCTGGCTTTTTGCCTGACAAAGCTGTGTTTTTGGAAGTTGTGCTCCTTGCCCCCCTTAAACACACTGTGGTCCTTAACTCATATCCTGATGAATGTGGGGCCTCAATATCTTATAGTAATGCAAATGAATATCTTAATAGTTTTGGATATGATATCGATATGCCCCAAGATTCAAAGACTTCTTTTTTGGAATATATCAGGGCTGTTGTTTCAATTGAAGACCAGGTTGTTTGAGTGACCTCTATGTCTGGCCTCTTTTCAATTTGTAGAAAGTCTACCGCCAGAAGATTTACAGATTCAATATTGCATAGTTCTGGTATCTCATTGCACAGTCTCAATATGTTTCCCCTATTGAGCATGTCCGATCTGCCCTTTGTTTCATATTTGGGATCAAAAATCAGTTTGGGAGTTATTTCTCCTGGGTCTCTTTGTTGTAGTTCTGTCGAATTTATACATATTTGTGTTTGCGGTGGATCACAACCTATATTTCTGCTCTGTACTCTGTTATTAGATATTGACCTTTCTGGGTTGTATTGATTCGGTTTACCCTTTCTGATTATTTCTCCTTCTGAGTTTACTACCTTTTGGCATGATAATATCCTGGTGGGTACTTGTGTCGTAGGAGTTACAATTGGTAAATTGCAAACTCGTCCTGTTTTTCCAAAAGAAAATTTTATTTGACTTCTAGTCTCTGTTTCGTTAATGTCCATTCGATTTCCCAGCATTTTTACCGCAGTTGTTGTTGGCCTATTGTCCTGAGTTATTTTTTGGTCTTCTTGTGTTTTTGTATTGGGTATTACCCTTTGGTGGTCAATTTGATTTACTTCGATAATTGGATTCATACTTTGTAATTCCATAATAATACTATTTTTATCCTCTTGATTATTTATTACAGCAGTTGTGTTAACTTTCGGTTTTGAATTTCCAATAAGCTCTTTTTCATATTTTTTTTTTCCTTCACTTTTAAGGGTTTTGTTTATTTCTTGTTCATAATCAGATTTCTTTACTACGGTCTTTTTATCCTGTTTTATTAGTTTAGATCATTTGTTCTTTTGAATTTTAATTATTTCTCCTTTGCGACCAGATTTAAGATGATGATAAGATATATCCGGAATATCAACTATCTCCAGTAAATTTGCTGGGTGCTTTTTATAATTTTTAGTTTTTTTGGAACCTTCACTTTGTTGTGCTTTAATATTTTCCTGGTCGCTAGAGGATGAAACAGTTTGTATGGATTTATTAAACTATCACTAGAGACTTGCCGATATATCCCATGGCTACTATTTTGCTTTTTAACAGTCTTTTTGCTTTGTTGACTTTGTTTAATGCTTAGCCGTTGCAAAAATAAAGGAGAAATTCTTCTTGCTTCCTGGCTAACTTGTTTGCACACATTGTTCCTAGCCTTCCGTGCCCGTTTTCGTTGTCTTTTGGTTTGGACGCTAAGTGTTGAACTGAGTGTTGATGTAGATTGCTGGATAGTTTGCTGTTTTCCTGTTCTGTTTTTATCCATAGATTCATTATATTTTATAGAGCCTTCATGTTGGAAATTACTTAAGGTTCTTTCCAGTCCTGTTATGTCTTTTATGTCTTTTATTTCGTTTTTTGCTTCTTTCATGGCCAATTGTTCCATATTTTGAACTGGTTTTACGGCACATAGAATTTCTGTTAGGATTTCTGGAAGGGATGCTAATTTATCTATTATTCGACCACATCCACAGTTTGGGTTTGCGATTGATAAACGGCCACTACATGGATCTCGACTATTGTAATCCTTTATTGTATGTATTGTTATGGTATCCAATTTTGAGTTAATATCTGCAATATGAACCGCAATTAGGTTCATTAGATCCATCTGAACATCTAGTTTATATGATTGAACATTTAGAACATCAGTCGCTTGCTGAAGTGTTCTTAACAGGGTTTCACTCCATGTAGCTAAATGTGTGGATTGTACCGATGTCCCTGAGGTTGTTTCAAACCCACTAACTGATGAAATTGTGATTGGAGGAGACAGGACTTTCCGTATTTCCATAACCCGACCATTTTGGGTAATATTATTGTCCTCCTGCTGCTCCACACTGGTAGAACATTTAATTGGAGTGGAGGCTACACCCCTACCTCCTTGTTTTGCCAATCTAAGGATGAAATAAAGATGGGAAAATCATCTTGGTCTTGAGAGTTGGCCTCCACTTTATTTTGGGGGGAAGCGTCCTCTTTGTTTTGGGTGATAATTTCCAGAGCTTGACTGAGGTCTGCTTCATTAGATATAGAAAAGGAACCAGTCCATTCGTCCGTTTGGACTTTCTCTTGTGCTCTAATCTTGCCTGGTACTCCATTTTTACTGAAAAGGTTTCCACGTTTCACTTCATTGTTTTGATCTAATGAATCCATGGGAAAATGCACCTGCGCTGCAATTTTTATCAGCCCTTTATTTGTTGGCTCCTCTTCACTAGCAGCCTCACTTTTGCTTGGCACTTGCCCTATATCTTGGCCTATTTTCCTATTAAGTATGGGGCTTTCCCCTATTTGGGCTAGTTGAGTTGATTTTGTTTCAACTTTTGTACATCCCAATGCCTGTGGACTAATTTCCCTTGTTTTATTTGGTATCATTGGACTAGGCAAATCTAGACCTCCTTCCAGAGCATAAATTGTAGCCATTGGATCTTTTAGATAATGAAACCGCTGCTTGACTTTTTTTCCCCAAATTTGAAGTATGCTAATTCCGGAGTGGGAACTGACACTAGCCTCTCCTTTTGTGATGTTATTTTCTCTCTCTTTCTCCTTTTATTAGGGATGTTGTTTAAGTCTTTTTTTGAAACACTCCTCTTTGATTTGTTTAACGACGTCTGTCGAATTTTTCCAGATCTCATATTCCTTGTTGTAGGTGTTTGATCCAACCTGGGAATATGCGCTGTGAATTCCTCTAGATGACGATGAACGTCTTTTTGCAACACCCTGTGCCAAAGGGTCTGAGCACATAAACTGAAATTCTGAAACTAACCGTTGCCTCCCCACACCATAGTCACTCTCTCAGCGGGGAGCCGCTCCTGAACCCCAGACACAATGTTAGTAAGGTTTTAGAAGTCAGGGCTCAAGGCTGGGGAGATTTATGGCAGCAATAATGGCCACCTATGACTGGGGACCAACAAGCAAGTTTTTAAACAATGTGCTGTTGCAGCCGCTCAATCCTCCAGGGGATAAAGCACAAAAGCAGTCTGGGGAACACAAAGGGTCTGACACGAACCTAAAGCAAGTGGTAAAGACCACACCGGGACTATAGAAAAGCACAATACAAATCCCATACGAGTTTGTAGGTAACTAGAAGCGTACCTGCAGAGGCTCCTGCTCGCAAATGTGCACGTGTTTATTTCTAGTATGCCATCATTCCAATGAACCAAGCTCCTGATGAGTCTGTGTAACTGACAAATATCAGGAACTCCAGCTGCTCTCACTCTCACTGCTTGTGGCTCCCACTCAAATGCCATCAGTTCTGCTCCACGCGGATCGCTGGGGGTCACTGGGGCTTTCTGTCGCCTTCCTGTATCTCACTGTAACCTGTAGCCTCCCACAGCTTGCGGCTCCCATTAAGGTCAGCTCCAGAACGGCGGTTCTTTGTGGGTGTTTGCGGGTCTTTTGCGGGTCGCGGTATTAAGCCCCCGCTCGCTGCTGCCGTTGGAACCTGCAACCTCCCCGAAACCTCCCAAAGTAGCTTCACGGTTCAGTACGCTAAACGCGATTTGAAATGGTTCGTGGTACTCGGTCCCCCACTGCCTCCGCTGCCTCTGCTGCTTGCAGCTCTCCCTCTCTCGTGCTGAAACTCTGGAACTCTCACGAAAACCAGGACTGGAATCTCCTCGTTCGGAGTCAAAAACAACAGAGCTCCGTCCCCTCTCCTGGTCCAGCCAGTTCCTCTGCAGTCAGTCAGCCATCACTCTTACCACCCAGTCAGGAACTGGCCGGAAGATCTTAGCTGTTGGTAGGGCTGGGGCAGGGTCACGCCTCCATTCCACGGGGTGCAGACTCTGCCGCCGTCTTTTGTCTCCCAATAGTAAATCTTTTCCCGATTCCCTGACACCTGACTCCTGGCTGACACCAATCTGGTTGCTCAGGCTGCTGGCTGCAAGCGGGCTCCTCCCCCTCCTCCTCCTCCTCCTCGGGTGAACGCGGGTCAGTTGAGCGATTTTTCCCTGGTTTCCTCCAAGCCAGGAGATGGAATACCTGTCTCAGCTTAGCTTACCGGCCGCTGTGATGTGCTCAGCTGTGAGTCTGTTGGTGTGGCTGGCTGGCTGGCTGCTGGAGCGGCTGTAACAGCTGATGCAAGGTAATTCACGGCGGCAGAGGATGTGCTGTGGGGGTGCCATCACGAAAGCCGCTGTGGGGCAGAGGCTGCTTCGAGGCGCTATAAGGCCGCTACGAGGCGCTACAAGGCCGCTCCGAGGCTTCGATAGTGCCTGTTCTCTGAACTGGACACGGGCACAGTCCTGGTCCAGATGCCCGCAATCTCGGCTCGCTCGCCCGCCTCCACCACCTCTGCTTGCTGCTTGCTGCTAGCCTCGCTCCGCACCAACAACCGGAAGCAGAAAATCCACCAATGCGCGAAGCGAAAATCAATAGGAGATAAGGCGTAAAGGTGCAGGAGTTGCTGTCTGCAGTGTCTCTCTTGCTCGCATGTCATGAGTGATGTAATATGTGAGTGCATTGTGAGGGTGCGAGTTATAGTTAGCTCAGCTAACTATAATTTCTGAATTTCACTGGTTTTGAACAAGTGAAACTGGAGCCTAACTATAACGTCTCTGTAACCTTTGTTTTTGTCAGTGAAATTCTAAGGTTTCTTGTAATTGATCTTTTTCAGTGGATATATATATATATTACCTACTGGCGGTCGCCAGTAGGTATATATAGATAGGACCTAGTTACCATAGGAAATTCCGAACATTCTGTTGGGAATAACTTTGGCGCCGATTGAGGGATTTGCTTGTAATTTTCCTTAAATTTGCCTCGCCCCGCCCCGCTCCGCTCCTTCCCTGAAAGTTTCGGGGGGATTCGTCAAGCGGGGGCCGAGAAAAAAGGGGGGTCCCAAAACGTGTTTTCCCCATGTTAATTTCCATAGGGACATTCTGACAAGGCTACAGCTCGAACGGCTGAACGGGATTACACCAGATTTGGCAAAATGGTAGGGACTGGTATGCAGCAGTGTCTTTTGTATGTTTGGTGTAAATCCCTCCAGTAGTTCTTGAGAAAATTGAATTTGACATTTTTCAAATGGCATTTTCTGTGGGACCTTTAGACACGGCTACAGCCCGAACGGCATTACACCAAACTTGGCAAAATGGTATGGACAGGTATGCAGTAGTGCCTTTTCTATATTTGGTGAAAATCCCTCCAGTAGTTGTTGAGAATTTGAATTTGAGCAAATTATATATCTATATGTGCTCAACATTCTATTGGGAATAACTTTGGCGCCGATTGAGGAATCTGTGTGTAATTTTCCAGAATTTTGGCCAGCTCCGCTCCGCTCCTTCCCTGAAAGTTTCGGGGGGATTCGTCAAGTTGGGGCCGAAAGGGGGGTCCCAAAACGTGTTTAGACACGGCTACAGCCCGAACGGCTGAATGGAATTACACCAAACTTGGTAAAATGGTAGGGCCTGGTATGTAGATGTGCCTTTGCTATGTTTGGTGAAAATCCCTCCAGTAGTTCTTGAAAAAATTGAATTTGAAATTTTTCAAATGGCATTTTCTATGCGACCTTTAGACACGGCTACAGCCCGAACGGCTGAACGGAATTACACCAAACTTGGCAAAATGGTAGGGACAGGTATGCAGTAGTGCCTTTTCTATATTTGGTGAAAATCCCTCCAGTAGTTGGTGAGAAAATTGAATTTGAGCAAATTATATATCTATATGCGCTCACCGTACGCGTACGAGTTTCTGATTGGCTGGCAGTCGACTGTCAACATTCCAAACTGTCCAAACCAGGAAGTGTTGGCCACCATCTTGTTTTTCAGGAGAACTGAGGCACAAGCCCTTCTCAGGGGGTCCCAAAAGGACCCCCAAGGGCAAAACAAATTATTTGTTTGCACTTGGTGGTCCTTCTGGGACCCCCTGAGAAGGGCTAGGGGGTCAGGGGGTCTCAACCCTGCCCCCTTTTCGCGTTTTCCACTCTTGTTTTGTGCTCTCTTGTGCCTCACTTCTCCTGAGAAACAAGACGGCTGCTCAGGTGGTCCCAGAAGGATAATAACATATATAAGCGTTATCCGCTAATAGAATTAGCATTTACAAAACCTTTGAAATGTATTGAAAAAAAATATAGGTTTCACGCCTGATATAGTTAGGAATTAGCATTTAAAAAACCTTTCAAATTCACTGAAAAAACCATAGGTTTCAAGCCTTATATAGTTAGGAATTAGCATTTAAAAAACCTTGCAAATTCACTTAAAAAACCATAGGTTTCAGGCCTTATATAGTTAGGAATTAGCATTTAAAAAACCTTGCAAATTCACTTAAAAAACCATAGGTTTCAGGCCTTATATAGTTAGGAATTAGCATTTTAAAAACCTTGCAAATTCACTTAAAAAACCATAGGTTTCAGGCCTTATATAGTTAGGAATTAGCATTTAAAAAACCATTGAAATTGCTCCTATATAGTTAGTTGTACTAACTATATTTCGCGCACCCGCAATCCACAGCTTATGATGTCAGATATTACATCATTCATGACATGGTCAGTGACATCACTGATGACATCTCAAATGACATCACTGATGACATCACTGATGACATCTCATTTGACATCACTGATCACATCACTGATGATATCATTCATGTGATAATACGATGCACCTCCTCACACTCTAATATAACCTTTGATACACCCAGTGTTAAATACAGACTACCATTCTTGAAACCATTGACACACCAATACCAGTTACTACATACGCACTCACTGATTCCTAGGTCTACACACACATTCACTCATTCACCCATAGAATCACTCATACATACAGTCACTCATCAATACAACACTATCATATGCACTCATACACCTATACAGACACTCACACACTGCCACTCATCCATGGAGTTACTCACACACCTAGTCAGTCATGCAAAGAATCAATCACACTTCCATTTCCTCAACTATACAGTTATACACACAACACCTTACTTATTCAAACATATACTAACACATAGTTACTCTCTTATACAATCACTGATCCAAGTACACAATGATCCATACAGCCACTCGCACATTCACTGACTCTCATGTTTAGTCATTTATATATGCCAACTCTCACATGCACTGTGTTTTACATATGTACTTACTTGGACATGTAGCACTGAGATATCCATTCACTCACCAACACACCCATGCACACAGTCTACCGCCCATATAGCTGTTTCCACATGCACTCTTGAACTCATACACCTAGTGAATCAACTGCTCACACCTCTATGCACAGAGTCACACACCTCCCAGCCACCCACACACACACACTCAGTCTCCCATTCAAATACTTGGGCAACCAATCAATAACCCATATAGCCACTCATATAGCTACTGATCAACACATGCAGCAGCTTACACAACAACAGACATACTGATGCACACATTCACACAGTTTAGTCACTAACCCATGCATTTAGTAAGACACATTTATTCACTCACTCATACAGTCAGTCACGCACCTACTAAATCCTTCATCCAGACACTTATACATCCACTCATTCTTCAATATGTAAAACATATTTAAACTTTACAGAAACACAGAGTCACTGGATGATGTCATCAGTGATGTCAAATGAGATGTCATCAGTGATGTCATCAGTGATGTCATTTGAGATGTCATCAGTGATGTCATCAGTGATGTCACCGACCATGTCATGAGTGATGTAATATGTGACATCATCAGCAGTGGTTATAGTTAGTACAACTAATTATATAGGAGCAATTTCAATGGTTTTTTAAATGCTAATTCCTAACTATATAAGGCCTGAAACCTATGGTTTTTTAAGTGAATATGATTGATTGATTGATTGATAAAAATTTATATTGCGCAAAACAATAACCCACAGGTATCAAGGCGCCTAACAATAATATCAGAAGTCTGGGTCAATCATCATTACACATAGGCTTTCAGGAAGAGGCGGGTCTTTAAGGCACCGCGGAATGACTGCAGGGAGGGTAGGGACCTAAGGTCCAAAGGAAGATCGTTCCACCATTTGGGTGCTAAAGTGGAAAAAGCCCTGCCACCCCATTTTGCTCTTCGCACACGAGGGACTGATAGAAGCAATTTCCCGGAGGAACGCAGATTCCTTCCAGGGATGTAGTGGGAGATGATAGAACCCACTCCAGAGTCACAGTTTCTTGCAATGGCTCTGTATGTCATGCACAGGACCTTAAAACGTACTCGGTCCTCTACAGGGAGCCAGTGCAACGTTTTTCTGGCCAAAGTGGCCGATGAGCGTCTGGGAACATCCAGGACAAATCTGGCCGCGGCATTCTGGACTACCTGCAAGCGCTGCAGGAGGGTCTTGTTTAGCCCCGCATACAGCGCATTGCAGTAGTCCAGGCGAGAGCCGATGAGCACGACAGCTATTTGTTTTCTGGACTGCGCAGAAAGATATTTCCTGATCCTTCGCAGGGTATGGATAAGGCCCCAACAGGTGGAAATGGTCCTACTCACCTGTCCGCCCATATCCAGGGCAGAATCTACCATCACCCCAAGATTTTTTGCAGATACAGTGGGGGAGGGACACACTCCCAGCGAGTCAGGCCACCAGCTAGAAGACCAGATGTTTTCGTTCCCACCAAACACCATCACCTCAGTCTTCTCCCCATTCAGTTTGAGAGAGTTCTGAATCATCCAGTGACCAACCGCCTCCATACATGATCTAAATTTGGAGACGGTCTGCACATCTGAATGGGAGAGAGAGACGAGTATTTGGGTGTCATCAGCATAGGAAACTACCTCCATCCCGAAAGTTCTTATTAGTCTGGCCAGTGGGGTCACATAGATGTTAAATAGGGTCGGGCTAAGAGCCGACCCTTGTGGGACCCCACATAGCACAGGTCGGGATGGAGATAGAAACTCACCCATCTTGACTCTCTGTTCCCTCCCAATAAGGAAGGAAGTCAGGAGATCCAGAGCTGCACCCTTCACCCCCACATCCCTCAGACGAGATGAAAGAACTGAGGGAGAGAGGGTATCAAAGGCCGCAGTTAGGTCTAGCAGGACCAGGAGGGTGGTCTGGCCTCTATCCACTGTCGAGCGGATGTTATCAAGCACGACAGTGAGGGCCGACTCGGTGCTATGTTCCCTCCTGAATCCATGCTGGGAAGAGTCAAGACAGCCCGAGCTTTCCACAAAAGCGGCGAGATGCTTATTCAGGTATACCTCAAGCATCTTCGCAGGGGCAGGAAGCAGCGAGATTGGTCGGAAGTTTTTCAGGACTTCCGGATCAAGGGAGGCCTTCTTTAGCAGAGGTTTTACTACTGCTTTCTTCCATTCCAAGGGGATATATATATTCTCCAAAGATACTGCAGCACTTTCACGGAGATTTACACCCGAAACACACAGCTCCACGAACTCTTGTTGCAATACAGCAGTATTTTATTTTCAGCAAAAACGGCAATTCCACTCAACGCGTTTCAAGACTACGCCTCTTGGTCACCATATATATATATATATATTACCTACTGGCGGTCGCCAGTAGGTATATATAGTTAGGATTTTTTCCCTATGGGATTTTTGAAAATTCTATGTCTAATAACTTTGGCGTTTGTGGACGGAATTGGCTGAAATTTTCTGGAAAATGGAACATTTTATTTCTGAGCAGCCCTTGGAAATTTGGGGGGGTTTCGTCAAGGGGGGGCCGAGAAAAAAGGGGGGTCCCAAAACGTGTTTTTAACATTGAGTTTTCCATAGGGCGGTTGGCCTCACTTTTAGCCCGAACGGCTGAATGGATTTGCATGAAACTTGGCAAAATTGTAGGGACTGGTAGCCCGATGTGCCTTTTCTAGGTCTCAATATATGTGCTCCAGTGGATTTTGAGAAATTAACGTTTAAAAAAAGATATATATCTGTAAGCGCGCTCTGGGCAGCGCTCCGGTCCGCGGACCTTAAGCGTACCGGAACTTCGCGTAGCTAAGCTGATTGGCTCTCCGGTGTCTGTCAACATTCTAAACAGTCCGGAGCGGCCGCCATCTTGTCTCTCGGTAGGATTGAGAGACAAGAGGAGGCCAAAACAAAGGCGAAAATGACCATAAGGGGGCATACTAGATCCTCCCTGACCCCCTAGGTTTAATGTGGAGGTTTTAAAAGGGCCCCGCGGGGCAAAAAAAACAAAAACATTTTTTTGTTTTTTTTTTCGTGGGGAGCGCCCGGTCCGCGAACCGGGAAGCGTTCTGGGCAGCGTACTGCAATGAAAAATGAATGATAGACTTTTCAAATGCTGTATGTTAATTGATTGTTGTTTTTGTTGATTATTTTTTATTTTCTTTATTTTTTAAGCATTTTTTTTATTGTGATTGTGTTTCATAATTTATTAAACTTTCTAACATTTCATTGTCAGAAATTTCATAATTATCATTGAATATACATTGTAGTCTCTGAGGGTGTAAAATGTCCCCATTTTCAAGGAGGTTATCTACTGCTTGTACACATTGCAGTAGTTCTTTGTCTAAAGTTTCATCGAAAAATTCAATATCATTTTCATCATTGATTTCTTGGCTGCTCTCTTGCAGGACAATTTGAAATTCAACTTTCTGTTCGCCTTCCATTTTGCCTGAAATTTAGATTAAAAAAATATATATTAGTAGAGATAGGGCACTGTTGGGATTAATTTTGGGCAGTGTATAGTATCAGAGTGGAAGTAGGAATATAAAAAAGTGTATGTGATTTAACGTAAGTAAATTCATAATTATACAAGAGAAGCCTAACTCCATCCATAACTATAACAGAGAAGTCTATCTAAATCTATAACTACTACAGAGGGATAGTATATAACTATCAGAAAAAGTTTACCATATTAACTTATAGTGCACAATATACTTCAGTTTTAAAAATAAAAACTTACCTTTAGATAGAAGTTGAAGGAATTAGTGAAAATCCTATTGAAATGTACACCAAGAAGTAGTAGTCAAAATGGCTGTGTTTTCTTCTCTTCCTTTATATATATTCAGGTATATAACCAATCAAATGTCAGGTAAAAAAAGTAGAAAATGAAAGTAACATTTTAATTGGTTGTCAATTCCAACACTTCAGATGTGTTTTGTGAAGTAATTTACCTCACGGTATTTAGAGAGGTCTACAGGCTAAATGGCTAAATGGAATTCCAATCAAATTTGTGAAAATGGTAGGGATTGGTATGTAGTATGAGCTAGTCTATATTTGGTGAAATTGTCTCCAGTGGCTTTTCTGTGAACTACTTTCCCACCTTTTTTGATGGTGCGCTTCCCAGGGAGCGACCCGGTACGCGAACCGTTGAGCGCCCCGGTTCGCGAACCTTAAGCGTAACGGGAGTCCACCATTTTGTGTTTCGGTCGAATTAAGATACAAGATGGAGGGCAAATAATGTTCAGAATGGGTAGAAGGGGGCACGGTAGACTTATCTTGACCCCCTAGGTTTTGTGAGGGTGGCTGAGGAGGCCCATATGTGCGAAAAAAAACCATTTTTTTAAAAAATTTCGCGAGGTTAGCTCCCGGTTCGCGTACCGGGTAGCGCCCCAGGGAGCGTACTTTGTTGAAAATTAGTGAAAAATGTTAGAGTAAAATAATAATTGTGAGTGATCAGATGTAGGGTAGCTCTGAGAAGAGCTTTTGGGTTTATGGTACATTTAGGTACTTATAAGTAGGTACCAATGCACATTCTTAAATTCAGAGTGAAAATTCTGTTGCCCTCATCTGAGAAGTGAACTCCATCTCCTCTGTAGATATCTTGCATGTAGTAACGCAAGTTATTGTTGTACAGGGAGCCCATTCCATGGTCTCTCATGTAAGCTGAAACAGATTTGTTTACATGCTTCCTCGACTTCTCAATTTGTGGACAAAATTGGTTTGACCACCTCCATTTCTGTCTTTGGCATATATTTGAATATACCAAGGCAGTCTGAGGAAAAAGTGCCATTAATTGCTCAAAGGTGTCCTTTAAAAGCATTTCCAGACCTACACCAGTCAAAGTGCCCAAGTCATTACCTCCACAGTGCACAATTAACAGGTCAGGTTTGGGCAAATGCATAAAGGTTTTCACCAATGGTATCAATTGGTGACATTTTAATCCTCTGTGGCCAAACCACTTAATTTCCACATCTTGTAAATTGAGGTTAGGTAAATTCCTGTTTTCAGTGTACCTTTGAGCCCAGTGAATATAACTATGTCCAACAATCCAGACAGAAAACATGGTGAGAGAAGGTTCTCCTGCAGTCAGATGAAGTGTGGCAATGAAATGGCAGTTGAAAAAATGAGAGTTTAAAATGAAAAAAACTGTGGAGTTTCTGTGTTCATGAAGCAGTAACAGTGATTGGTGGATTTTGATTGCTGAAATCAGAAAGTTAGGGTGCACGGATGAGTTATTTGAAAGATGTATTTTGAATGGTCAATAAAAAATCATTAAATGAAAGAATGCACTGGATATGCAGGTGCACTGAGAGTTCAGAGTTCAATTGCAACATTGTTGTGTGAACTTGCAAACACCAGAAGTCTTCCAAGAGGTGGTTGCTATGCAGAAAAGGCATGAAATGGCAGAGGGGGGAAGGGTTTTCATTTGAAAAAAAGTGAGGGAAGAGTTTTGATTGGGTGACATGAGAGATATGTGTGAAGAATTACAGCATTTCTGTGCTTTTGATAGCTGCAGACTCTGGAGTGCATACCTTTTGCTCTGCTGAAGACAAATTGGTGTGTTTCTGAGACTGTTTTCAAACTCAAAGTATTTGCTAAGGTGAGAAAATATTTCTTTAATTTAGATAGAGAATAGTGTGCTTTAAGGAGAAAATTATGAATTATGTGGCGCAAATTGCTTGTAAATATGCTCCCACCTGTGCAAGGAAAATTTAGATTTTTAATGTTTGTGTTACATAGCCATGTTAAAAGTGATACAAACATGCTGCAAAGGCAATTAAAAAACGCTTTTATGTGTCTTAAGGACATTTTTAAGTAATTTTCCCATGTGCAGTGTTTTGAAATTATGATTTGAAAATCGTTTTTGGGGAAAAGGAATTGTTTTTAAATTTATGACAAGGACATTTATTTTATTTTTTTTTTTATTTTTTTTAAAGTTTATTAAACCTTTTTTTATTAACATTGTGCATCATAGAGTCATGACAGTAATAACATCAATAATCCTGTACAGTATCGATCATGGCACATTCAGCGGGCAAACATCATTTACACCGGGCATGGGACAGCATAGACGAATTCCAACATTGTTCCGGAGCCATTAGCCACCGTGCCTGTAGCCATACCCCCGCCATCCTAGCTGTGCAAATAGCCGAGGGGGGGGGGCCTCCCCACCCACGCATTTAGGCATTCCCCCGGCAAGGGAGAGAGGGATCCGCGATGACACCAGCCCTCAGCCTCCCCATCCCCGCTCAGTGACCCAACCTCGGCGCCCGGAGTAGCAATGCATCACGTGTGTGCCTAGTGTGTGTGGCCTCGCTCCGCATGCCAGGGAGCCACTCATGGGAGGGTAATTACGGGTGGAAGTCTGCTGGTTAAGGGCCAGGTCTATCGCGTGGAATGCAAGTCAGTGAATGCTGTGTGGTGTGCACCTAAACGCTCAAGGACCAGGTACCGGCTCCCCCTCACCAGCGGAGTCACTGTCGGCAGCCTGGGATAGCCAATAGGCCTGTAGGGGGGACCAGAATTCACTGGGCCTACATCGGGCAGGCATCAGATCCGCATAGACGCCGTGTTGGTCTTGGCAATATTTGAGGTCGTCCAACCATGCCTTAAACTTTGGTGCCCTCCCTCTCCCCCATCTGCACGCAATTCTCCGTTTAGCAAGAAGGAGTGCGAGATCGACAAACTTGCGATCCGATTTGGGAACGTGTTTGGTATATCCCAGCAGCATCACCATTGGCTCAAGGGCAAGAGGGCCACCGATCATCACCTGGAGCGCAGCATGAACCTGCTCCCAGTATTCCTGGATTACTCCACACTCCCAGGCCAAGTGGAGGAAACCTGCGCTCTCAGCACGGCACCTCGCACATCTGTCGTCATCCGATAGTCGAAATCGCAGCTTCCGAGCTGGGGTATAATAATACCGCTGCACAAATTTATAGTGGATAATTTTCAGTCTACAACTAGAGGAAATTCTCGCGGTAACCGAGCAGCAGTATCTCCACTGTTCATCCGTGAGTGCTGCGGGTAGGTCTGAGTCCCAGGCAGCACGCGCCTTGGACGGAACAGGGGGGCGTTGCTCTCGAATGGCCGAATATAGCCTCGACACCATGTGTCTACCGTCCGAAACGAGCATGACGTGTAGCGGCAGGACCGTGCCCGGTTCCTCCGGGTAACCAGGAAGTATCTCCTTCATACCCTGCCGGAGCCTGATGTAATAAAACACCTCCATAGGCGTCGGGGGATCAGCACAGAAGAACTGTTCCTTAGTGCGGAACTGCTTCTCATGAAATAGGTCCCCCCAGGTATGAAGTCGGATGCGGTTGCACATGGAATGAAACCCGTTTTCTGTTAGGAGCGATAACTTCGGGTGATAGGAGAGGGGCATCGCCGGTGAGTATAGCATGGGGGCTTCCAGTAATCTAGTCACTCTTCGCCAGGCGTCCATGGTACAGGTAACAGTGGTGGCAGGCGTCTCAACGTCGCCAGGCGAGCCCAGCAGCATGCCCTTAAGCGGCAGCGGGTGAACTATCCAATCCTCTGCCGCCACCTGAGGCATAAAGGGAGTGGGGTGGACCCAATAGTAAGCGTGTTGAGCCTGAGCACTGAGGTAGTATACCTCCAAGTCGGGCACGTCGAACCCGCCCCTGTCATACGGCTGCGTCAATACTTTCCAGCTGAGGCGCGGTTGTTTCCCGCCCCAAAATAGGCGAAGTAGTTCAGACCGAAGCCTCTTAAAAAAGTAGGCCCCCGGGTAGTAGGGTATATTTTGAAAAAGGTATAGGAAGCGTGGGAGGACAACCATTTTTATAAGGGATGCTCTCCCTGCCATCGACAGCGGGAGGGCCAACCAGCGAGTTACCGTATCGGCTAATTTGGAGATGGCCACCCCATAGTTCAGTCGAATCGTGTCCTCCTTAGCGAGCGACACAACAATTCCCAGGTATTTCAAGTCCGTGCTACACCACTCCAACGGGTAATCAAGCGGGAACCGGTGCACCGAGGGCGTGAGGGGGAAGAACTGCGATTTCTTCCAATTAATGTGCACGCCGGAGACTCCACCAAATAATACAAATTCTCTCAATAGAGGGTTGAGGTGTTCCTGCGGGCGTCGCACATACAAGGTAACGTCATCCGCATAGAGGGATATACCAATCTGTCTCTGGTTGCAATTAAGGGCGCTATCCTTATGCAACTGCCGAATCCTGCAAGCCAGTGGCTCAATAGCTAGGGCAAAAAGCAGGGGCGACAAGGGGCATCCCTGCCGAGTCCCTCTCGTGATTGGCATCTGTGATGACAGCACGCCATTGACGATGACCCTAGCAACTGGAGAGGTATAAAGCAATGTCACCCAGGCAATGAAGATCCGGGGGAAGCCCATCCTGCCCAATATGGCCAGGAGATAGCCCCACTCCACCGAATCAAACGCCTTGGTGGCGTCCAGGAACACGGCAGCGACCGGCAGATCCGGCGAGATAGTAGGTATGAGGGAGAACAAAGTGCGGAGGTTGTGGGACGTAGCTCTCCCCGGGACGAACCCAGACTGATCTGGCAACACCAGTGTAGTCATAAGTAGTGATAATCTAGTCGCGAGCACCTTTGCTAGAATCTTTGCATCGCAGTTGAGCAACGATAAGGGCCTGTAGGCGTCAGTATCTTTTGGGTCCTTCCCTGGCTTTAGCAGTGAAGTGATCGCCACCTCCCTCATAGAGCCCGGTAGTATCCCCTCCTCCAACGACTCCTCAAACACCTCCTTCAGCACTGGTGCCATTATGTCTATGTAACATTTATAAAATTCGGCCGGCAGGCCATCCAGCCCCGAGGCCTTGCCGTTGCTCAGTGACATGATCGCTTCTCGGATTTCGTCAATCTCGAAGGGACATCCCAGGAAAGCCCTATCACTATCACTCAGCCAACATAGTGCGATGTCATCGAGGAACCCTCCGAGGTCAACCTCTCCAGCCTGTTGTGTGGTATACAGCTGTTGATAATGCTGCAGGAAGGTGTCCTGTATTCCCTTAGTGTCCTGACAGGTTCTGCCCTCACCATCAGTGATTTCCAGTATGTGCGTGGCAAATCGCTGGTGCCTAGTGAGTGCCGCCAACACCTTTCCCGGCCTATCCCCTTCGCAATATCGACGAGCCGTCCAGTACTTGCCACGAAACTTTGCTTCCCTGGCCGCCTCCTCCTCAAATTTGGATAATTTGGCCCTGAATGCGATCGCCAGGTCAGGGGAAGGGTTTCCAACCATCTCCGCCTCCAGCGCTTTAAGCTCCGCCTCAATACTCGTCAGCGTGCGCACTATGTCCCTCAACACGCCGCAGCTTTTAGAGATTGTGACACCGCGCACAGTGGCCTTAAAAGCCTCCCAGATCGTTTCAACCTTGGCAACAGATCCCTTGTTCCTAGGGAAGAAAGCCTCGATTTCCTCCCCGAGTTCTTGTTTGAAAACCGGATCAAGTAGAGCCGAGGGGAACAGCCGCCATGGCGGGCGTACCCGTGCATATCCAGGCATATCCAGGACAGCCAGCACAGGACAGTGATCCGAGTATGTGCGAGGCAGGTGTCGCACCACGGTGACGCCACCAGCCAGACCCCGTGAGACGAAACAGTAGTCAATCCTGGCCCATGAGCGCGCATGAGTGGTAAAGTGGGTGCCCTCCCTGGTCCCTGGGTGTAAGTGTCTCCAGCTGTCAAGCAAGCCCGCCTCCGTCAGTATGCCCCTCAGCGCTTCTCTAGCTTTCGTGTTGTATTGACCGCTACCATCTGACCTGTCCATCCCCGGGTGTAGGGAGAGATTAAAGTCCCCTCCCCAGACTATGTGTGTAGCCTCGATCTCAAGTGCATGACCCCATAGTGACAAGAAGAACCCAGGTGTGTCGACGTTTGGTGCGTAACAGTTGATGAGCATCACTACATCAGTGCCCAGTCTACCCCAAAGGATCACGTATCTCCCTTCGCTATCAGTTCGAGTCCCCAGCCTCTGGAACGTCAACTGCTTATTAATCAAGATGGCAGTGCCCCTGGAGTAGGTGGAATAGGAGGAAAACTCTCTCACCTTCGCCCACCTGTTCGCAAACCGAGGGGTGCATCGCGGGTTGAGGTGAGTTTCCTGGAGCATAGCTATTTGCACCTGGTGCCTATCTAAGTACCCCAGCACATTCCTACATTTCCGCGGGTCATTAAGGCCCCTGACATTCCAGGATATTATAGACACATTATTCAAAGTATGGTCACCCATGCTCATCATCACATCCCCGTAAACAACGATTGCAAAGAGTCTCGGCACACTGTGGTGCCGCATCCTGTACCAAATACCACATCTCACAGTACCGTCGTGTTACCTGATCATTCACGCTGACACATCTCACACGTCCAGACTCAGCGCGCTTGCCATGACTACTATCCGCACATTCATTCATTCCCTCAACTTTCCCCACCCCAACATGTGAACATCCCTCCTCACTCCGCTTACAGCAACAGAACCCCCATACCCCATACCCTCCCCCATCCCACTGAAGCAACCCAAACTTGCCAGTATTACGGTCCCTCCCCCCCTCCCAAACCCCGTACTCAGTAACCATAGTACAACCATGTGGGGAATCCCCTCCTGGGGGCATCAGAGGTGCACGTTCGCTCACCCCAACACTCCCCTCCCCTCCTGCATATACCATATGGGGAAGACAGAGAAGAAGGGGTGGTGCCTGGCCCATAGTAGTCCCGCAGATATGAGCCACAACAAAGGACCAACAGTTTCGGACCCACAACACTCCAATTGTAGAAAACAACAACAACTTCAACGGCCCCGTCCCTGCACAACTGTCACCTACAAGATCACATGCAGTACCATCAGTGCCTGCTCCGCAAGCACCAGTCATTCAAAGGAGTAGTGCGCACCAGCTGGGTCAGCAGTCTGCTGGGGGTCCATGGCGCAGAAAGGCAGATACCCAAAGCAAATGGCGATGGCATCGTCAGCAGAGCCCAGCCCACAATCCAACAGTGCTACAGGGCGCGAGTGGCAGAAACATCATGAGGGCGCCGCCACAATTCATTCATCCTGTTCAGCAGGATTCCCTCCCGCTACATCCTCTCCCTCGTTCCGTCTGTCTCTCCTGTCAGTGCGAAGCCGTTTAACATAATCCTCAGCGTGTTGCGGGTTCGTGAAGAAGTGTTGTTTGCCCTGATGGGTCACCCGTAGCCTGGCCGGGTACAAAAGTGCGTAGTCAACCTGCAAGTCCCTCAATTTCTTCTTCACGTCCAGGAACTTTCTCCTCTGGTCCTGTACCATGGGCGTGAAGTCCGGGTAGAGTGAAAACTGCACCCCATCACAAGACAAATTCCGATGTGTGCGGGCGGCTCGAAGAGCGACGTCCCTATCGCGGTAGTTGAGTAACCGGGCGATGATAGGCCGCGGTGGTGCTCCTGGCTTGGGGACCGGGCCCAGGGACCGGTGTGCTCTCTCAACTATGAATTGGCTCGAGAAGGCCTCCTTGCCCACAGCCGTGTTCAGGATATGTTCGACATAGTCCTCCATGCGCCCTGTGTTGGTGGACTCCGGAACCCCCGTGACGCGGATGTTGTTGCGTCTACTTCTCGCCTCCAACTCCTCGTTCTTCGCTGCTATCACTCTGAGGATGTTGTCCATGCGGTCGAGGCGTGTGTCGTGCGTCGCGGCAGTGTCCTCAGCAGTGGAGATGCGCCGCTCCGCCTCTGACAACCGTTCTTCGTGCGCCTCCACTTTTTGCACCACGCCGTCCATCCTAGAGGACAGCCGATCCACCTTATCCACGACAGTCGCGAAGCCCTGCCGCATTTCCTCTATGATCAGGCGCAATTCAGGCGTCATGACCGCAGGAGGGGCCTCGGCACTTGGCTGTCTCGAGGTGCTCCCGGCGCCCGTCGCACCACGCGTTGGTTTCTTTGAAGTTGCAGGTTCGAAGGACAGTTTAGGTTGCTTAGCGTCGTTCTTACCCATGGTGACCCGGCTGTTGGCACCCAGTGGCGGCAAAAGGGTGGCGGGCTCGCCAGTCCCCTGGAGCTGAGCTATCTTGAAGTGCGTGTCCCAACGCGAGCACCCAGATATAAACCTGGCAGCGGCTTATCAAGGGGGTACAGGCGACCCCCCCCAGTCTTGGGATCCGATTCTGTTCAAAGCACTAGCGCCCGCAGCTGAGCTGACTTGAAGTGCGTGTCCCAACGTGAGCACCCAGATATAAACCTGGCAGCGGCTTATCAAGGGGGTATAGGCGACCCCCCTCAGTCTTGGGATCCGATTCTGTTCAAAGCACTAGCGCCCGCAGGTGTGTCGTAACCCCCTGGGGTCCAGCACTGCCGCCCGCCAATGCCGGTGTATCTCAGGCAAAGGAGATCAGTGAAGGCGAGTCCAGTGCATGAATGTCACAACAACAAGCATCTGTGAGGCTCCGCCAGTAGTGCCTACAATCGCCGGTGGCGCCACTGACCTCTGGGAGTGGGCGCAGCTATTGTCCCGCCTCGGTCCGGGGAGAGCCCTCCAGGCGAAGGGATGTGCCCTCGGGGGCTTTCGCCGCAGCGTCCGCCGGGATTAGGGGCGCAGACCGGCGCCGCAGCAAGGGAGCTGACACAGTGAGCAGCCCTCCCCCCTTGTTGCAGCGTTCACAGGGGGGGGCAAGACTCACCTCCGCCCGTCCACGCTGGGCGTCCAGCAGGGCTCCCGCAGGTCCAGCCGGGTAGCGCGGCGCCGAGGCCTGGCCGCCTCGTGTAGAGCAGCGGTCTGTAGTGGCACAGCTCCCGGTCCCGGTCAGCGGCCCGCTGCAGCAACACACCTCGGCGCACCTTCAAATTGCCACAACTCGGGTCCCGAACATCGGATCCTCTCCAGATTCGGACCGGAGCTGCAACTCGGATATATCCAGCAGCGGTGCAATCCTCAGGCATCCATCTGCGGGGAAAGCGGAGCAAAGTAGGATTATGCTGGCCAGGCAGCCAGAGCCTCACAGAGGTGCGGCCATCAGCTAGTGCGCCCTCTAGCGCCCCTAAATTTATGACAAGGACATAATGGTGTATGCTTCTTTATAAGGCAATTGACTGTCCCTGATGTTATTTTTCCCATTTTAATGTAAGACCTTTCTCTGTGGCGCAAATTGCTTGTAAATATGCTCCCACCTGTGCATGGCAAATTTAGATTTTAAATGTTTGTGTTACATAGCCATGTTAAAAGTGACCCAACCATGCTGGAAAGGCAATAAAAAAACACTTTCATGTGTCTTAAGGACATTTTAAGTAATTTCCCTGTGGGCAGTGTTTTCAAATTATGAATTGAAAATCGTTTTTGAGGTAAAGGAATGTTGTTAAAATTTATGTGCGCCATATGCCCCCAAATTTCTTTTTCAGGGGTGCGGCAGGGTGTTATTGAGACACCCCTACACCTTTGGAAAAATTCCTAATTTGCGATGAGCTAATTGCTAATTGCAAATTGCACCTTCTTTCATATGGGCATCCTGGCGCATGGAAATGAATGGGTAATTTGCAATTAGCAATTTGCTCATCGCAAATTTGGAATGGTAAAGAATCGCTATTTATTCCTTAAAATTCGCTATTTTGGAAATGCAAAATAGTTATATGATACATATGGCGGTTGATGTCTAACAAGATAAGAAGCTTAGGGATAGATTTATGATGACTGGCGCAATGAAGTGGACATCACTTACTTCATTGGTAGAGCTTTACATGTATTATGTCCTCTGTATTCTTCATCAAGCGTAACTTTAATCTGCAATCCTGAGTAGGCCTCACCTTAAACAAACCTCTGGATAGGCCACATCTTATCGTCATCCTGAATTAATCATTTAAAATGCTAGGAACATATTTATGATAGGTGTATGCCTCTTTTGCGCCACTTACAAAACACTGTCCATTGGGAAATGACTTAAAATGTCCATAAGACACATGAATGTGTTTTTTTAAAGCGTTTGCAATTTTTTTGGGTCACTTTTAACATGGCTATGTGACTCAAATAGTCAAAATCTAAATTCACCATGCACAGGTGGGAGCATATTTACAAGGAATGTGCTCCATGGGGAAAGGTCTTATAATGTAATATGGGAAAAATGACATCAGAGACACTAAAATGCCTTATAGAGAAGCATACACCATTATGTCCTTGTCATAAATTTGCAAACCATTACTTTTCCCCCAAAACGATTTTCAAATCATAATTTGAAAACACTGCACATGTGGAAATGACTTAAAATGTCCTTAATTCAAAATTTGCTATTCCTTATTTTGCGATTGCACTGAAGGATTTGCAAATTTTGCGATTTCTTAAATGCAATGTATCAAACAAAAAATATGTAAAAAAATGACATTAAGGATTTGGAAACTACCACCAACTTCTAGTTGGTGGTAATTTGTGAATTCTTTTCAAAAAGCTTTTTTTCCAAAAAACAAAAGGTGCCATATGACGCCCATACATGCCCTTAGGGCATGTATGTGCGCCATATGCCCCCAAATTTCTTTTTCAGGGGGTGCAGCAGGGTGTTCTTGAGACACCCCTGCACCCTTGGAAAAATTCCTATTTTGTGATGAGCTAATTGCTAATCGCAAATTGCACCTTCATTCCTATGAGCCTCCTAGCCCATGGAAATGAATGGGTAATTTGCAATTAGCAAATTGCTCATTGCAAATTAGGAATGGTAAAGAATCGCTATTTATTCCTTAAAATTCGCTATTTAGGAAATGCAAAATAGTTTGATGGTACATATGGTGGTTCATCTGTAACAAGATAAGAAGCTTAGGGATACATTTATGATGACTGGCGAAATAAAGTGCAAATCACTTACTTCATTGGTAGGCCTTTACATGTATTATCTCTTCTGTATTCTTCATCAAGCGTAACTTTAATCTGCAATCCTGAGTAGGCCTCACCTTAAACAAACCTCTGGATAGGCCACACCTTATCGTCATCATGAATTAATCATTTAAAATGCTAGGGACAGATTTATGATAGGTGTATGCCTCTTTTGCGCCACTGTGCGTCACTTTTATGATGCAGCGGCGGTGCAAAAGATTTGCTATGAGGCGACAAAATTACAAATTGATGCTTTTAGGCAGATATGTCATGGTGTAAAAAAACGTACCACATGAAACCGATGCAGCAGTGATGCAAAAGATGCACCATGTTGCAAGACAGGCCTCACTTGGGGCCATATGTATCAAGCTAATTAGCATTCACAAAGATCAAAATTCTGCGAATTTCGGCCTTTGCGAATGCTAATTAGACAAATGGTATATATCAAACAAGTTTGATGCAAAATAAGGAATAGCAAAATTTGCTATTCCTTATTTTGCGATTGCACTGAAGGATTTGCAAATTTTGCGATTACTTAAATGCAATGTATCAAACAAAAAATATGTAAAAAAATGACATTAAGGATTTGGAAACTACCACCAACTTCTAGTTGGTGGTAATTTGTGAATTCTTTTCAAAAAGCTTTTTTTCAAAAAAACAAAAGGTGCCATATGACGCCCATACATGCCCTTAGGGCATGTATGTGCGCCATATGCCCCCAAATTTCTTTTTCAGGGGGTGCAGCAGGGTGTTCTTGAGACACCCCTGCACCCTTGGAAAAATTCCTAATTTGTGATGAGCAAATTGCTAATCGCAAATTAAACCTTCATTCCTATGAGGCTCCTAGCCCATGGAAATGAATGGGTAACTTGCAATTAGCAATTTGCTCATTGCAAATTAGGAATGGTAAAGAATTGCTATTTATTCCTTAAAATTCGCTATTTAGGAAATGCAAAATAGTTTGATGGTACATATGGCGGTTCATCTGTAACAAGATAAGAAGATTAGGGATAGATTTATGATGACTGGTGCATCACCAGGGATGTGTCAGTCATCCTGTGCCGCTGTTCCGCCACCCATGGTGTGCTGCATTTACAATGCGGGGCATCATGGGGCAAAAATGGCACAGATGCGTGATGTATCTGTGATGTAAAGGTAGTGATTGCTGGAGTTGTATCGCAAGTGCGATGCAGCTCAAGCAAGGCTCAGGGGTGCCCCATCTCCACAATGTTGCGTCAAGACCTATGCCTGCTTAAAGCAGGCGCAGGGTTTTGACGCAGTTTTCTCCTATCTGATTGTAAATACGGCACACCATGGGTGGCAGAGCAGCGGTGCACGTTAACTGGTGCATGCCTGGGGATGTGCCATTTAACATAAATCTGCCCCTTTACATTTAAGTATGTGCAGGACACACAGAGTCGGTGAGGCTTATCCAAGGTTAAGAAGAGATGAGTCCTGTTCACTGAAAAATTAGACATAGTCTTCACCTGATCAGCATTGCTGGACATGGCTAAATAATAGCTGCAAAATATTACTCTTGTTAAACAATTTTACTATTATAATCTCTGAGATTTGTCTCTTACTCTGCAACATCTCATTGTTGTTATCTTTCTTTAAAGATAAAGACAACATCAACATGAGTGACAATCTGCAATCAGTTGATTTTGACCTCATCATTGAACTTGTAATTGAAACATCAGTGGATGTTGATCCATTGGATGATTTAAATCCTGAGGATGAAGAAGAGCGTGATGAGGATGCAGATTTGTCCGAATTATATGACATAGGGTGGGAAGCTGACCTGCTTGAGCCTATGGAAATATAAACATTTATTTTTAAAATGTATAATTAATAAAAAGTAAAAATGTAAACCGTTTAATTTAAAAATAAAGACACCTTCAAAAACAGGTTATGTGTAGTGTCTTCAATAAAATATTAAAATATGCTCATAAAATTAGATCAGATTCACATATAAAATAGCACAGGTAACATAAATATAAATGTCATTTCTTTTCTGGTATTTCTGTATTGTAAATTTGCCAAGGACTAAAAAATCTTCTATTTAAAATGTCAAGTAGTGTGTTAAGTTTTTGATCATTGTTATTGATTTACTGTTTGGTAATAGTGGTTAATAACATTTTTTATTATATTTTACCACAGATTCAACTGCAGATCATTTCAAGATTTCACCATGCCAACAATAGAAAGACAGAGAAAGGCTGCAAAACGTCAAAGACAGCAGGTGAAACAAAATAAGCAGCAGTCCTCTAACAAAAAGATTTGTCAAGTCACGAAGAAAGCACCGGGTAAGAGCACAAAATATTTCATAAGAAATATGTGTAGTAAAAAAAATATTACTACAGAAAATGTTTCAGTCCATAAAAAGATAAGCAAATCAAATGGAAAGGAAAGGCCAATCAAAAATGTTACTGCTAGAGCAAGAGATAACTCTGTGCATGATAGTAGAAGGAAACAACAGTTTAGGGACATTCGTAAACGAATGTTCCGCAACAGGATAATTGGCAATTTGTTAAAAAATATTAAGAAAGGTCAACAGAAACTGGTTTTTTATAAGAGAAAAAAAAAAGTTGAGAAAGTTATTGATCAGGCATTTGAAATTAAACGTAAGTTATTTATTTTGATAATCAATAGAATTAGGAAGCTAAACAAGGCAATTTATGATTTCAAAAGAAATAGTAGATGGAAGAGAATAGTTAATCGTAGTAATTTTTGTGAATTTTTTTCTGGAGAATGGATGCATAGTTCAAGCTGTGAGGCATTTTTTAATGAGGAGAGTTATTTCCAGGATAATGATTTGGTGCATGCAGTTGACACCAGTGGTCGTGCTTATGAAGTGAAAGATGGTTGTCCAGTTGAAAAAGAAAAACTTGTGACAACAGAGGCAGAAGAGGTGTTAGGTAATGAGGTTTTAGGAAGACGTGCTAAGGGTCCTGTGTACACCTGGAAGTGTAGTAGTATTTGCAGTGTGCGACAGGATTCCATCAATTTGCTTTGTGATTTTGTACGGTCATTTAATAAGAAAAGTTTGAAGCAGAAAATGAAGTTGTTGCAAGAATTAGATCCTTGCAGAGTGAGAGAAGTGACAGGTTTGCATGGTCATTCACTGGCTTGTCTTTCCAGGAGAGTATGCCAGAGTGTTTTTCATCATTTCAGGATGCTAGCAGTGCATCATAATAAAGTGAGGAAATTAGTTAGAATGTTGTATTATGCTAAGAGTCCAGCAATTATGCTTAAACAATTATGCGCTGCTCTTTTGCATGGTTCTGAAATAGATGTGAAGAACATATGTGAAGAAATTGAGTTTTGTTACTTTGGAAGTAAAGAGGAGAATGTTGAAATTGACCCAGAAGAAGAGGGTAATGTGGAAGATAGTGTACAGGTTTCCAGTACAGATAATTTCCAGAGGGAAATTGCGACGTTTCAGGTGAAATCAAGTGAGAGGCCTAATTTCACTTGTGTGTGTTGTCGACGCACTTATTATAAGAATCAGACTAAGTTAGTGGATTTATATGCAAAAAGTGAAAGGGAAAATAATAGTGAATGGAAGGATTTTGCAACATACTTGATGGTAGAAAATTGTTTTGATTTGGGATTTGATCAACGTGTGTGTACTTATTGTTGTTGCAAATTAAATCAAAACCAGATGCCTGCTAGAGCAGTTCATAATAATCTGGAATTGGTTGAGATTCCTTCTGAATTGAAGGATTTAAATACTTATGAATCTATTTTGATTCAAAGTATCCGTCCCTTTCAGGCTATTGTAAGAATGGAGCCAAAGACAGGGAAATTGCCTCCATCAGATTTACAGAGAGGATTAAAGGGAAGAGTTGTTTATTTGCCTCTAGATTTGAAGAAAAACATTAACACAATTGGAGTAGAAAAAGTGGAAGAGGAACCTCTGGTTATCTTAGTTAATGGGATTCCGACAAAGAATAAGAAAATATGGCAAGATTTAGTAGATGTTAGGAAAGTTAAAAAGGCAACATTGTATTTGAAAAAAAATAATAAATACTATAAGAATGTATATGTTGCAGAAGAGGAAGTAAGTGAGGAAGAGGATAGCGATTTGTGTGCTGGTCAAATTGAGAAAGTAGAACCCTCTACTAGTGAAGAAATATATGAACATTATAGTGTTCATCCTTTGCATTCCAAGGAAGTCATGGGGAATGCTATTGAGTTGTTTCAAATGAAACAAGCCAAAGGGAGTCCCATTAGTGTTTGGGAGGAAAGTTTGGAAGCTCGGTGTTTCCCACAGATTTTTCCAACAGGTCAGGGAGGAAGATATGATGAGCGACCTCATCAAATTCCTGCTTCTGAATACCGGACTTTGCGATTGTATGCAGGAGATGCTAGGTTTCGACAATGCATTCCCTATTTGTTTCATCTCCTGTTTGAAAGCGATCTGTCTGGACTGTCATATGCAGTGAACCACATCTTGAAAAGTGGTATACACATGCAAAACATCTCGGCAAGTGACTTTATGGATAAAGTCAATGTCCAAGACAGTATTTTGGATTCTCACCTGATTAATCTCATGGCGTGTCAGCGTGGTACTAATGAGTACTGGTACCGTCGTCATGGTGATTTAAAATGTATGCTGAGGAACTTAGGTACTCCCACATGGTTCCTCACACTGAGCTGTGCCGAGTATGGCTGGGATGACTTACTTGAATTTCTACGAGAGGCAAATGCTAACGTAGATAACATCGAATTCAAGACACCCGGAGAACTGTGCTCTTTGGATCCAGTCAATGTATGTAGGTACTTCAATCATAGATTTGAAGCTATGATGTCTTTCATCATGAATAAGAAGAATCCACCTCTTGGAGAGGTGTTGGATTTCTTCTGGAGAAAGGAGTACCAAGCAAGAGGTGCTCCTCATATACATATGTTGCTGTGGATCAAGGATGCACCTAAATTTGGAACGGATCCAGAAGACTCAGTGATGAGTTTCATCCAACAGTATTCTACGTGTGCTGTTCCAAACGCAAAGGAGAAGAAAAGCCGAAGAGAAAAAGTTCTGCGTTTCCAAAGCCATCGATGTGGAAAGTACTGCCGTCGTAAATTCCGAAACAAGGACAAGTTCTACACCAAATGTCGTTTCGGTTTTCCACGACCGGTGATTTCTAAAGGAAGAGTAAACAGTTTGATGTCTTCGCTGCGACATAATGTCATGAAGAAATCACCTAAAAACACATACAATTTGAAGAGGAACGAAGAGTCCAAGTACATCAACGACTATAACCCGGTGATTTTGTCCATGTGGAATGCTAACATGGATATACAGTTTGTGGCTGATAACTGTATGGCTGTGGCTCGGTATGTGACGTCTTACATCACCAAAAAAGAGAAGACAGAATTGAAGGATATGTGGGAGGACATTTCCCATGAAAAGAGCCTCAGCAAGAAGTTGTACAGTTTCAGTCTGAAGATGTTGTCGCATCGAGAAATTGGAGCTTACGAATGCTCTGACCGGTTGTCTTCAGCAAGTCTCTATGCCAAGTCCAGGAGTATCGTTTGGGCGAGTCTTGGTCTTGCTGCAACGCGTAATCGAGTTCTGAAACCTGTGCGGGAAATTGAGTATTTGGCGGAAAAGGAGCCAAACAGTACCGACATTTTGAAGACCAACATGTTGGATACATATTATCCAAATAGAAGCAGTCACCTCGACAATGTTTGTCTGTATGAGGTTCTTCAAAATTACATATTCAAGAGGAACATCAAAGAAGATACTGAGAAAGGAGTGTATGCTGTAATAGGAAGTGAGGGATGTCTGGTCAAGCAAAGAAAATGCCACTTGGTAAACCATCGAAAATTGAGTGGCGAATCGCCTGAAAAAAAGGAGTTTTTCTATTTAGCACTTTTGCAACTTTTCAAGCCTTGGCGTGCAGAAGAGGAACTGCTTGGAGATTTCCTCTGTTACGAAGACTCTTTCAATGCCGCCAAGGAGACCATAGAATGTCCTGCTTTTCCCAAATATGTAGAAATGTTGAATGCGGAAATTGAGCAGGAAGCAACGATTGCAGCCGAGATTGCCAGAGACAGTTCTCAGGACAGTCAGAGTTCTGCTTCATTGAGTCAGGATCCACTAGGAGGACCTGTTATCGAAAATGAAGCTACCACTGCCATGAATGAAGTGGAAAGAGCCATGGCGCACTTGCTCAGGAGGATGCGGTTAACTTAGAAGAGTTGGAAAGACAACTCAACGTTGAGCAGAGGAAAATATATGACGAAGTTACCATGCAAATTGATCATGGATTAAGTCATGACAAGAAAGAGTGCTCATGTACGTCGTTGAAGCCTGTCCGACTGTACGTGAGTGGAGAAGCGGGAACTGGAAAAAGTTTCCTCATTAAAGCAATTTCATGCTATTTGCAGGAAAGGACAGAGTCATCGCTGTCTTGTGTTGTCACCGCTCCAACTGGACTGGCAGCACATAACATTAAAGGGATTACTTTACATTGTTTACTGATGCTGCCAGTGGAGCATGACAACAAATTACAATATCACAAGCTATCTGGAGATGCTTGTTTTGAAGTTTCAAGAATCTTGAGGAAAATGAAACTTCTTATCATTGACGAAGTAAGCATGGTTTCCAATGTCATGCTTGCCTTTGTGCATTTGAGAATGCAAGAAGTTCTCAAAACAGAGTATGATGTGTTATTTGGTGGCAAACACATCATTGTTTTCGGAGATCTTCTGCAGCTGACACCAGTGAAAGGGCAACCTGTGTTCAAAATGCTCACGCATGAAGATACCAGGAAGTGCCTAGGCAGCATTGGCAACGTCAATATATGGTTAAACTTCAATTATGCTGAACTGCATGAAAATATGCGTCAGGCGAAGGATGAAGTTTACAAGACTATTCTACAAGATGTTAGAATTGGAAAAGTGACCGAGCATGGGAAAGAAGCTTTACATGCACGATTACTGTCAAATTTATATCCAGAACAAGATGTTGTGCCTAAGAATATTTTTCAGAAAATTACTGATAAGAAATCTGGAATATGTTTGATGCCAACTCTTGCAGAATGTGCCAAATTCAACAACAAAATGTTGCATTTAGAAAAGCAAGAGATTGTGAAACTGGAAGCTATTGACAGAGTAGAGCATATGGGATCAACAATTATTTTGTCTGAGAATCTGAAAACAAAATTGGATTCATTAGAGAAGAGTATATCTAAAACTGCAGGTTTTGAAAAGACTCTGAATGTGTGCTTGAACTGCCGTATAATTTTAAGAAGGAATTTACATGTTGAAAGAGGTCTGGTAAATGGATCAATGGGTAATGTTGTTGATTTTGTAAAATACAGAAATAGAGATGGAATTGAATTTTTAAAAATTAAATTTGATGGCATTGAGGAAGTACAGCTAATTGGTCGTTGCTCTGCTAGATTTTTGCTTGTAAAAGACTTATATGTTCGCCGTAAGCAGTTTCCTGTTTGCTTGGCATATGCGGTGACAATCCATAAATCACAAGGTTTAAGTGTAGACAGTGCATTGGTGAATATTGGCAGTTCTGTGTTCAAGGAGGGTATGGCATATGTGGCATTGTCACGAGTTAGAACTTTATCGGGATTGTACTTGATTGAGTGTGATGTCACAAACATTTGTGCTGATCTAGATTGTGTTAAGGAATACAATAGGTTAAGAAGAGAGTATGCGCCACATTTGCCTCAGTATCCTTTGTTTGAGAAACGTGTGGTAGGCCGGAAACGAAGAAATGTGACCAATACTGGGGAGGTTGTAGCAAAAAGACGAAAAGTCGATGAACCTAAAATTACAAGCAGAAACAAAAAGGATTCTGTTGAAGATGTTGTTGGTTTTCAATTTGAAAACAGTTCTGGTGTCAACTGCTATGCTAATGTAGTGGTTAATGTTTTGTTTTCTCTAGAAAATGTAAAAGAAGAGATTGTGGTCAATTCTGATCAAAGATTTTGCAGTTTGTTAAATTCTGTGTTAGAGAAATGTAGCACTGATAGAAGAAACATAGAAAGTGTGTCTGAAATTCGAAATCTGTTAGACAGATGTTCAGGCCAAACACAATTCTCTCAAAATATTCAGCAAGATTGTCAGGAGTTTTTAATGTATATGCTTGATGTATTACATGCTGAAGGTGTAGATGTAGATCAGCTGTTTGGGCTTTCTTATCAATGGCAGCATGACTGCGAGAACTGTATGGTATCAAGTACTACTAGTGTAGACTCAGAAAGATTTATATATTTAACTTTGCCAGACAGTAAATCAGTCTCCTTTAATAAGCTAGTAAAAGCAGCTGATCACAACATGGAGTGTAGTCAATATAAATCTGAAATGATGTCCACATTATTTATACGAACATATGGCCAGTATGTCATTTTAATGTTCCAATGATGTAGGCCTGATGGAACAAAATTGACAACTTTAATTAAAAATGTTGTAGCTTCGCAGTTGTCAATATCAGGAAGGACTTTTGTAACTGCAGCAATTATATATCATGACGGCCCTTCAATAACATCAGGACATTACACAGCTTATTTAAAGTCTAGAAATGGCTGGTCATTCTGCAATGATTCTGTTTTAATTTTCAAAAAAAAATTGCCGTATGACCTTAAAAACTCTTACCTGGTGTTTTTAAAACCAAAATTTTAGGGAAATAATCTCGGGATGTGCTCTGTGGAATTTCAAGAAGTTCTAATGGCTCCTACACAATTTGGCCTTGAGGATAAGTGTAGTTCAGAGACATAACTTCTAACCATAGGACTGGACGTCATGGAGAAATACGTGCACTTTGAATGAGTTCAGAAAAACTGTTTCTTTTTATAAGCTAATTGAAGCAGCCAATCAAAACATGGAGTAGAGGGAATGTAAGTCTGCAATGCTGTCTACTGTTTTACATTGCTTTGTGATTAAAAGTGATGTAGAGAATTAAATAATTGTAGTAGTCATAGAGGTAGTGTAAGTCTGCTTCATAGTAAGCAGTATCAGTGTCATAGGAAATGTAGAACATGACTGAGCAAGAAGGGGAAGATATTACTATTCCAGGATTGTGAAAATGATCTTCAACATTTTAATTCTGAAAGTTGCGGAAATGCCAAATGACGGGATTGGCTTACAAGAAATCCAAGAGTTATAAATGGCTCTGACCAGATTTGGCCTTGTGGAAACTTGTGGTAGAGAGCAAGAAGTCATTTATTGCATGTAACGTGTTTTTAAAAACGATGGAGATTTTCTTTCAGAAAGTGGCGGGCTGAAAGTAATAACAGCACAAAAGAGTGTAAGCTGTTCATAGGACATCCTTGGACGTCATGGAAAGTAAGTTAACTTTAAGGAGTTCTGAATTTTGATTTCTTATGTTGTATGGGTTTTTTAAACACAATCATTTTGATTGTGTTTTTTTTTCCCCGCTGTTATATGATGAATACCTTCAAGTCACTGTTTTTAGTGAATTTTGATACATTCTGAGAACAGCAAAAATAAACCATTTAACATGTATAATTAATTCTGTACTGTTTGCATTTATGATGTATATGTAGAACTGTGTAGGAGGCATGGAGAAGGTGAGGCTTCTGTAAGTGTCAAAGTTGTTGCATGCAGTGCTGCACTTCTGCGTATTCTTTCATATGCTAGACTACATCTGCACAATGAGATACCTAAGCAAAGAAAACACAAGTGATGTGATTGTGAAATGAGCAAAATAAATTGCACGTATTTCAATTACATCACCTGTGTTTCCTATCATTACGAATCACATTGTGCAGATCAAGTTTAGGTCTGTCCAGGGAAACATAGGAGGTTTGGACTTTGTTGAAGAGTGCAGTGGACATGACTCACTTCATTGGTAGACCTTCACATGTATTATCTCCTCTGTACTCTTCAACAAGTGTAAATCTCATCTGCAACCCTGAGTAGGCCTCACCTCAAACAAACCTCTGGATAGTAGACATCTTATTGGCATCCTGAAGCAATTATTTAAAATTTTAGTGTTTTGCGACACTTTTCTGAAACAACAGCAATGCAAAAGATGCACCATGTTTTAAGATGATACGCAGCTCATACTCTCTTGGGAAGGAGAGGACTCCATTCCTTTAACTACCTTCCACAACTGCTTAAGAGAGACGGCTGGGTGGCTCCACAGTAATTCCCTCCAGTTCAATTCCTCTAAAACAGAGGTTCTGTTTTGTGCCGGCACACATCTACCCCGCCAGCTTCCGAGTGAATTCTGGCCTCCAGAGACTAGAGACAAACCTCTGCCAGTCTCCTCGGTCCGTAACCTGGGAGCCATGCTCAACAACAAGCTGAGTATGGAAACCCAGGTAACAAAAACAGTGGGGATCTGCACAGCCCTGCTACGTTCCCTGCGTAAAATTATGCCACTCCTCCCCGCACAAGCCCGGGCATCGATAGTCAGGTGTACAATACTCAGTCGCCTTGACTATTGTAATGCCCTGCTCCTTGAGTCCCCAGTCACGCTGCTGGACCGACTTCAAAGAATTCAATCTGCCGCCGCCAAGCTGGCTCTCGGTTGGACGAGAAGGTCCTCGGCCACAGCAGCCTTGGTTGAGCTACATTGGCTTCCTCTAAAGCAGCGGGTGGCATTCAAGTCCCTCTGCATTGTCTTCAAGGCTCTGCATGGACTCGGGCCTAGACCCCTGCAAGCCTTGTTCCTGTGGTACACTCCCACTAGAGACCTACGATCGTCCTCAGCCTGTTTGGTAAAGGTGCCCAGATTCAATAAAGCCAGAACCGGGGGCAGATCCTTCAGGGTCGCAGCGGCCAAGTTATGGAACAGCCTACCCATTGACATACGCAAGATCTCACAACTTCTTCCATTCAGGAAACGCATCAAGACCTGGCTCTTCCCCTAATCCCCCACCCGTCTGCTAGCTACTCCGGTCTATCCTCAGCAGTACATTCACCAGCGCCAGGAAGCCTGCAAGGTATCAGCTGCGCTTTATAAATATTTAAAATAAAATAAATAAATAAGATAGGCCTCACTTCATCTGCATCAAGATACTGTTAGTTTAAAATGTATATCTTTAGGACTGTGTAGGGGGCCTGGAGAAGCAGAAGCTTCTGTAAGTGTCAAAGTTGTTGAAAAACTGTTTGTCCTTCAATCTTTTCCCTTGTCTTTTCTAATTTTTAAATACATGTTTTAATATTTTTCAAATGTTTGTTCTCTCTTTCACAGATTGAAAGTATAAAAACAAAAAGTGAGTAATTTAACGACAATTATAAGGTAAATATTTTGTACTCTTTTCGTTACATTTCTATCACATTTAACTACTATTAGTTCCACTGCTTCATTTCTTTAACCCTCAGTTTCCTGCCTTTGCTACTTCCCTCATTCCTTTCTCTATTACCTACTTACTCAACTCCTTCCACTCTTTTTCTCAGTCCCTCTCTTCTCATAGTTCCTCACTCTTGTTCACTCACTCCGTCTCTATTACTCTTAGTGTCTTTGACTGATCACTCTATCACTACTTGTTCATAATGCTTTCTCTGTGTAGTTGAAGCACACTAAGGGGAATATTATGAACACAGCCAATAAAATTATTGCTCTTTTTATTGGCAGAAAACTGGTGCAAAAGTGGTTTTAGCGGCAGTTTTCTGCCACAAAAGCAGCTTTAGCGACACATTTCTGCCAATAAAAGCTGCAAAACTTTTATTGCCTATGTTGATGATATGGCTCTATGTTACTTACATTTCTTTGCTGTTTCAATTAATCTTTTTCTGTTATTTTTTGTTTTCTGTTTTCTATTTTTTCTCTCTGTTATTCCTCATGTTTTAATCTTATTTTGAACATTCACTCACATTCTCCAAGAAACTCTTCTTTGTTAATGTTATACTCTCTTTTTTTTTCTTTCACTTCGTTATCTATTTTGTTTTTCACAATTATACCCTCTTCTGTCTTTTCTTCGGTAAATAGATCTATTAAACAGTATCTCTTCTTTACTCCCTATAGCTGTCTTTCTTTTAACATCACTCTCTGTTTACTTTCCTTATACTTACACTTTTTTTTTTTTTTTTTTTTTTTGGGTTAGCTCCCGGTCCGCGTACCGGGAAGCTAACCCGGGAGCGAACCAAAAGAAATAGAGCTTGCCAGAGTGCTAAACATTCTAGCAATTTTTTTTTGAAAGGGAAGGTAGTTCTGAAAAGAACTTTTTTTTAAATATTTTTGTTGTTTTATATTTTTTTTTATTTTTTGAACATTTTTTGTTTTTTTTGTATTTTTTGAACGATTTTATATTTTTTTTGGTTTTTTTTGGGGGGGGAAACAACAAAAAACAGGCGTTGAAAAGGGCTCAACAGGAGCAAAAAAAAATTACTGGGGGCGGTTAGGGCAATCATGGTGTTCATACGCCAGGTTGAGTGCATTGATGCTCATGTTGCCACAAGCTAATAATGCACGACAGTGCATACATAAGTGAATCATGTGCCCAAAATTTTCTTGAATATTTGGCACAGTTTCCCGTGCCTCTTCTGGTGTTAGAGAAATCGGTATTGTTGGTCTGGCCACAGGAGTTGGTCTTGGATTGTCCTGCATATCCCTTATTTCCGCCCGGCTGTAATTTAGTGGATGCTTCCTTGTCATGTGCCTGTGCATTGTGTGATTTCCATAGCTATATTTTTTGTCCGTCCCTCTGGACAATTGTTCTTTGCATATGCGGCAGGTGACATACCTCGCATTGACTTTTTTTTGGCCACGAGGGATCGAATAAAACTGCCAGATGAAACTGGCTTTCTTTCTGGAAACCCGGGGCACCTCTTCTAAGAACTGTGGTTCTTCTCCCTCCTCATCCATTTCTTCATCTTCCTCCTCAGTGTTGGTAATGACCTGGGGAGGTGGTCCTCTCTTCCCATGAGGAGGTGGAGGTGGTGGTGGGGGTCCACCAGCTGAAGCTACCAATGAAGCCATTTTCCAACAAGCAAAATAGGTCTTCCTCTCACAATGATGAAAGTCAGAGTGAGGAAAGAAGGAGGGGTTTTCATCATTTGGGAAAAACAATACTTCTCAACCAATGAAAAGTGTTATTTTTAGGTCACCTGACCTAGCCTTACATCATTATGAAACCAAAAGTGAAATGAACCAATGAAAAGTTTTATTAACAAGTCACATGACCTCTCACGCTCATGTTACGCGCTGCGGAACACGCCCCGGTTAGCTTCCGGGTCGCTAAGCTTCGCGCCCCGGTCCGCGCCCCGGGACACTTCCGGGTGCGCTAACGCGGTACGTCACAAGACGCATTACGCGGCAACGCGATACGTCGCGTTTTCGTGACGCGCCGCGGACCGCTTCCGGGGAGCTGCGTTTCGCGCCTCGGTCCGCGCCCCGGGGCACTTCCGGGTGCGCTAACGCAGTACGTCATAAGACGCATTACGCGGCAACGCGATACCGTCACTATGTTGATTTTTTACCGGTTCGCGGACCGGGTCGCGGCATCAAATTGAGCTAACGGGAAGCTTCCCGGTCCGCGGACCGGGAGCGAAACAAAAAAAATATTTTAAAAAAATATTAATAAACATATAAAATATATTTTTGGATTTAAATAAGAATACATTTTACAGCTATAGATATTTGCTATTAAAAAACCATTGAAATTCACTGAAAAAACCATAGGTTATAAACCATATATAGTTAGGAATTAGCATTTACAAAACCTTGAAAATTCACTGAAAAAACCATAGGTTATACACCATATATAGTTAGGAATTAGCATTTTTAAAACCTTATTTTACTCACACAAAACCATTGAAATTCCATATATAGTTAGTTGCACTAACTATATATCGCGCACCCGCAATCCACTGCTGATGATGTCACATATTACATCATTCATGACATGGTCAGTGACATCACTGATGACATCACTGATGACATCTCAAATGACATCACTGATGACATCACTGATAACAACATCCAGTGATTTTATGTTTCTGTAAAGTTTAAATATGTCTTACATATTGAAGAATGAGTGGATGTATAAGTGTCTGGACGAAGGATTTAGTAGGTGCATGACTGACTGTATGAGTGAGTGATTAAATGTATCTCACTGAGTGCATGGGTTAGTGACTAAACTGTCTTAATTTGTGCATCATTATGTCTGTTGTTCTGTAAACTGCTGCATGTGTTGATCAGTAGCTATATGAGTAACTATATGGGTTATTGATTGATTGTCCAAGTATTTGTATGGGAGACTGAGTGTGTGTGTGGCTGGCTGGGAGGTGTGTGACTCTGTGCAGATCAATGTGTACTTATATCAATGATTGTATAACAAGGTAAGTATGTGTTAGTATATGTTTGAAAATGTAAGGTGCTCTATGTTTAGCTGTATAGACAAGAAAATGGAAGTGTGATTGATTCTTTACAGGACTGACTAGGTGTGTGAGTAACTCCATGGATGAGTGGCAGAGTGTGAGTGTCTGTATAGGTGTATGAGTGCATATGATAGTGTTGTAAAGATGAGTGATTGTATGTATGAATGATTGTATGGGTGAATGAGTGAATGTGTGTGTAGACGTAGGAATCAGTGAGTACATATGTAGTAACTAGTATTGGTGTGTCAATGGTTTCAAAAATTATACTCTGTATTTAACACTGGGTGAAACAGAGGTTATATTAAAATGTGAGGAGGTGCATTGTATTGTCACATGAATGATATCATCAGTGATGTGGTCATTGATGTCAAATGAGATGTCATCAGTGGAGTCATCAGTGATGTCATTTGAGATGTCATCAGTGATGTCATCAGTGATGTCACTGACCATGTCATGAATGATGTAATATGTGACATCATCAGCAGTGGATTGCGGGTGCGCGATATATAGTTAGTGCAACTAACTATATATGGAATTTCAATGGTTTTGTGTGAGTAAAATAAGGTTTTAAAAATGCTAATTCCTAACTATATATGGTGTATAACCTATGGTTTTTTCAGTGAATATATATATATATATATACATATATATATATATATATATATATACACACATATATACACATATATATATATATATATATACATATATATATATATATATACATATATATATATTCACTGAAAAAACCATAGGTTATAGACCATATATAGTTAGGAATTAGCATTTACAAAACCTTGAAAATTCACAGAAAAAACCATAGGTTATAGACCATATATAGTTAGGAATTAGCATTTAAAAAACCTTTTTTTACTCACACAAAACCATTGAAATTCCATATATAGTTAGTTGCACTAACTATATATCGCGCACCCGCAATCCACTGCTGATGATGTCACATATTACATCATTCATGACACGGTCAGTGACATCACTGATGACATCACTGATGACATCTCAAATAACATCACTGATGACATCACTGATGACATCTCAAATGACATTACTGATGACATCACTGATGACTACATCCAGTGACTGTATGTTTCTGTAAAGTTAAAATATGTCTTACATATTGAAGAATGAGTGGATTTATAAGTGTCTGGATGAAGGATTTAGTAGGTGCATGACTGACTGTATGAGTGAGTGATTAAATGTGTCTCACTGAGTGCATGGGTTAGTGACTAAACTGTCTTAATTTGTGCATCATTATGTCTGTTGTTCTGTAAACTGCTGCATGTGTTGATCAGTAGCTATATGAGTAACTATATGGGTTATTGATTGATTGCTCAAGTATTTGTATGGGAGACTGAGTGTGTGTGTGGCTGGCTGGGAGGTGTGTGACTCTGTGCAGATCAATGTGTACTTGTATCAATGATTGTATAAGAGAGTAAGTATGTGTTAGTATATGTTTGAAAATGTAAGGTGCTCTATGTTTAACTGTATAGATTAGAAAATGGAAGAGTGATTGATTCTTTACAGGACTGACTAGGTGTGTGAGTAACTCCATGGATGAGTGGCAGAGTGTGAGTATCTGTATAGGTGTATGAGTGCATATGATAGTGTTGTAAAGATGAGTGATTGTATGTATGAATGATTGTATGGGTGAATAAGTGAATGTGTGTGTAGACGTAGGAATCAGTGAGTGCGTATGTAGTAACTAGTATTGGTGTGTGAATGGTTTCAAAAATTATACTCTGTATTTAACACTGGGTGTAACAAAGGTTATATTAAAATGTGAGGAGATGTACTGTATTGTCACATGAATGATATCATCAGTGATGTGGTCATTAATGTCAAATGAGATGTCATCAGTGATGTCATCAGTGATGTCATTTGAGATGTCATCAGTGATGTCATCAGTGATGTCACTGACCGTGTCATGAATGATGTAATATGTGACATCATCAGCAGTGGATTGCTGGTGCGCGATATATAGTTAGTGCAACTAACTATATATGGAATTTCAATGGTTTTGTGTGAGTAAAAAAAGGTTTTTTAAATGCTAATTCCTAACTATATATGGTCTATAACCTATGGTTTTTTCAGTGAATATATATATATATATATATATATATATTTAACACAAACCAGTTATAAAGGTTCGACGCTGGCGCTCTTTTTGATTCAAATGGTGCGTCTTTCCCTTCAGGACCACGCCGGTTTAAATTTATTGAAAATACAACCCCACTGCCAAGCAGTGATGGTTGCATAAGAAAGACGCACTCACTCGGAAGTTATGAAGTTGTTAAGGCGACTTTATTTTCAAAAACGCTGCCTCTGCCAATGCGTTTCACCTTCCCCTGAAGGCGTGATCAAGCCTTCAGGGGAAGGCACCGCTTTTGAAAATAAAGTCGCCTTAATAACTTCTGAGTGAGTGCGTCTTTCTTATGCAATATATTTGAACAATAATAACATCCCGCTTTTTTCTAGGTGCCTTTGCCCATTTGTGGGCTTAAAAACATCTTAAAGCATTTAAATGTTGAATAATATGATGTATTGCATATCATTCCAAGATGGCGCGCACTATGATCAGGGTGGGATTAGTCCTTTGTTAGTCTTCATAATCATTGGAAAACTTTATCAACATGCCGGTGTCTGTTTCTGTGTAACACACACTGACGAAGGCAGCACGCCGAAACGCGTCTGTGTGAGCTTCCTCGCGAATAAAATCTAGCGTGGTTGGCATGTAACCCTCGAGTGCTCTTTTATCTTCTTTTGTCTTCTTTTGTGAAAGCAAAGGAGAATTGGAGCGTTTTATATATATACATATATATATATATATATGTATATATATAAATTCACTGAAAAAAACATAGGTTTCAGGCCTTATATAGTTAGGAATTAGCATTTAAAAAACCTTTGAAATTCACAGAAAAAAACATAGGTTTCAGGCCTTATATAGTTAGGAATCAGCATTTAAAAAACCTTTGAAATTCACTGAAAAAACCATAGGTTTCAGGCCTTATATAGTTAGGAATTAGCATTTAAAAAAACCTTTGAAATTCACTGAAAAAAACATAGGTTTCAGGAGTTATATAGTTAGGAATTAGTTTTTAAAAAACCTTTGAAATTCACTCAAAAACTATAAGTTTTAGTGGTGTTATAGTTAGCTGGACATTTTACTCATACAAAACCAATGAAATTGCTCCTATATAGTTAGTTGTACTAACTATATTTCGCGCACCCGCAATCCACTGCTGATGATGTCACATATTAGATCATTCATGACATGGTCAGTGACATCACTGATGACATCTCAAATGACATCACTGATGACATCATCCGGTGAATGTGGTTTGCTTCGTTATTTAAATATGCATTATATATATATATATAGCAATTTACATTGAAGAATGAGTGGATATATATAAATAAATATTTGGACGGAGGATTTAGTAGCAGTGTAATTGACTGTTTGCTTGACCAATTTATAATGTCTCACTAAATATGGTGGATAGTGACTAAACTGTGTGAATATCTGTATCACTTTGTCAGTTGTTGTGTAAACTGATTCTACTAGCTATGTGAAAGTCTATATTAGTTATTGATTAGTTAACTGAGTATTTGTATGGGAGTGTGAAAGTGTGTGTGGTTCGGTGGGGGGGGGGGGTGTGTGACTGTCCAAAGATGTGTGAATAGTTGATTCAGTAGATATATGAAGTTAAAACTACATGTTCTAACAGTTTAGGTGAGGGAATCTCTTTATGGGTGTGGTGATGAGCAAATATATTTCTCAAAGGTACAGGTCCAACAAACTAGAAAAATAAAAGGCAGTGTATGTGTCAGTTGTTGTATATAAATAAGTATACATAAGAAACAATGATTGTGTGAGTGACTGTATGGATAACTGTATACTTGTAATAATGATTTTATAATTCACTAAGTATGACTTACTATCTAAATGAATAGAAGAAGTGGTGTTTGTATAAGTGTTTTGCTAAGTAAATATGTAAGTATGATCCATTGTTTGCATAAGTGAGTAGGATGACTTCATATGTGAATAGGATGCGTGCTGTTGTTTAATGTCGATATAGATGTATAAGTATTTTTGATAGTGTTCTATTGTTCATTGACAGCATGTATGAGTGAATCCATAGGTAAGTGATTAGATGTGTGTATACATCTATGAATCACTGAGTGGATTTTTAGATACTTGTATTGCTGTGACAATGGATTTAAATATGATACTCTGTATTTTACAAACAGTGATGAAAAATTGTAATAGTGTATGAAAAGGTGTATGTGATTGTCACGTGGATGATGTCATCAGTGATGTCATCAGTGATGTCATTTGAGATGTCATCAGTGATGTCACTGACCATGTCATGAATGATCTAATATGTGACATCATCAGCAGTGGATTGCGGGTGCGCGAAATATAGTTAGTACAACTAACTATATAGGAGCAATTTCATTGTTTTTGTATGAGTAAAATGTCCAGCTAACTATAACACCACTAAAACTTATAGTTTTTGAGTGAATTTCAAAGTTTTTTTAAAAACTAATTCCTAACTATATAACTCCTGAAACCTATGGTTTTTTCAGTGAATTTCAAAGGTTTTTTTAAATGCTAATTCCTAACTATATAAGGCCTGAAACCTATGGTTTTTTCAGTGAATTTCAAAGGTTTTTTAAATGCTGATTCCTAACTATATAAGGCCTGAACCTATGGTTTTTTCTGTGAATTTCAAAGGTTTTTTAAATTCTAATCCCTAACAATATAAGGCCTGAAACCTATGTTTTTTTCAATGAATTTCAAATGTTTTTTAAATGCTAATTCCTAACTATATGAGGCCTGAAACCTATGGTTTTTTCAGTGTTTTTAAAAAAAAAGTTGTTTGGTTAACTGGCTTATTAAGTGTATCTTAGTGAATACATATATTAGCGAGTAATGTTTAAATATTTAAATATATGCATGAGTGATGTAATATGTGACGTCATCAGCAGTGCATTGCAGACGTGCAAGTTATAGTGAGTCCAACTAACTATAACGTGGGAATTTCAATGGTTTTATGCGAGTAAAATTTCCAGCTAACTATAACTGGTGTGAAACCTATGGTTTTTTCCGTGAATTTCAAAGGTTTTTTAAATGCTAATTCCTAACTATAACTGGTGTGTAACCTATGGTTTTTTCAGTGAATATATATATATATAAAATTTCTTTGGCAAAATGAAACCCCCCATTTTGTTCCTTTTCAAATTAAATGTATTAAGTGTTACCACTTTATCCCAATCAAGATGACTTCAGGTGTGCCATACTTTTGTCATAAGTAAGACTGTTAGCGTTCTAGTTGTTGTTTAGAACACTCTGGGACATTCTGTCATTGGGCTATAGTTGGGCTACATCTGGCTGATATTTGGGCTACATTTGTTTTTTTGTCTCTGGTGGTCATCTTTGGGCTACATTGGGCTACATTGGGCTACATTTGGGCTCTAACATATATATAGCCCAATGTAGCCCAATATATATTTTTTCAAAGTTAATTTTCATAAAAACCACTGGAGCACATATCTTGAGACATAGCAAAGGCACATCGGGCTACCAGTCCCTACAATTCTACCAAGTTTGGTGGAAAACCATTCAGCCGTTCGGGCTAAAAGTGAGTCCAACCGCCCTATGGAAATTAACATGGGGAAAACACGTTTTGGGACCCCCTTTTATCTCGGCCCCCGCTTGACGAATCCCCCCAAACTTTCAGGGAAGGAGCGGAGCGCCGCGAGGCAAAGTTAAGGAAAATTTCAGGAAGATTCCTCAAACGGCGCCAAAGTTATTCCCAATAGAATGTTGCAATTTCCCTATGGAAAACAATCCTAACTATATATACCTACTGGCTATCGCCAGTAGGTTATATATATATATATATATATATATATCCAACCACAAAGAGTCACCTGCTACGGAAGGGCCCACGACAGGTAAGTATTTGGCAGTTCATTTATTGCGAGGCAGCATTTGTAAAGACTTCAGGCATGTCAGCAGTTACATCTTTCCCAGCCCGACGCGTTTCATGATAAACATTTCTTCAGGAGCTCTTGGGAGTGGCAGCCATCAGATGCGGTGATTTGGGCGGCAACTAAAATATCTGCAACATCCCGCCTATGTAGGCGTGGCCCCACTGGCCTTCTGGTTGTCGTAGTTTTCGCCGGATTTCTCAGGTGAGCTACCGCTACTGTGACCGCATTACATCCAAAATTAAAATCCAAGTGGAATGTGACAGAATCCTGGAGCTGTACATTTGCTCGTAACTCCTCACAATTCAGCACCTGTTCCTTCACCAGTCACGCAGTATGACGCGACCGCAGGGATGCCAAGGCGGCACCGGGGCTTTCTTCCACGGCTCAGGCAAGCCGTAACGTATCCAACCACAAAGAGTCACCTGCTACGGAAGGGCCCACGACAGGTAAGTATTTGCCAGTTCATTTTTTGCGAGGCAGCATTTGTAAAGACTTCAGGCATGTCAGCAGTTACATCTTTCCCAGCCCGACGCGTTTCATGATAAACATTTCTTCAGGAGCTCTTGGGAGTGGCAGCCATCAGATGCGGTGATTTGGGCGGCAACTAAAATATCTGCAACATCTCGCCTATGTAGGCGTGGCCCCACTGGCCTTCTGGTTGTCGTAGTTTTCGCCGGATTTCTCAGGTGAGCTACCGCTACTGTGACCGCATTACATCCAAAATTAAAATCCAAGTGGAATGTGACAGAATCCTGGAGCTGTACATTTGCTCGTAACTCCTCACAATTCAGCACCTGTTCCTTCACCAGATATTTTAGTTGCCGCCCAAATCACCGCATCTGATGGCTGCGCAATAAATGAACTGGCAAATACTTACCTGTCGTGGGCCCTTCCGTAGCAGGTGACTCTTTGTGGTTGGATATATATATATATATATATATATATATATATATATATATATATATATATATATATATATATATATATATATATATATATATTCACTGAAAAAACCATAGGTTATAGACCATATATAGTTAGGAATTAGCATTTAAAAAACCTTTTTTTACTCACACAAAACCATTGAAATTCCATATATAGTTAGTTGTACTAACTATATTTCACGCACCCGCAATCCACTGCTGATCATGTCACATATTACATCATTCATGACATGGTCAGTGACATCACTGATGACATCACTGATGACATCTCAAATTACATCACTGATGACATCACTGATGACATCTCAAATGACATCACTGATGACATCACTGATGACATCTCAAATGACATCACTGATGACATCTCAAATGACATCACTGATGACATCACTGATGACATCTCATTTGACATTACTGATCACATCACTGATGACATCATTCATGTGATAATACGATGAACCTCTTCAGACTCTAATATAACCTTAGATACACTCAGTGTAAACAGACACTCACAGACTGTCACTCATCCATGGAGTTACTCAGACACTTAGTCAGTCATGCAAAGAATCAATCACACCTCCATTTCCTCAACTATACAGTTATACACACCTTACTTATTCAAACATATACTAAAACATATTTACTCACTTATACAATCCTGGATACAAGTTCACAATGATCCATACAGCCACTCACACATTCACTGGCTCTTATGCACAGTTATTTATATATGTCAACTCTCACATGTACTGTATTTTACATATGTACTTACTTTGACATGTAGCACTGAGATATCCATTCACTCACCAATACACTCATGCACACAGTCAACCGCCCATACAGCTGTTTCCACATGCACTTTTGAACCTATACATCTAGTGAATCAACTGCTCACACATCTATGCAGAGAGTCATACACCTCCCAGCCACCCACACACACACTCAGTCTCCCATACAAATGATTGGGCAACCAATCAATAACCCATATAGTTAATCATATAGCTACTGATCAACACATGCAGCAGTTTACAGAACAACAGACATAATGATGCACACATTAAGACAGTTTAGTCACTAACCCATGCACTCAGTGAGACACATTTAATCAGTCACTCATACAGTCAGTCATGCCCCTACTAAATCCTTCATCAAGACACTTATACATCCACTCATTCTTCAATATGTAAGACATATTTTAACTTTACAGAAAAATACAGTCACTGGATGTTGTCATCAGTGATGTCATCAGTGATGTCATTTGAGATGTCATCAGTGATGTCATTTGAGATGTCATCAGTGATGTCATCAGTGATGTCACTGACCATGTCATGAATGATGTAATATGTGACATGATCAGCAGTGGATTGCGGGTGCGTGATATATAGTTAGTACAACTAACTATATATGGAATTCCAATGGTTTTGTGTGAGTAAAAAAAGGTTTTTTAAATGCTAATTCCTAACTATATATGGTCTATAACCTATGGTTTTTTCAGTGAATTTCAATGGTTTTTTAATAGCAAATAACAAAAGCTTTAAAATGTATTTTTCTTTAAATCAAAAAATATATTTTACATGTTTTTAATACTTTTTTTTTTTAATTATATTTTTTGTTTCGCTCCCGGTACGCGAACCGGTTAGCTTCCCGTTAGCGCAATTTGGTGCCGCGACCCGGTCCGCGAACCGGTAAACGTTCCGTTTGCGCAACTGCTGCGTTAGAAAACAACATTGTGACGCGTCGCGTCAGCGTGACGTATCGCGTTGTCGCGTAATACGTCATATGACGCGGCAAGGTAGCGTACCCGGAAGCAAACTGGTACGCGAACCGAGGCGCGAAGCGCTGCTTCCCGGAAGCGATCCGGGACGCGGCCCAAAGCGCGTAACGTAAACACAACAAGTCATGTGACTCGGTAATAACACTTTTCATTGGTTCATTTCACGTTTGGTTTCCTAATGATGTAAGACTAGGTCATGTGACCTAAAAGTAACACTTTTCATTGGTTTAGAACTATTGTTTTTCCCAAATGATGAAAACCCCTCCTTCTTTCCTCACTCTGACTTTCATCTTTGTGAGAGAAAGACCCTTTGTTATTAGTGAGCAATGGCTTCATTAGTAGCTTCAGCTGGTGCTTCCCCACCACCCTCCACCACATCCAAAGAAGAGAGGACCACCTGCTGAAGTTATTATTCAGCAAGAGGAGGAGGAAGAAGAGGAAGAAGAGGAAGAGCAGCAAGAGAGGCAATTTTTGCGTGCGGAGCCCAGGAGGTCTCATGTGAAAGTAAATTATATTTGGCAATTTTTTAGTTATCCCCAGGGCCAAAAAAAAGTCAATGCACGGTACGTAACTTGCCTTATATGTAAAGAAAGCCTGTCCAGAGGCACCGAGAAGAAGTACAGTTACGGCAATTACACGATGCATCGCCATATGAGTAGGTGGCATCCTAACAACTACAGTGCTGCGCAGTTACGTGACCAGCAAGATAATCCTCCTTCTATTGCCAGAAGATCAGTTGTGCCGGAAGTGACGGGACCATAGGCGAGGGAGTTGGTCCCAAATATTCAGATGAAATTCGGGGAAGTTAAACAAGTGTGCGTGCATTGCAATGGGTTCATTTGCTACAGAGAAAGTAGCATCACTCTGATCAACAGAGCTATCGACAATCATGATTGTCCGAAACGCCCCAGACAATAAATTCTTTTTTTTTTGTTGCTCCTGTTGAGCCCTTTACAATGAATCGTTTTCGTTCCCCCCCCCCCAAAAAAACCAAAAAAAATATAAAACTGTTCAGAAAAATAATAAAAACAATTTAAAAAAAGTTCTTTTCAGAACTACCTCCCTGTTATAAAAAAATTGGTAGAATATTTGGAACTCTGCCAACCTCTATTTCTTTTGGTTCGCTTCCCCGTTCGCTCTCTGGTACGCGAACCGGGAGCGAACCCAAAAAATAAAAAAAATAAAAAGAAGAGTAATTATAAGGGAAGGAAACAGACAGTTATGTTAAAAGAAAGACAGCTATAGGGAGTAAAGTAGAGATACAGTTTAATATATCTATTTACTGAAGAAAAGATTTAAGAGAGTATAATTGTGAAAAACAAAATAGATAAGTAAGTGAGAAAAAAAAAGAGAGTAGAAGAATAACAAACAAGAGTTTCTTAGAGAATGTGAATGAATAATCAAATTAAGATTAAACATCGGAATAACAGAGAGAAAAAACACAATGCAGAAAAGAAGAAGTAACAGAAAAGGAATGATTGAAACAGCAAAGAAATGTAAATAACATAGGGGCATATTATCAACATAGGCGATAAAAATTTTGCTGCTTTTATCAGCAGAAATCTGACACTAAAGATGCTTTTGCGGCAGTTTTCTGCCAATAATTACTGCTTTTATCGGTAGAAAACTGCCACTAAAGCCGCTTTTCCGGAAGAAAACTGCTGCTAAAGTCACTTTTGCGGCAGTTTTCTGCCGATAAAAACACTGATAAATTTATTGCCTGTGTTGATAATATGCCCCTTACTGTGCTTGAACTACAGAGAGAAAGCATAATGAACAAGTAGTGAAAGAGTGATCAGTCAGAAAAAGTGAGAGTAATAGACACAGAGTGAGTGAACAAGAGTGACGAAGTATGAGAAGAGAGGGACTGACAAAAATAGTGGAAGGAGTAGAGTAAGTAAGTAATAGAGAAAGGATTGAGGGAAGTAGCAAAGGCAGGAAAGTGAGGGTTAAAGAAATGAAGTAGTGAAACTAATAGAAGTTAAATGTGATAGAAATGTAACGAAAAGAGTACAAAACATTTACCTTATAATTGTCGTTAACTTAGTCACTTGTAATTTTTATACTTTCAATCTGTGAGAGAGAGAACAAACATTTGAAAAATATTAAAACATATATTTAAAAATTAGAAAAGACAAGGGAAAAGATTGAAGGACAAACAGTTTTTCAATAACTTTGACACTTACAGAAACCTCTGCTTCTCCATGCCCCTACACAGTCCTAAAAATATACATTTTAAACTAACAGTATCTTGATGCAGATGAAGTGAGGCCTATCTTGCAATATGGTGCATCTTTTGCACTGCTGCTGTCTCACAACAGTGATGCAATGGCAGCGCAAAAGAGGTGCAAAGCCATCATAAAATTGCCCTTAACATTTTAAATTATTGTTTCAGGATGCCAATAAGATGTGTCCTATCCAGAGGTTTGTTTCAGGTGAGGCCTACTCAGGGTTCCAAATGAAACTTCGAGTTGTTGAAGAGTACAGAGGAGATAATACATGTGAAGGCCTACCTATGAAGTAAGTCATGTACACTTCACTCTTGAACAAAGGCCAGACCTCTTTTGTGTCTGTGGACAGACCTAAACTTAATCTGCACAATGTCATTCGTAAACTTAGGAAACACAGGTGATATAATTGAAAAATGTGGAGTTTCTTTTCCTCATTTCACAATCACATCACCTGTGTTGCCTTTGCTTAGGTATCTCATAGTGCAGATGTAGTCCAGCATATGAAACAGTACCCAGAAATGCACACTGCATGCAAGAACTTTGACACTTAGAAAAGCTTCAGCTTCTGCATGCCCCCTACACAGTGCTAATTATATACATTTTAAACTGATGGTATCTTGCTGGAGATGAACTGAAACCTATCTTGCAACATGGTGCATCTTTTACACAAAAGTGACCCACAGCGGAGCAAAAGAGGCGCACGGCCATCATAAATCTGACCCTAACATTTTAAATCATTGTTTCAAGATGCCGATAAGGTGTAACCTATCCACAGATTTGTTTCAGGTAAGTCCTACTCAGAGTTGCAGATGAAATTTAGGTTTGTTGAAGAATACAGAGGAGATAATACATGTTCAGGCCTACCAACGAAGTGTGTCATGTCCACTGCACTCTTGAACAAATGTCAGACCTCCTCTGTCTCCAGGAACAGGCCTAAACCTCATCTACACAATGTGATGTGTAATGTTAGGAAACACAGGTAATATAATTAAAAAACGTGCAATTTTTTTTGCTCATTCCACAATCATATCACCTGTGTTTCCTTTGCTTAGGTATCTCATTGTGGAAATGTAGTCTATCATATGAAAGACTACGTAGAATATGAGCACTGTATGCAACAACTTTGACACTTACAGAAGCCTCACCTTCTCCATGCCTCCTACACAGTTCTACATGTACATCATAAATGCAAACAGTACAGAATTAATTATACATGTTAAATGGTTTATTTTTGCTGTTCTCAGAATGTATCAAATATCACTAAAAACAGTGACTTGAAGGTATTCATCATATAACAGCGGGGAAAAAAAAACACAATCAAAATGATTGTGTTTAAAAAACCCATACAACATAACAAATCAGAATTCAGAACTCCTTAAAGTTAACTTACTTTCCATGACGTCGAAGGATGTCCTATGAACAGCTTACACTCTGTTGTGCTGTTATTACTTTCAGCCCGCCACTTTCTGAAAGAAAACCTCCATCGTTTTGAAAAATATGTTACATACAATAAATGACTTCTCGCTCTCTACCACACGTTTCCACAAGGCCAAATCGTGTCAGAGCCATTTATAACTCTTGGAATTCTTGTAAGCCAATCCCGTCATGTTGTATTTCCGCAACTTACAGAATTAAAATGTTGAAGATCATTTTCACAATCCAGGACTACTAATATCTTACCCTTCTTGCTCACTCATGTTCTACATTTCCTATGACACTGATACTGCTTACTATGAAGCAGACTTACACTACCTCTATGACTACTAAAATTATTTAATTCTCTACATCACTTTTAATCACAAAGCAATATAAAACAGTAGACAGCATTGCAGACTTACATTCCCTCTACTCCATGTTTTGATTGGCTGCTTGAATTAGCTTATAAAAAGAAATAGTTTTTCTGAACTCATTCAAAGTGCAGTTATTTTTCCAGGACGTCCAGTGTTATGGTAAGAAGTTATGTCTCTGTACTACACTTATCCTCAAGGCCAAATCGTGTAGGAGCCATTAGAACTTCTTGAAATTCCTCAGAGCACATCCCGAGATTCTTTCCCTAAAATTTTGGTTTTAAAAACACCAGGTAAGAATTTTTAAGGTCATACGGCAATTTTTTTTTTAAAATTAAAACAGAATCGTTGCAGAATGACCAGCCATTTCTAGACTTTAAATAAGCTGTGTAATGTCCTGATGTTATTGAAGGACCGTCATGATATATAATTGCTACAGTTACAAAAGTCCTTCCTGATATTGACAACTGTGAAGCCACAAAATTTTTAATTAAAGTTGTCAATTTTGTTCCATCAGGCCTACATCGTTGGAACATTAAAATGACATACTGGCCATATGTTTGTATAAATAATGTGGACATCATTTCAGATTTACATTGGCTACATTCCATGTTGTGATCAGCTGCTTTTACTAGCTTATTAAAGGAGACTGATTTACTGTCTGGCAAAGTTAAATATATAAATCTTTCTGAGTCTACACTAGTAGTACTTGATACCCTACAGTTCTCGCAGTCATGCTGCCATTGATAAGAAAGCCCAAACAGGTGATCTACATCTACACCTTCAGCATGCAATACATCAAGCATATACATTAAAAACTCCTGACAATCTTGCTGAATATTTTGGGAGAATTGTGTTTGGCCTGAACATCTGTCTAACAGATTTCGAATTTCAGACACACTTTCTATTTTTGTTCTATCAGTGCTACATTTCTCTAACACAGAATTTAACAAACTGCATAATCTTTGATCAGAATTGACCACAATCTCTTCTTTTACATTTTCTAGAGAAAACAAAACATTAACCACTACATTAGCATAGCAGTTGACACCAGAAGTGTTTTCAAATTGAAAACCAACAACATCTTCAACAGAATCCTTTTTGTTTCTGCTTATAATTTCAGGTTCATCGACTTTTCGTCTTTTTGCTACAACCTCCCCAGTATTGGTCACATTTCTTCGTTTCCGGCCTACCACACGTTTCTCAAACAAAGGATATTGAGGCAAATGTGGCGCATACTCTCTTCTCAACCTATTGTATTCCTTAACACAATCTAGATCCGCACAAATGTTTGTGACATCACACTCAATCAAGTACAATCCCGATAAAGTTCTAACTCTTGACAATGCCACATATGCCATACCCTCCTTGAACACAGAACTGCCAATATTCACCAATGCACTGTCTACACTTAAACCTTATTATGGATTGTCACCGCATATGCCAAGCAAACAGGAAACTGCTTACGGCGAACATATAAGTCTTTTACAAGCAAAAATCTAGCAGAACAACGACCAATTAGCTGTACTTCCTCAATGCCATCAAATTTAATTTTTAAAAATTCAATTCCATCTCTATTTCTGTATTTCACAAAATCAACAACATTACCCATTGATCCATTTACCAGACCTCTTTCAACATGTAAATTCCTTCTTAAAATTATACGGCAGTTCAAGCACACATTCAGACTCTTTTCAAAACCTGCAGTTTTAGATATAGTCTTCTCTAATGAATCCAATTTTGATTTCAAATTCTCAGACAAAATAATTGTTGATCCCATATGCTCTACTCTGTCAATAGCTTCCAGTTTCACAATCTCTTGCTTTTCTAAATGCAACATTTTGTTGTTGAAGATGGCACATTCTGCAAGAGTTGGCATCAAACATATTCCAGATTTCTTCTCAGTAATTTTCTGAAAAATATTCTCAGGCACAACATCTTGTTCTGGATATAAATTTGACAGTAATCGTGCATGTAAAGCTTCTTTCCCATGCTCGGTCACTTTTCCTATTCTAACATCTTGTAGAATATTCTTGTAAACTTCATCCTTCGCCTGACGCATATTTTCATGCAGTTCAGCATAATTGAAGTTAAACCATATATTGACGTTGCCAATGCTCCCTAGGCACTTCCTGGTATCTTCATGCGTGAGCATTTTGAACACAGGTTGCCCTTTCACTGGTGTCAGCTGCAGAAGATCTCCGAAAACAATGATGTGTTTGCCACCAAATAACACATCATACTCTGTTTTGAGAACTTCTTGCATTCTCAAATGCACAAAGGCAAGCATGACATTGGAAACCATGCTTACTTCGTCAATGATAAGAAGTTTCATTTTCCTCAAGATTCTTGAAACTTCACAACAAGCATCTCCAGATAGCTTGTGATATTGTAATTTGTTGCCATGCTCCACTGGCAGCATCAGTAAACGATGTAAAGTAATCCCTTTAATGTTATGTGCTGCCAGTCCAGTTGGAGCGGTGACAACACAAGACAGCGATGACTCAGTCCTTTCCTGCAAATAACATGAAATTGCTTTAATAAGGAAACTTTTTCCAGTTCCCGCTTCTCCACTCACGTAGAGTCGGACAGGCTTCAACGACGTACATGAGCACTCTTTCTTCTCATGACTTAATCCATGATCAATTTGCATGGTAACTTCGTCATATATTTTCCTCTGCTCAACGTTGAGTTGTCTTTCCAACTCTTCTAAGTTAACCGCATCCTCCTGAGCATGTGCCATGGCTCTTTCCACTTCATTCATAGCAGTGGCAGCTTCATTTTCGATAACAGGTCCTCCTAGTGGATCCTGACTCAATGAAGCAGAACTCTGACTGTCCTGAGAACTGTCTCTGGCAATCTCGGCTACAATCGTTGCTTCCTGCTCGATTTCCACATTCAACATTTCTACATATTTGGGAAAAGCAGGACATTCTATGGTCTCCTTGGCGGCAGTGAAAGAGTCTTCGTAACAGAGGAAATCTCCAAGCAGTTCCTCTTCTGCACGCCAAGGCTTGAAAAGTTGCAAAAGTGCTAAATAGAAAAACTCCTTTTTTTCAGGAGATTCGCCACTCAATTTTCGATGGTTTACCAAGTGGCCTTTTCTTTGCTTGACCAGACATCCCTCACTTCCAATTACAGCATACACTCCTTTCTCAGTATCTTCTTTGATGTTCCTCTTGAATATGTAATTTTGAAGAACCTCATACAGACAAACATTCTCGAGGTGACTGCTTCGATTTGGATAATATGTATCCAACATGTTGCTCTTCAAAATGTCGGTACTGTTTGGCTCCTTTTCCGCCAAATACTCAATTTCCCGCACAGGTTTCAGAACTCGATTACGCGTTGCAGCAAGACCAAGACTCGCCCAAACGATACTCCTAGATTTGGCATAGAGACTTGCTGAAGACAACCGGTCAGAACATTCGTAAGCTCCGATTTCTCGATGCGACAACATCTTCAGACTGAAACTGTACAACTTCTTACTGAGGCTCTTTTCATGGGAAATGTCCTCCCACATATCCTTCAATTCTGTCTTCTCTTTTTTGGTGATGTAAGATGTCACATACCGAGCCACAGCCATACAGTTATCAGCCACAAACTGTATATCCATGTTAGCATTCCACATGGACAAAATCACCGGGTTGTAGTCGTTGATGTACTTGGACTCTTCGTTCCTCTTCAAATTGTATGTGTTTTAGGTGATTTCTTCATCACATTATGTCGCAGCGAAGACATCAAACTGTTTACTCTTCCTTTAGAAATCACCGGTCGTGGAAAGCCGAAACGACATTTGGTGTAGAACTTGTCCTTGTTTCGGAATTTACGACGACAGTACTTTCCACAACGATGGCTTTGGAAACGTAGAACTTTTTCTCTTAGGCTTTTCTTCTCCTTTGCGTTTGGAACAGCACACGTAGAATACTGTTGTATGAAACTCATCACTGAGTCTTCTGGATCTGTTCCAAATTTAGGTGCATCCTTGATCCACAACAGCATATGTATGTGAGGAGCACCTCTTGCTTGGTACTCCTTTCTCCAGAAGAAATCCAACACCTCTCCAAGAGGTGGATTCTTCTTATTCATGATGAAAGACATCATAGCTTCAAATCTATGATTGAAGTACCGGCATACATTGACTGGATCCAAAGAGCACAGTTCTCCGGGTGTCTTGAATTCGATGTTTTCGATGTTTCCATTTGCCTCTCGTAGAAATTCAAGTAAGTCTTCCCAGCCATACTCGGCACAGCTCAGAGTGAGGAACCATGTGGGAGTTCCTAAGTTCCTCAGCATACATTTTAAATCACCATGACGACGGTACCAGTACTCATTAGTACCACGCTGACACGCCATGAGATTAATCAGGTGAGAATCCAAAATACTGTCTTGGACATTGACTTTATCCATAAAGTCACTTGCCGAGATGTTTTGCATGTGTATACCACTTTTCAAGATGTGGTTCACTGCATATGACAGTCCAGACAGATCGCTTTCAAACAGGAGATGAAACAAATAGGGAATACATTGTCGAAACCTAGCATCTCCTGCATACAATCGCAAAGTCCGGTATTCAGAAGCAGGAATTTGATGAGGTCGCTCATCATATCTTCCTCCCTGACCTGTTGGAAAAAGCTTTGGGAAACACCGAGCTTCCAAACTTTCCTCCCAAACACTAATGGGACTCCCTTTGGCTTGTTTCATTTGAAACAACTCAATAGCATTCCCCATGACTTCCTTGGAATGCAAAGGATGAACACTATAATGTTCATATATTTCTTCACTAGTAGAGGGTTCTACTTTCTCAATTTGACCAGCACACAAATCGCTATCCTCTTCCTCACTTACTTCCTCTTCTGCAACATATATATTCTTATAGTACTTATTATTTTTTTTCAAGTACAATGTTGCCTTTTTGACTTTCCTAACATTCACTAAATCTTGCCATATTTTCTTATTCTTTGTCGGAACCCCATTAACTAAGATAACCAGAGGGTCCTCTTCCACTTTTTCTACTCCAATTGTGTTAATGTTTTTCTTCAAATCTAGAGGCAAATAAACAACTCTTCCCTTTAATCCTCTCTGTAAATCTGATGGAGGCAATTTCCCTGTCTTTGGCTCCATTCTTACAATAGCCTGAAAGGGATGGATACTTTGAATCAAAATAGATTCATAAGTATTTAAATCCTTCAATTCAGAAGGAATCTCAACCAATTCCAGATTATTATGAACTGCTCTAGCAGGCATCTGGTTTTGATTTAATTTGCTACAACAATAAGTACACACATGTTGATCCGATCCCAAATCAAAACAATTTTCTACCATCAAATATGTTGTGAAATCCTTCCATTCACTATTATTTTCCCTTACACTTTTTGCATATAAATCCACTAACTTAGTCTGATTCTTATAATAAGTGCGTCGACAACACACACAAGTGAAATTAGGCCTCTCACTTGATTTCACATGAAACGTCGCAATTTCCCTCTGAAAATTATCTGTACTGGAAACCTGTACACTATCTTCCACATTACCCTCTTCTTCTTGGTCAATTTCAACATTCTCCTCTTTACTTCCAAAGTAACAAAACTCAATTTCTGCACAAATATTCTTCACATCTATTTCAGAACCATGCAAAAGAGCAGCGCATAATTGTTTAAGCATAATTGCTGGACTCTTAGCATAATACAACATTCTAACTAATTTCCTCACTTTATTATGATGCACTGCTAGCATCCTGAAATGATGAAAAACACTCTGGCATACTCTCCTGGAAAGACAAGCCAGTGAATGACCATGCAAACCTGTCACTTCTCTCACTCTGCAAGGATCTAATTCTTGCAACAACTTCATTTTCTGCTTCAAACTTTTCTTATTAAATGTCCGTACAAAATCACAATGCAAATTGATGGAATCCTGTCGCACACTGCAAATACTACTACACTTCCAGGTGTACACAGGACCCTTAGGACGTCTTCCTAAAACCTCATTACCTAACACCTCTTCTGTCTCTGTTGTCACAAGTTTTTCTTTTTCAACTGGACAACCATCTTTCACTTCATAAGCTCGACCACTGGTGTCAACTGCATGCACCAAATCATTATCCTGGAAATAACTCTCCTCATTAAAAAATGCCTCACAACTTGAACTATGCATCCATTCTCCGGAAAAAACTTCACAAAAATTACTACGATTAACTATTCTCTTCCATCTACTATTTCTTTTGAAATCATAAATTGCCTTGTTTAGCTTCCTAATTCTATTGATTATCAAAATAAATAACTTACGTTTAATTTCAAATGCCTGATCAATAACTTTCTCAACTTTTTTTTTCTCTTATAAAAAACCGCTTTCTGTTGACCTTTCTTAATATTTTTTAACAAATTGCCAATTATCCTGTTGCGGAACATTCGTTTACGAATGTCCCTAAACTGTTGTTTCCTTCTACTATCATGCACAGAGTTATCTCTTGCTCTAGCAGTAACATTTTTGATTGGCCTTTCCTTTCCGTTTAAAATGCTTCTCTTTTTCTGGACTGAAACATTTTCTGTAGTAATATTTTTTTTACTACAAATATTTCTTATAAATGTTTTTGTGCTCTTACCCGGTGCTTTCTTGGTGACTTGACAAGTTTTTTTGTTAGATGACTGCTGCATTATATCATGTACCTGCTGTCTTTGACGTTTTGCAGCCTTTCTAAGTCTTTCTTTAGTTGGCATGCTGAAATCTTGAAATGATCTGCAGTTGAATCTGTGGTAAAATATAATAAAAAATGTTATTAACCACTATTACCAAACAGTAAATCAATAACAGTCATCAAAAACTTAACACACTACTTGACATTTTTAGTGCTTGGCAAATTTAGAATACAGAAATAGCAGAAATGAAATGGAATTCATATTCATTTTACCTGTGCTGTTTTATATGTGAATCTGATCTAATTTTATGAGCATATTTTAATATTTTATTGAAGACACTACACATAACCTGTTTTTGAAGGTGTCTTTATTTTTAAATGAAACGGTTTACATTTTTACTTTTCATTTATTATAAATTTTTAAAAATAAATGTTTATAGTTCCATAGGCTCAAGCACGTCAGCTTCCCACCCTATGTCATACAATTCTGACAAATCTGCATCCTCATCATGTTCTTCTTCATCCTCAGGATTTAAATCATCCAAGGGATCTACTTCCACTGATGTTTCAATTACGAGTTCAATTATGAGGTCGAGATCAACTGATTGCTGATTGTCGCTCATGTTGATGTTGTCGTTATCTTTAAAGAAAGAGAACAACAATGAGATGTTGCAGAGTAAGGCACAAATCTCAGAGACTATAATAGTAAAATTGTTTAACAAGAGTAACATTTTGCAGCTATTATTTAGCCATGTCCAGCGATGCTGAGGAGGTAAGGCCTATGTCCAAGTTTTCAGTGAACAGGACTCATCTCTTCTTAACCTTGGATAAGCCTCACCAACTCTGTGTCCCCTGCTCATACTTAAATGTAAAGTGGCAGATTTATGTTAACTGACGCATTCCCAGGGATGCACCAGTTAACGTGCGCCACTGCTCTGCCACCCATGATGTGCCGCATTTACAATGCAGAGCACCATTGAGCAAAAACAGCACAGATGCGTCACGCATCTATGCCGCAAAAGCAGCACATTGCAGGAATCACGTCATAAGCACGACATGTCTACTGCAATGCACAGGAGGAAGCCACACATTGCATGGTGCATCACTCATTAGGCTATTTCAAACAGGCATAAGGATTTGATTCAGCAATGCTATAAAGCTGACTCAGTGAAAACACTCACATGAAACCTGACGCAGGTTTCATGTGGCACAGGACTTTACAGCATGACACATCTGCCTAGATGCATCAAGTTGTAAATATGTCACAACATAGCAAATCTTTTGCACCGCCGCTGCGTCACAAAAATGACGCACAGAGACGCAAAAGAGGCATACACCTATCATAAATCTGTCCCTAACATTTTAAATGATTGATTCAGGATGACGATAAGGTGTGGCCTATCCAGAGGTTTGTTTAAGGTGAGGCCTACTCAGGGTTGCAGATTAAATGGAGATGGGGCACCCCTGAGCCTTGCTGGAGCTGCATGGCACTTGCGATGCAGCTCCAGCAATGCGCCACCTTTACGGCACAGATGCGTCACGCATCTGTGCTGTTTTTGCCCCATGGTGCGCCGCATTGTAAATGCAGCGCACCATGGATGGCGGAACAGCGGCGCAGGATGACTGGCACATCCCTGGGGATGCACCAGTCATCATAAATCTATCCCTAAGCTTCTTATCTTGTTGGAGATGAAGTGAGGCCTGTCTTGCAACATGGTGCATCTTTTGCATCACTGCTGCATCGGTTTCATGTGGCACGGTTTTTTTACAGCATGACACATCTGCCTAGATGCATCAATTTGTAATTTTGTCGCCACATAGCAAATCTTTTGCACCGCCACTGCGTCACAAAAGTGACGCACAGTGGCGCAAAAGAGGCATACACCTATCATAAATCTGTCCCTAGCATTTTAAATGATTAATTCAGGATGACGATAAGGTGTGGCCTATCCAGAGGTTTGTTTAAGGTGAGGCCTACCTACATTCATGGGGAAATGAATTAAAATGTCCTTAAGACACATGAAAGCGTTTTTTTAAAGCCTTTGCAGCATTTTTGGGTCACTTTTAACATGGCTATGTAACTTAAACAATCAAAATCTAAATTTGCCAAGCACAGGTGGGAGCATATTTACAAGGAATTTGCACCACGGGGAAAGGTCTTACATTAAAATGGAAAAATGACATCAGAGATACTCAAATGCCTTATAAAGAAGCATACGCCATTATGTCCTTCTCATAAATGTTCAAAGCATTCCTTTTCCTCAAAAACGATTTTCAAGTCTTAATTTGAAAACACTGCACATGGGGAAATGACTTAAAATGTCCTTAAGACACATGAAAGCGTTTTTTGATTGCCTTTGCAGCATTTTTGGGTCACTTTTAACATGGCTATGTAACTCAAACTATCAAAATGTAAATTTGCCAAGCACAGGCGGGAGCATATTTACAAGGAATTTGCACCACGGGGAAAGGTCTTACATTAAAATGGAAAAACAACATCAGAGACACTCAAATGCCTTATAAAGAAGCATACACCATTATGTCCTTCTCATAAATGTTAAAAGCATTCCTTTTCCTCAAAAACGGTTTTCAAGTCTTAATTTGAAAACACTGCACATGGGGAAATGACTTAAAAGGTCCTTAAGACACATGAAAGTGTTTTTTGATTGCCTTTGCAGCGTTTTTGGGTCACTTTTAACATGGCTATGTAACTCAAACTATCAAAATGTAAATTTGCCAAGCACAGGTGGGAGCATATTTACAAGGAATTTGCACCACGGGGAAAGGTCTTACATTAAAATGGGAAAAATAACATCAGAGACACTCAAATGCCTTATAAAGAAGCAGACACCAATATGTCCTTCTCATAAATGTTAAAAGCATTCCTTTACCTCAAAAACGATTTTCAAGTCATAATTTGAAAACACTGCACATGGGGAAATGACTGAAAATGTCCTTAAGACACATAGAAGCGTTTTTTGATTGCCTTTGCAGCATTTTAGGGTCACTTTTAACATGGCTATGTAACTCAAACATTCAAAATCTAAATTTGCCAAGCACAGGTGGGAGCATATTTACAAGGAATTTGCACCACAGGAAAAGGTCTTACATTAAAATGGGAAAAATAACATCAGAGACACTCAAATGCCTTATAAAGAAGCATACACCATTATGTCCTTCTCATAAATGTTAAAAGCATTCCTTTTCCTCAAAAACGATTTTCAAGTCATAATTTGAAAACACTGCACAGCTCCTATGCACAAAAACACCCTGTCAGTACTAATACTTCACATTTTCTCCAATTACAATTTCTCAAAGAAACAAAATCTATTTGTAAAACACTTGAGGCAAAGCAACATTTTAAAAACACAACTTTCTTCATAATTTTCTCCTTAAAGCACACTATTCTCTATCTAAATTAAATAAATCTTTTCTCACCTTAGCAAATACTTTATGAGTTTCAAAACAGTCTCAGAAACACACCACTTTGTCTTTAGCAGAGCAAAAGGTATGCACTCCAGAGTCTGCAGCTATCAAAAGCACAGAAATGCTGTAATTCTTCACACATATCTCTCATGTCACCCAATCAAAACTCTTCCCTCACTTTTTTCAAATCAAAACCCTTCCCCCCTCTGCCCTCTCTGCCTTTTTTGCATAGCAACCACCTCTTGGAAGACCTCTGGTGTTTGCAAGTTCACACAACAATGTTTCAATTGAACTCTGAACTCTCAGTGCACCTGCATATCCAGTGCAATCTTTCATTTAATTATTTTTTCTTGACCATTCAAAATACATCTGTCAAATAACTCATCCATGCACCCTAACTTTCTGTTTTCAGCAATCAAAATCCACCAATCACTGTTACTGCTTCATTAACACAGAAACTCCACAGTTTTTTTCATTTTAAACTCTTATTTTTTCAACTGCCATTTCATTGCCACACTTCATCTGACTGCAGCAGAACCTTCTCTCACCATGTTTTCTGTCTGGATTGTTGGACATAGTTACATCTACTGGGCTCAGAGGTATGCTGATAACAGAAATTTACCTAACCTCAATTTACAAGATGTGGAAATTAAGTGGTTTGGCCACAGAGGATTAAAATGTCACCAATTGATACCATTGGTGAAAACCTTTATGCATTTGCCAAAACCTGACCTGTTAATTGTGCACTGTGGAGGTAATGACTTGGGCACTTTGACTGGGGTAGGTCTGGAAATGCTTTTAAAGGACACCTTTGAGCAATTAATGGCACTTTTTCCTCAGACTGCCTTGGTATATTCAAATATATGCCAAAGACAGAAATGGAGGTGGTCGAACCAATTTTGTCCACAAATTGAGAAGTCGAGGAAGCATGTAAACAAATCTGTTTCAGCTTACATGAGAGACCATGGAATGGGCTCCGTGTACAACAATAACTTGCGTTACTACATGCAAGATATCTACAGAGGAGATGGAGTTCACTTCTCAGATGAGGGCAACAGAATTTTCATTCTGAATTTAAGACTGTGCATTGGTACCTACTTATAAGTACCTAAATGTAGCATAAACCCAAAAGCTCTTCTCAGAGCTACCCTACATCTGATCACTCACAATTATTATTTTACTCTAACTTTTTTCACTAATTTTCAACAAAGTACGCTCCCCGGGGCGCTACCCGGTACGCGGACCGGAAGCTAACCTCGCGAAATTTTTAAAAAAAATGTGTTTTTTTTTCGCACATATGAGCCTCCTCAGCCACCCTCAGAAAACCTAGGGGGTCAAGATAAGTCTACCGTGCCCCCTTCTACCCATTCTGAACATTAGTTGCCCTCCATCTTGTATCTTAATTCGACCGAAACACAAAATGGTGGACTCCCGTAACGCTTCAGGTTCGCGTACCGGGGCGCTCGCCAGTTCGCGTACCGGGGCGCTCCCCGGGAAGCGCTCCATCAAAAAAGGTGGGAAAGTAATTTACAGAAAAACGACTGGAGACACTTTCACCAAATATAGATTAGCTCATACTACATACCAATCCCTATCATTTTCACAAATTTGATTGAAATTCCATTTAGCCATTTAGCCTGTAGACCTCTCTAAATACCGTGAGGTAAATTACTTCACAAAACACATCTGAAGTGTTGGAATTGACAACCAATGAAAATGTTACTTTCATTTTCTGCTTTTTTTACCTGACATTTGATTGGTTATATACCTGAATATATATAAAGGAAGAGAAGGAAACACAGCCATTTTGACTACTACTTCCTGGTGTACATTTCAATTGGATTTTCACTAATCACTTCAACTTCTTTGTAAAGGTAAGTTGTTATTTTAAAAACTGAAGTATATTGTGCACTATCAGTTAATATGGTAAACATTTTCTGATAGTTATATACTATCCCTCTGTAGTAGTTATAGATTTAGATAGACTTCTCTGTTATAGTTATGGATGGAGTTAGGTTTCTCTTGTATAATTATGAATTTACTTACGTTAAATCACATACACTTTTTTATATTCCTACTTCCACTCTGATACTATACACTGCCCAAAGATAAATTCACTGATAAAAACTGCCTATCTAAAATTAATCCCAACAGTGCCCTATCTCTACTAATATATATTTTTTTTATCCAAATTTCAGGCAACATGGAAGGCGAACAGAAAGTTTCATTTCAAATTGTCCTGCAAGAGAGCAGCCAAGAATTAATTGATCCAAATTATATAGAATTTATGGATGAAACTTGGGACCAAGAACTACTGCAATGTGTGCAAGCAGTAGATGACCTCCTTCAAAATGAGGACATTTTACACACTCAGAGATTACAAGCTATGTTCAATGAAAATGACGACATTTCAGACAGTGAAATGTTAGAAATGTTATTAAATTTTGAAACACAATCACAATAATAAATAATTGCTTAAAAAATAAAGAAATAAAAAAATAATCAACAAAACCAACAATCAATTAACATACAGTATTTTAAAAGTCTATCATTCTTTTTTCCTTATAGTACGCTCCCCAGAATGCTTCCCGGTTCGCGGACCGGGCGCTCCCCACGCAAAAAAACAAAAAAAATTATTATTTTTTTTTTTTGCACTGCGGGGCCCTTTTAAAGCCTCCACATCAAACCTAGGGGGTCAGGGAGGATCTACTATGCCCCCTTATGGTCATTTCCCCCTTTGTTTTGGCCTCCTCTTGTCTCTCGATCCTACCGAGAGACAAGATGGCGGCCGCTCCGGACTGTTTAGAATGTTGACAGACACCGGAGAGCCAATCAGCTTCGCTACGCGAAGTTCCGTTACGCATCAGGTACGCGAACCGGAGTGCTGCCTGGAGCGCGCTTACAGATATATATCTTTTTTTGAACGTTAATTTCTCAAAATCCACTGGAGCACATATATTGAGACCTAGCAAAGGCACATCGGGCTAACAGTCCCTACAATTTTGCCAAGTTTCGTGCAAATCCATTCAGCCGTTCGGCCTAAAAGTGAGGCCAACCGCCCTATGGAAATTAACATGGGAAAAACACGTTTTGGGACCCCCCTTTTTTCTCGGCCACCCCTTGACGAACCCCCCCCCCCCAAATTTCCAGGGGCTGCTCAGAAACAAAATGTTCCATTTTCCTGAACATTTCAGCCAATTCCGTCCACAAACGCCAAAGTTATTAGACATAGAATTTTCAAAAATCCCATAGGGAAAAAATCCTAACTATATATACCTACTGGCGACCGCCAGTAGGTAATATATATATATATATATTTATACGTCCCTACTTTATCGGCGTTTCCTTATCTGGAGCAGTTGGAAGTGCGAGGAAGGGGGAGAGGAGCGTTGAGGTCATCACCTGAACCCATAACAGCTACAGTTCCTCCCAAACGACATGGCACACCGGCTATTGACCTAACAAAGATATTGAGCCGGTAATTGGAATCGCCGCCAGCATGAAAGGAACACTGCATGCTGGGAAATGCAGTTTACTACCCAAGGCAGAGGCGACTCCATGCCGTGTTTTCTAGGTAACCCACACTACTTTAGGAGGTGGGTTGAACATTTGAACTTTACTCTGGGACTGAAAGCGAGAGACACAACAAGACCAGGGGGGCATTTGAGAAAGGAAAAACCCCCCGAAACGCGTCATGCCCATGGTCTGATGAAAGATTAAAGGTGGATGCTCAACTAAGCCTCGTGTGCTGCCTGTTTTCTTCTGTTGGAGGAGACATCGTGGGTAACATTTAGCGTGTCGCAAGCGTTTGGCAGTTGTGCTGAACCACACGCAAGGCGTGCACCCCCCGCAAGTGTCCAAAGGGGGTCGCAAAAAGGTAGACCCTCGGACTACCCCGCATCAAGCCTGCACTGAATAATGCTGTGAAAACAGTCCATACCTGTATGGAGCCACGTCCCTACTTTATCGGCGTTTCCTTATCTGGAGCAGTTGGAAGTGCGAGGAAGGGGGAGAGGAGCGTTGAGGTCATCACCTGAACCCATAACAGCTACAGTTCCTCCCAGACGACATGGCACACCGGCTATTGACCTAACAAAGATATTGAGCCGGTAATTGGAATCGCCGCCAGCATGAAAGGAACACTGCATGCTGGGAAATGCAGTTTACTACCCAAGGCAGAGGCGACTCCATGCCGTGTTTTCTAGGTAACCCACACTACTTTAGGAGGTGGGTTGAACATTTGAACTTTACTCTGGGACTGAAAGCGAGAGACACAACACGACCAGGGGGGCATTTGAGAAAGGAAAAAAACCCCGAAACGCGTCATGCCCATGGTCTGATGAAAGATTAAAGGTGGATGCTCAACTAAGCCTCGTGTGCTGCCTGTTTTCTTCTGTTGGAGGAGACATCATGGGTAATATTTTTATATATATATATATATATACGAAGAACTCCCAACAGCAAGAAGAGAGCAGAGGCCCAGGGGGAGGTTCAGGAAACATCTTTATTGAAGCGGTTCTCTGTAAATGGCGGATGCATTTTGGCATAGGTTGTGCCTTCCTCAGCGCCCAGAGAGATGTGTGGGGATGTGGGTAGGAGCTGTAGTGATGAAGTGCCCAGCCGCTCACCGATAGGGTGTCATCCAACTCCGCCCCCGCAGCTCACCTGACGACTGGAAACCTGCCTAGTGGACTACAGGACCCAGCATGCCGTGTAGTGGCTAGGTGAAAGCTGCTGGATGAGATGGATGTGAGTGCGGCCGTGTGGATTTCAAGCTGCCACGCACAGGTGTGTCCCAAAATTTTGCAGCAACAAAGTAGTCTCCTTGTGTCCCCTTGACCGCATCAACCCCCAAGATGCCGGGATTCCAATGGCGGGGGCGAGTCCGGAAGTCCAGTTTCACCCAAAGTGCAGCACCGTGGCTGCAACACCGCGGCATCATAGTCCCGAAAAATGGAGGTGGACCTGGGTGAGTATCAGTAGCCTGATGAAAAAAAGTCCGCCGAAGCAGCAGCCAGCAGAACCCAGGCCAGCTTGAAGATGCGGGGGCCCCTGTAGCGCGATTCTGGCCTGCGCGCATAACATGAACGAAGAACTCCCAACAGCAAGAAGAGAGCAGAGGCCCAGGGGGAGGTTCAGGAAACATCTTTATTGAAGCGGTTCTCTGTAAATGGCGGATGCATTTCGGCATAGGTTGTGCCTTCCTCAGCGCCCAGAGAGATGTGTGGGGATGTGGGTGGGAGCTGTAGTGATGAAGTGCCCAGCCGCTCACCGATAGGGTGTCATCCAACTCCGCCCCCGCAGCTCACCTGACGACTGGAAACCTGCCTAGTGGACTACAGGACCCAGCATGCCGTGTAGTGGCTAGGTGAAAGCTGCTGGATGAGATGGATGTGAGTGCGGCCGTGTGGATTTCAAGCTGCCACGCACAGGTGTGTCCCAAAATTTTGCAGCAACAAAGTAGTCTCCTTGTGTCCCCTTGACCGCATCAACCCCCAAGATGCCGGGATTCCAATGGCGGGGGCGAGTCCGGAAGTCCAGTTTCACCCAAAGTGCAGCACCGTGGCTGCAACACCGCGGCATCATAGTCCAGAATTTCAAAGGTTTTTTAAATGCTAATTCCTAACAATATAAGGCCTGAAACCTATGTTTTTTTCAGTGAATTTCAAATGTTTTTTAAATGCTAATTCCTAACTATATAAGGCCTGAAACCTATGGTTTTTTCAGTGTTTTAAAAAAAAAAAAAATTGTTTGGTTAACTGGCTTATTAAGTGTATCTTAGTGAATACATATATTAGCGAGTAATGTTTAAATATTTAAATATATGCATGAGTGATGTAATATGTGACGTCATCAGCAGTGCATTGCAGACGTGCAAGTTATAGTGAGTCCAACTAACTATAACGTGGGAATTTCAATGGTTTTATGCGAGTACAATTTCTACCTAACTATAACTGGTGTGAAACCTATGGTTTTTTCCGTGAATTTCAAAGGTTTTTTAAATGCGAATTCCTAACTATAACTGGTGTGTAACCTATGGTTTTTTCAGTGAATATATATATATATAAAATTTCTATGGCAAAATGAAACCCCCCATTTTGTTCCTTTTCAAATTAAATGTATTAAGTGTTACCACTTTATCCCAATCAAGATGACTTCAGGTGTGCCATACTTTTGTCATAAGTAAGACTGTTAGCGTTCTAGTTGTTGTTTAGAACACTCTGGGACATTCTGTCATTGGGCTATAGTTGGGCTACATCTGGCTGATATTTGGGCTACATTTGTTTTTTTTTGTCTCTGGTGGCCATCTTTGGGCTACATTGGGCTACATTTGGGCTCTAACATATATATAGCCCAATGTAGCCCAATATATATTTTTTCAAAGTTAATTTTCATAAAAACCACTGGAGCACATATCTTGAGACATAGCAAAGGCACATCGGGCTACCAGTCCCTACAATTCTACCAAGTTTGGTGGAAAACCATTCAGCCGTTCGGGCTAAAAGTGAGTCCAACCGCCCTATGGAAATTAACATGGGGAAAACACGTTTTGGGACCCCCCTTTTATCTCGGCCCCCGCTTGACGAATCCCCCCAAACTTTCAGGGAAGGAGCGGAGCGCCGCGAGGCAAAGTTAAGGAAAATTTCAGGAAGATTCCTCAAACGGCGCCAAAGTTATTCCCAATAGAATGTTGCAATTTCCCTATGGAAAACAATCCTAACTATATATACCTACTGGCTATCGCCAGTAGGTAATATATATATATATATATATATATATATATATATATATATATATACACACATACATACACACACATCTGTCTTATCACACACATCTGTCTTATTACTAGTGTCCTAAGATATAATGCCCTTGGAATAAGGCAGACATGACCCATTGTGATTCTGATTAATTGACTAATCCACAAAGCTCTAAATCGGACTCTGAGTCTTTATTTGTTTGCATACTCGAAAATCCGATAAATATCGCGTTTTCCCTTCAAGTGAATCATGACACAGCAAAACAAGTGTGAACCTCTTTCATGTTGGAGAGGGCTTGTCTCTTAAACACTGTTCATCACAAGCAGAGCAGCTGAACTTTCACCTTGGCACTTCCGCTGTTTCTGCCCCATTAAACACGTTTCCTATGACGGAGTTAGCAGGATGTGTTTAGAGGTGGATACAATTAATCATGCTACTCAGGGTTACCTCAGCAGTTTATCGCTCAACTCTTCAAGCCAGGAGTGAATTTTTAACACCTGGACCAAGCTCTCTGGCTATATATAGAGACTGCTGTCCACTACAAGCTAGAAAGCAGTGCCCATCTCCTCATTACTGCTAACTTCAGTAAAGCCTTCCTAAAATATTTCTTTGAAGCTTGTGTTGCCAGGCATCATGGCTTTTAGTGACCTTCTGGAAAAAGTAGGAAGCATGGGCCTGTTCCAGGTCCTCTCTGTCGTGTTCCTCTCCATCCCAGTTCTAATGATTGCCAGCCACAACCTAGTCCAGAACTTCAGTGCAGCTGTGCCAGAGCACCGATGCCAGATTGATGTGCAGGTCAACAGCACTGCATTGAACTTGACGGAGCCCCTGGAGGCCACTGATCTCCTCAAGCTCTCCATCCCTCTGGGTGCGGATTTGAAGTATGAGAGGTGTCAGCGCTTCCAGGCAACACAGTGGCGGCTCCTGGGGACCAATGCTTCTCTGCCAGCAGCAACACTGGGTGTGGCAACAGAGCCCTGCAACGATGGATGGGTGTTTGATGATAGCATCTTTGCTTCCACAATTGTTACTGAGGTATGGCTTGGTCGCAATCCTTTATGCAGGTGTACGACGGTACAACGCGTGGTATTACCACGCGTACCGTTACAACACGTAAGGTTACAAGACGCCTTTTACAACGCAAGTCGTTACCACGACTTGCGCTGTAGGAGGGAAGGTGTTGGAATAGTAAATCTACTATTCCTTATCTTAGAGCGCCCTCCAGCGCAAGTCGTGGTTACGACTTGCGTTGTAAAAGACGCGTCGTAACAGTACTGCGGGGTAACATCCGCGTTGTAAAGGATGTTCCCCCTTTATGCAGGTAACACAAAGATACTTCTTCCTATATTTGATGTTATGATGCCAGCAGTAGTGTCGAAAGGATGCCATGGGGGGGTGCAGGACAGGAAAGTGGTAATTTTGACTGATGTTGTGTAGTAAAATACAGCATTGTCAGGGTTCGATGGGCATCTCAGCACTCTGGCCTCTGTGCCACTGCACCTATTGCACCAAAAGTAGCTAAGCCCTTTGATGCGAGGCAAGATGAGAAGTGCAGAGGGAGCTAAGAATCTCACTTAGATCTCTCACTAAAGGGCATATTCACAGTATCAATAAACAAGTATACAAGGAATTATAAAATTAATGTTGACACACTGACAAGTTTGGAAATTGTGATCTTCCAACTCCGGTATTCAAAACAGAGTAAAGTACACTTTTGAATCTTAGTAGGTATGGTAATTTGATGCACCTTCCGATCATCAGATATCTTGATTTGAACGACTCCTCTTAATATATTTGCAGTTTGTCACTTGAGGTTACTTAAGCAAAAATGTTGTTTTCATCTATAAAAATACATTCCAATCATAGAAAGTCTATGAAGGATAGACATGGAGGGCAATTTGGCATACAGGATGTACATCCCGATTTAGAATGTGTACTCCATGGCTGTGACGGAGTATCCTCTCTGCCAAACTGAAGTTTCGCCTGCCTCATTTAGAGTCAGGAGGGCCTTCAGTATGTCAGTGGCAGAGACTACTCTGTTTCCATTTGCTGGCATGCACCTAAAACGGCCCGAAAGAGAAAGGATCATCCAAGGTTTCGGTCATTTGGCTGAGCGCCCAATTTTGAGTAAGCGTCAAATTGATGTTTTTCCATCACCACTTGGTTTTACTTGACAGAAAGGGGCAGTGGAAACATTTAGTCACCCCCCCCCCCCCCCCACGCTATAGGAGACAACTGCCATGGTGTAGGAGTCACTAGTTTTTTTTATTTTCGAAAACATAATCCCGCTTTGCGATTTTGTATTTGAAAATAAAAAAAAGGTGAAAACTTTGACAGATGGTACCATCATGTTGACGGAGCCGTCTGTCAAAGTTTCAATACTTTGACACGTACGGCTGTGAGAGCAGTGCCTGCCAATGCAAAAGATGGCTGCTGGGCGGAAGACATCTAGAGATTCGGAGGACAGGTACCCCATCAGGGCAATGGAGTATTTTATTCTTTCGCCCTGGAGGTGTATATGCGATCCCTGGAACTCTAAATCAGCGCCTTAGAAACTATCACAGCCTGGTGCATGTATCACAGTGGTAAGAAATGCTGAAAGTGGAAACACAAAGGTGATGAATCTTTTGCTAGGCCAGCCTGTGTGAGTATCTAACTGGAAAAAAGCTTTGCTCCCATTCCAGACAAAGAGGGAAGAAATTGGTTAATTTATATTTTAATTGGTGTGATTTGAGTTTCACTGATATCCATGAATTCTTTGCGAAAACCATAAGTCTACTTAATTGAGCAGGTCCACCTGGATATCAGGATAGTGCTTGCATGCTAACTAACATTTTAAACTAAGAAGAAAGTCTGGGAGCGAATATTGTGACATGTGACAATTACCATGCTAAAGTGAACAACTGCTACAGACTGAGGCAAGGTTAGGAGAGGGGTACCTGAAGAGTCAGTAATAGGAACATTACTTCTACTAAAAAATGCTGGGTGCACTGTAGTAGGGCAGATACAGTGAAAAGTTTAGATGTGCAACAAAACAATCTGTGAGAGACTAGAATCCCTTGCTGGTGTTAATGTTGTGATAAGTAACATCGACAAATGCACATTCTAGCTATTTTAATACAACAATTCAAGTAAAAGTGCACGTGGTAAACATTTGGATGGTAGTATCTCTGAGAAAGATCCATGCAGAATGTGTAAATAGTACTGCGCGCCATCCAAGTTATAAGTAGGTAAATTGTGTCATTAGACGATAAGCAAATTCTAGCCCACATAGTGATGAAATACAAAGATAGTAATCTTTTTCGTGAATCAGTCTGCACAGAAGACATCACTGGAAAATGTGTTTAGATTCCACACAAAAAAAGTGTAATCTATATTTGAATTTATTTATTGGTCAAAGAGATGGAAATTTGATAATTCCACTTTACAGTATACTAGTATAGCATATGTTATATCAGTTCGGTGATCGTAAAAAGAAGCTTGAAATTGTTAATCATACTAATAATTAAATAATTCCAAATTTTATAAAGAATGGGCCATTAATAGTTTGCTGAACTTGCAAATGTAATTTTGTATACAAACTCTATTGGCAGCTTGGTACTATCTCTCTTTTCTAAAGAAAGTCAAACCGTTTCTTCCTGAGATTGATTTTGCTGCTGTTTAAGGTCTTTTACTCTCACATTGTATGGTGGTATTGCCCTACTCTATGACCTCCCAGACTCAACACTGGCACCTCTTAGTAGCATCCTGCTTGCCACATCGCGTCCCATCCAGGGCCTGAAGAAATATGATCACTTTACCTCCAACCTCGTGGACCTCCATTCACTCCCATTTCTAGCCCACACCATCTTCAAAACTAGTGACATCATTTTCAAAGCAATCACAACCAGAACCACCATTTATCTTGCAGACCAGCTCACCGTCTCTGGTAATTTCCAGCACACCCACAGCCAGAAGACTAACCAACTGCAGACTAAGAAATGTAAAATAGAATAAAGAAGACAAGAGGCATTTTTCCAACTGAGACGTCGATTATGATGGCGGACGGACCTGCGTCCGTCCGCCACCCCCGAGGTGGAGGGACCGTCCGCAGGGGCAGCGGCGTTCCCTCCATACCAATTAGGATGTGACCGCCACCCTGGGGGTCACATCCCGTATCTTTAACATTGCGGCGGTTGCTGCTTCAAGCAGCACCTGCCGCAAGGTTAAAAAGTGCATGCTTCGCTTTAGCATGCACAAAGGCGGCAGGCACCGCGCGGTGCCTGCCGCTTTGTGCATGCAAATGCAGGGGGGTACCATAGGTACCCCCCATGTGCACCCCCACCCCCCCTTCACCCTGGGGGCCCGCAAGGGGCCCCCAGAAGCAAAGGTCCACATGCTTTTCCATGGCGGAAAAGCCGCGCGGTAAAGCATGTTTACACACACAGCCTAATTTGGCTGACGGTGTCTTGCAGACACCGCCACCAAATTGCGGTCAACACCCCGCGGATCAGCTGCGGACAGACCTGCCGTCCGCCGCTGTTCCCACCGCCATCCTAATCTGGCGGTGGGTGTTTTCTCTGAACGCGGCGGTGAATCCGGATCCTCCGGGCCGGCGGTGGCTTCCACTGGCCCGGAGGATGCGGATTCACCGCAATCATTATCGACCCCTAAGTACCTAGCATCTGGAACAGCATCCCTGTATTCATCTGGACTGCCCCAACCCTACTCCAATTTAGAAAAGAGTTGAAGACTCACCTCTTTCAGAGAACACTACATAGAAATACATTAACTGTCCGCAGCTCAGCTCAGCATCCTTTACTATTATTCGTTGACTTTAAGCATGCCTTTAACAATGTACAGCACCCCGCTGCCTTTTGGCTATGTTTTCACTACAGAACTACCAAATACATACACACATACATACATACATACATACATACTTAAAATAAAAGCCCATAGGGCATAATGTTAAATTAAATTAACATTTTAACTTTCAAAATTATAAATACATTGAAATTAATGATCAAAAACACATCTAAATATCACTTAATTTGTTTATTCTTAGATGCACGAATAATCTTTTTAAAATGTAAGCATTTATCTAACTTTACTTTTTTTTAAAAATGAAATTATTTATTATTTTTTTTATACAGCAAAAACATTCCATCTATTCAGAGTAATTCATTACAGCGCCAACCCCACCCCCACCCCGACACCAATCTATACAACCCGGTTATAAACATAAACAGTAGGGTATCTGTTACTGTTCACTGGTATATACAATACAATTATACATGTTTCAAAAGAAGAGAGAAAGAGAGACAAAAAAGATAAATAAAGAATGAGAGAGAAAAAAGGAAAGATGGAAGAAAAAAAACCTTCCGTTTTCCGCAGAAAAAGTGATAAAAGAAAAAAAGCAAACGGGCTTTTCTATATTTAAACAATCTAGGGGAAAAAAACAGTCCTATACAGTCTGTACATTTACACCGTCTAACCATTTCATTAACGGTTCCCAGATCTCCACCCCTTTCTTTTGTGCACGTCTACCTTTTTTAGCATAGATGGTGCTCTCTAAATTACATGTGGCCAACAGCCTGGCCTGCTATTGTGCGAACGAAGGAGGGTTCGGATCTTTCCAATGTGAGGCCAGGCAGATCCTAAAGATGGTCATAGCAACAAATATTAAAGCGCCCCCTGCCTTGCTACTGATAGTTTCGAATAAGCCTATCATTATGGTTGTTGGGGTGAGTTGAATATCTAATGCCAATACTACTCATAGAAATTGTTGTACTTCCTTCAATGAAGGTTTTAAATTTGGACATGTTGCAAACATGTGTACCTGGTCTGCAGAATACTTGGAGCATCTGGGACACATTGTTCCCCTTCCAGTTCCCCATTTTGCTATTTTGTTCGGGGTGATGTAAAGAAAAAATACAGTCTTATAGAATTAGGCCTGTAATTTAGATGACAACAGGTATTTATGAGCAAGGCTCAATGCATGCCGAAAAGTGTCTTGAGGGAAGTTCAGTTTCAGTTGCCATTTTACATCTGAAATTAATTTAAATTCATTTAATTTATCACTTTTTTTTACTACCTAATAAATATACATATTGTACTTAAAGTGGGATTTTTTCAATTTTCAGGTTTAACATAGTGGCCATCGCCTGGGGAACTGTGTTTCTGCAAACAATTTTCTTAGCATACATAATCAGCGTATGTGACCTAACTTGTGTGGAAGAATTTGTACTTGGTGGATTGCTGGAATGCATGGCCTACTCAACCTCAACCCACCCAATCTGATAACCCCAGGCATTGACAAAGCCAGCTATAATTTGCTAAAATCTGCAAGGACAGACATGCACAAATGCTCACATGTGCATGTCTGTGTTTGCACATAAAGGCTAGACCTATGGGCTTTGCAACATCCCAGTGTGATCGTGGGCCACCGGTCTGCAGTGAAACCCTGCTTCCTCACTTGTCCAAAATTCTGCCTGCCTGGGTAAACAACTTTATCTCTCTGTCCCTCAGTTAACTATTTTACACTATTGTGAGTGCTTAGTGACATGCTAACCCTCCATTAAGTTGTATTTATTTATAGCGGCTAGATCTACCTAAGCTGAAGGTGTCGTTGCTCGTAGCCACTAAGTCTTGCGTGTGTTTTATTTCATTTCTTTGCACAGTGGGAACTGGTGTGCGACCTCCGGCCCCTCAAGGAGATGGCCCAGTCTCTATTCATGGCAGGAGTACTGGTGGGAGCAGTCGTGTTTGGGGGACTCTCTGACAGGTGGGTACTGCGCGTACAGCCTCCTGACCTCAGCAGCAGGGCACGCAGAGGCCTACTTTAGCACATTTTGGGGAGTGGATGTAAGTTTCATATTTCTTAATAAACGCAGCGGTGCACCCAACTAAAAAACAGGTGCAACGAGTAGGGAGGGTGTTAGTGAGTGAGCAGAGTACTTCAAAGTTTTCGGAAGGACAGGGGTTTTGGGGAGTCTTAGCGAGGCGGTGGAGTGAAGGGATGGAAGACATTTTGAAGAAAAAACAATATTCTTGAAGTTCTTCTAATGCTGTCCAATCCCTGAGCGTGAGAAAAGTTGTCAATAAATTAATCGGCGAGTTGAACACAAAGCATAGAAACCGTGGCACCGGCAGGTTGAAGGTTCCAATTCGAATGCGGTAGCTCAGGATGTTGAACCTGTATCAGTCATCTGTGTTAACCTGCCCCCGTGCCCAGTGCTAGTAGGATAGTGTGCCAGTCATGCATCCGATGCCCAGTGCATGTCCTCCGGGATATTTGTGTTTGATGGTACTTTTTTGATATGACTTGAATATAACTCGAAGGAACAGCAGGAACTTTACTCAGAGCATTTTAGAGTCTAAAGGGCATCTTAAATGGGAGGTGCCCTACATAGCACAGAATTGTGAGTGAGTGGTCCTGTCCTGTTGAATTTGATGAACGGTTGACTGGACAGCATCATATATAGTTCCTTTTTATTTTACATCACATATTTTACGTTACAATAGTTACACAATCCGAGGTCCAGGGAGATGTATAGATTTGCACAACATCACATGATTTAGTCACCTCCCAGCATCTGGTAGAGTGGATTTAAGAGCAAAAAAGAAGTCACATATAAACACATTTGCCAAATAATATTCTGCCAGTTTGAACTGTCTTGCTAAAGAAGGACAGCTTGATAGTCTGAGAAAGTCATGTATGATGGGTTGTAAGCATTGCATCTGTCCTCACCGCCAAAACACAGAAGAGCTACTGACCAGGACACCATTGGTATTTCTTTTCCTCTCCTCTCTTTATCAGCTCAGAAACGATACGGAGAGCATGTGTGTCTGCGAACCTCCATCCATGTCCCTTATAAAAAACAAAGCATTAAAAACAACTTTTGTTCAGTACAGAAATTACAAGAAGCATTGTTTAAAAATGTGAAATGTTTCTCAACATCTCCTCTTGCAGAACCGATACATCTCAATGCATTCAAAATTCTCCCTTTATTTCTTGTGCTTCTTCGTGTCTGAGGAAGGTTGGGGTGAACAAACACTTCACAATTTCATAGGTTCACACTATCATACTGCATGTCCGGAGTGTGGAATCTGACATAGACACTAGTAGTACACCAGCTGGTCTCTCAGGACCCTAATCAGGGGGTGACAGGTCCTACCCCTGAAATAAGATGCACTCCTGCGTACTCACTCACATGACCATAATCACTCATGTTGATATTGACTCATTGGTCTAAAACCACACCTTTAAGATCACACCTCTACTTTATTTGCTGTTCTATCACAACATCGATGCCTTAATATTGACCTGCCCATATATCAACTGCACAATATTGAATAACAACATATGGTCATGTTATGTAAGTGCATTATTAAGAATAGTAAATCTATACTTTGTTGCATATGCTTACCTTCACAATATGTTTGTTGTTAATGTGCGGAAGTTGCTATATGTGCAGGTTGAAATTATTGACCTCGAGATTGCGACCTGCAACCCTATGATTTACATACCTCATTCATGATCGCGTATCATAATATGGTGCCTTTGAAATCAGCTTGCAAAGATGCCATAATTGCAATATCATCTACTACAATATCCACAATGTAAGCATCTGAAAGGAAGTATAGATTTACTATTCTAAAAATCACATCCAATTATCTTGAAGATATGGTGGCAGTGAATATAATGGATGTGATATCAATGCAAGTCAATATAAAAGACTCACTGTAGTCAATATATACTACTCTCCTATATACCGTCTTCACAATTTTCTACCCTGCAAAGATTTAAGTATTTGCATATTTTGTTGTACGTTTTTTATGATTGACACTGCCGATAGTGCTCTTTTGGCTCACTTGGACTGTTCCACGTCTGCATCTTTATGGAGATGTTGCCCACAGAACTTGACATGATGCTCCAGTTATAAAATCAAAATAGTACACTGAACAAGACACAACAGACATGGTGCCGCAGAAGGAACTCCAGAATAGGAAACAAGACTCAAGGTTAACCTTCACCCCCGCCTCTCAAAACATTAGTCAAAAGACAAACTCCAGATCTGAGCACAGTACTCCAGAAGTGATGTCTGTATTTGGCATATGTTTCAAGTGAGCTATTTAGGACTGGACATAAACCTCTAAGGTTGTAACTATCACTGTATACATTACTTCTGATAAGATTTACAGAACTGGACCAAAACTCTAGGTGAGTTTTCAAAAGGTATGCAGTGATAAAGCATCTTTGTTCTACTGGTTAAGCCTCACTCTATTTTGTCCCTCATTTTCCTGGCTCACCACACTGCCTGGTGTCGCTCCTTGGGGTTGCTGATGTCTGCAGTTTCACCAACATCAGAATAACAATTTAGAGATAGAAGCTAAAACGTTGTATATGTAAGGCTATTTGTGATTAAGGGATGTACCTAATAACTATCTTTTGCATGTGACAACCATGCACCCAGCAAATGATCACCCATGTTTTTACAATTTAGGTTTGGGCGCCGATTTGTCCTACTCTGGTCTTTGCTGATGATCGCAATCATGGGCACAGGAGCGGCTTTTGCCCCAGACTTCATATCCTACTGCATCTTCCGCTTCCTTAGTGGCGTTGGGCTCTCTGGACTTCTCTTGAATTACATTTGCCTAAGTGAGTATCAGTACGGAAAATGGAAAATATTTACTGTAGAAACTTGCAAATTTTGGAGGAGGATCAAAAACAGGATGGGCCAGACTGGCCTGATCGATATAAAGGGATTTCTAACAAACTCATCCAATTATAGTCCTATCTCAATTCTAGATGGAGCAGGTACATTTATGGATGGGTTCTTTTTAACCGTGTACAAGAAAGGGTGGATGAAAAAATATCCTAGCAGATAATCAAATAGACTTAGGAAGGGTTCTGGAACAATTGAACAGGTAATGCACCTGTATTTCATTTGCCCGTAATATGTAAAACAAGGAGGAGTCTCCTTGTTTGTAACATTTATTGACCTTAAATCAGCTTTTGATTTGGATAAATAGAGATCAATGATGGCTTATATTGAACTAACAAGGGATAAGCTACCCACTACTGAAAACCCTGCAAAGTCTACACTCTAATCAGCACAAGTGTGCAATGGTCTGAATAGACAGATTACTGATAGATTTCTTATCCTCTCAGGTGTGCGCCAGCCATGTGTATTAACTCGTCTGCTTTTTTCGTTATTCTTGAATGACGTGGGCCCATATCTGGAGAGCATGCATGTGGACAATCTAAAATTCTGCAACAGAAGGATCCTTGTATTACTGTTTGCAGATTATGCAGTTTTGCTTATATTGAAGCTCGCTTTGCATAAACCCCAGTAGGTTCTTATAGACTACAGACTACTGCACAGAAAAGCAGCTAAATGAATGCATGAATGTTATTGTGTTATTACTTAAAATCATTACAATATAAGATTAAAAACACATGTTGTAGATTAAAACGTAGTCTAACTTTAAAATCATAGCAGCAAGAGGGTGTGTAACCAGCTGGTGCTGACTGTATGGTTGTATGGTTGACCTTTAAAAATACAATATCACCAAAGTTCATTCTTTGAGTCCATGGGGAAAGCAATCTTTGCTAAATAGACTTTTGTTATGGAGGAACATCTCTAACTGTTATTGCACAGAAAAGCAGCTAAATGCTAACTTATCTAAAATTAAGGTTGAGATACAAAAAACTATAAGGTGTTGTATTACTGAACCACACATGCATTTACAATGCATGCCTTTACCATGCATTACCTTTTCCATGCATTACCTTTACAACACGGTCTTTAATCATGCATATACCTTTACCATGAATGGCTTAACAATGCAGCTAATCAGATCGCTTGCTCCTGCAGGGGTAAATTGACTGAAGGAAAAAAAAGCTTCCTGAGATAATCAAAACCTACCATTTTTTTTAATTGGGTATGAGGGACTACCGCGATAGCAGCTTTTTAACCTTAACCGCTACCGCGCTAGCGGGTTTTCCCGCTGTGCGCTGAATTTTGAAAAACACGCGGTTTGTGACAAAGCCAGCTCGTCATCCGCGTAGCGCAGATAACGCCCATGACGAGCTGGCTTTGTCATCCGCATCGAAGGGGTTAATAACTAAAAAATTGCTGAACGGATTGACACCAAATCACAACTGGGTTCATTATGCTCAGCAGTTTTTGCTGTAGCCTTGTCTAAAGAAGGCTTTGAAAAATGCATGGGGATTTTGCATTTTGGGGGCCACCTTTATATATATAGAGGAAAAGCTGGTAACTAGTGCCTTCAGGAAACCAACTGCTGGCAATGCAATATTACACGCGACCAGCGCACACCCCAAACACCTAATCGCCAGTATCCCCTACGGGGAAATCTTGCGATTGAAACATATTTGCAGTACACAAGAAGAATTCGAAAGATGCCAGGGCGAAACCCTTAATAGAATGAGACGAAGGGGTTACACAGAGAACATCCTGACAAAGGCAGTCTTAAAAGCCAGTCAAAAGCCTAGAGAATCTTTGTTACCAAGTGACTATGATTTAGAAAAGGAGACAAATGATAATGATGATGCTCCCAGATTAATTACCACTTACAGTAGGCAAGAACGCAAGATCAAAGCCATTTTAACCAAAAATTGGCCCATAGTTTTAACCGATAACATCTTGAGAGCGAGATTACCAGCTAAACCTACAATAACTTTCAGGAGATGTAAAACTATGGAAACCCACTTATCTAAAACTGGAGTAGAAGGAGCTCCAGTAAAAACGTGGCTGCCAACTAAACAAGGGTTTTTCAAATGTGCTACTTGCCGGGCATGTAAGTTTGGTGTCAATATGACAAAATACAAAACGCCATTCAGAGACAACGAAATTGCCATCAGAGGCAACTTTGATTGCCGCACAGACTTCGCAGTTTATGTTCTCACGTGCACTTGTGGGCTACGATATGTGGGAAGCACAAAGCTCCAGGTGCACGTGAGAATCCTGCAGCACATTAGAGCAATCATAAACTGTGATCCCGCCTAACCTGTGGCGCGACATTTTAAATCTGTACACAACAAGGACATCAATTGCCTGACATATTTTGTAAGTGACACAGTTCCCCTGCCACGCAGAGGTGGAGACAGAGAGAAATTGCTGAGGCAGTTGGAGACAAAATACATTTTAAATTTGAATAGCAAAGCTCCAAACGGCCTCAAGAATACTGAGGATTTACATACATTCCTTTGATACATCCTCTCTCTTTTAGTCCATAGATATGCAGTTTGTCATGCTGATACATATATAAAAAAACCTTTCATTAGAACATTAGATCCCTTGTTTGTTGTAAATAGTTTTGTAACCAACTATTTAATCTGTTCTGCAGGCGTGCAGTTATGGAAAATTTGATGAATTAATTTAGTTGGATCAGTGATATAAAGGGAGAAATTATATTTTGACAATGTTCAACCTTACGAAGTTTAGGAAAAAAAAAAAATATATATATATATATATATATATATATATATATATATATATATATATATATATATATTGTTTTAAAAATAACTTGGAGTTCACTATCATCAATCACTCATTTTTTATTTACTCGGAGCACCTAGCACTTTGGCAATATGAGATAAAATAAATTGTATGAGCTTTTTTCGGGCACTTGGGATCAAGTGTCAAATTTATTCAACAAATAGGTGTGAGTTAAAACACCAATTGGAAAAATTGAATATAGGAACAATCATGTCAGCAATATATGTTTACAATCATATTAAGTTTACACTTACGCAACTGCATTTAGGCAGTAAATTTGCACAAGGTCTATGGCTTCTCAGATATAACATATTTAAGAAGCATAATAATGAGACTTATGTTTAGGATTAATGCATAATTTGCACATGCGTTACAGCATTTAAGCTGTTAATTTGCACAAACATCTTTGATGGAATAAGTGAATGAAAAACAACATTTTAGTATATGGTGACATCAAATAATGCAATGCTTGTAAATATCCCTATTTTGTAAATATATGTAAATAAGTATCAGTTTTATAATTTTATGAATTTAATAATTTTATAAATTTTGATACAGCAATTTTTATAAATTAATATTTATTGCGTATTTTGCATTCATGCTGACAGAAATCTGATTGTGATATGAGCTCAGAAGAAATAACATTTGCCGTGCATAATATTTTCACTCAGTATTTTTTCACTGTTTATAATCACGTGATTGTTTGAAACGAGAAAGAGAGAAAGAAATGGGTATATAAATAGTCTCTCGCAATGCATGCCTGTTATGTGATCAAGGGTATTCGTTACCCGAAACGCGTCATGCCTATGAAACTACGAAGAGATAATAAACTTACCTGATATTCCTTGCTGCTTGGTGGTCCGTGATTTCTGCTGTGCCGTGCCGCTGCCGCGAACCGGATAGACAGAACCTGCTTTGCATATATATATATATATATATATATATATATATATATATTCACTGAAAAAACCATAGGTTATACACCATATATAGTTAGGAATTAGCATTTATAAAACCTTATTTTACTCACACAAAACCAATGAAATTCCATATATAGTTAGTGGTACTAACTATATATCACGCACCTTCAATCCACTGCTGATCATGTCACATATGACATCATTCATGACATGGTCAGTGACATCACTGATGACATCACTGATGACATCTCAAATGACATCACTGATGACATCACTGATGACATCTCAAATGACATCACTGATGACATCACTGATGACAACATCCAGTGACTGTATTTTTCTGTAAAGTTAAAATGTCTTACATATTTAAGAATGAGTGGATGTATAAGTGTCTGGATGAAGGATTTAGTAGGTACATGACTGACTGTATGAGTGAGTGGTTAAATTTGTCTCACTGAGTGCATGGGTTAGTGACTAAACTGTCTTAATTTGTGCATCATTATGTCTGTTGTTCTGTAAACTGCTGCATGTGTTGATCATTAGCTATATGAGTAACTATATGGGTTATTGATTGGTTGCCCAAGCATTTGTATGGGAGACTGAGAGTGTGTGTGGGTGGCTGGGAGGTGTATGACTCTGTGCATAGATGTATGGGTTCAAAAGTGCATGTGGAAATAGCTGTATGGGCGGTTGACTGTGTGCATGACTGTATTGGTGAGTGAATACATATCTCAGTGCTACATGTCAAAGTAAGTACATATGTAAAATACAGTACATGTGAGAGTTGACATATATAAATAACTGTGCATAAGAGCCAGTGAATGTGTGAGTGGCTGTATGGATCATTGTGCTCTTGTATCCAGGATTGTATAAGTGAGTAAATATGTTTTAGTATATGTTTGAATAAATAAGGTGTGTATAACTGTATAGTTGTGAAAATGGAGCTGTGATTGATTCTTTGCATGACTGACTAGGTGTGTAAGTAACTCCATGGATGAGTGACAGTCTGTGAGTGTCTGTTTACACTGAGTGTATCTAAGGTTATATTAGAGTCTGAAGAGGTTCATCGTATTATCACATGAATTATGTCATCAGTGATGTGATCATTAATGTCAAATGAGATTTTATCAGTGATGTCATCAGTGATGTCATTTGAGATGTCATCAGTGATGTCATCAGTGATGTCATTTGAGATGTCATCAGTGATGTCATCAGTGATGTCACTGACCATGTCATGAATGATGTCATATGTGACATGATCAGCAGTGGATTGCGGGTGCGTGATATATAGTTAGTACCACTAACTATATATGGAATTTCATTGGTTTTGTGTGAGTAAAATAAGGTTTTATAAATGCTAATTCCTAACTATATATGGTGTATAACCTATGGTTTTTTCAGTGAATTTTCAAGCTTTTGTAAATGCAAATTCCTAACTATATATGGTCTATAACCTATGGTTTTTTCAATGAATTTCATTGGTTTTTTAAAAGCTAATATCTATAGCTGTAAAATGTATTCTTCTTTAAATATAAAAATATATTTTATATGTTTATTAATAATTTTTTTAAAATATTTTTTTTGTTTCGCTCCCGGTCCGCGAACCGGGAAGCTTTCCGTTAGCTCAAATAGATGCTGTGACCCGGTCCGCGAACCAGTAAGAAATCAACATAGTGACGGTATCGCGTTGCCGCGAAATGCGTCTTGTGACGTATCGCGTTAGCGCACCCGGAAGTGCCCCGGGGCGCGGACCGAGGCGCGAAGCGCAGCGACCCGGAAGCGATCCGCGGCGCGTCGCGAAAGCGCGACGTATCGCGTTGCCGCGTAATGCGTCTTGTGACGTATCGCGTTAGCGCACCCCGAAGTGTCCCGGGGCGCGGACCGAGGCGCGAAGCGCAGCGACCCGGAAGCTATCCGGGGCGCGGACCGGAGCGCGTAACGTAAGCATAACAGGTCATGTGACTTGGTAATAAAACTTTTCATTGGTTCATTTCACTTTTGGTTTCATAATAATGGAAGGCTAGGTCAGGTGACCTAAAAATAACACTTTTCATTGGTTGAGAACTTTTGCTTTTCCCAAATGATGAAAACCCCTCCTTCTTTCCTCACTCTGACTTTCATCTTGGTGAGAGAAAGACCCTTTTACTTTATAGAGAAATGGCTTCCATTGTTGCTTCAGGTAGTGTTACCCCACCACCACCCCCACCTCCTCAAGGGAAGAAAGGACCACCTGCTCAACCAATGTTTGAGGAAGATCAAGAAGAGGAGGAAGAGGAGGAAGAGCCTGAGTTTTTGCCAGAGGAGCCCAGGAGGTACAATAGAAAAGAAAATTACATCTGGCAATTTTTTACATTTCCAGCAGGGCAAAAAAAAGTTAACGCAAGATATGTGTTTTGCCGTATTTGCAAAGATCGACTGTCAAGGGGCACTGACAAGAAGTACAGCTTCGGCAATTATACGATGCACAGGCATATGAGTAGGTGGCACCCAAATAATTATAGTGCTGCCCAGCTTCGTGATGAACAACAAAATCCCCTGGCAATGGTGAGAAATCTGCTGTGAAAGAAATATCGGGACCAGAGGCGAGGGAGGTGATCCCGAACATTCAAATAGACATGGGGGAAGTAAGGCAAGTGTGCGTGTGGTGCGGCCAAACACTTTGCAACGGAGAAAGAAGCATTATTCCTATAATGAGAGCTATCAGAAATCATGATTGCCCGAAACGCCCCAAAAAATAAATTCTTCTTTTTTTCGTTGCTCCTGTTGAGCCCTTCTCAATGAATCATTTTTGTTTCCCCCCTCCCCCCAAAAAAACAAAAAAATTACAAAATGTTCAGAAAAAACAAAAAAAATATAAAAAATGTTCAGAAAAATAATAAAAAAAATTTAAAACAACAAAAACCAAAAAAAATAGTTCTTTTCAGAACTACCTCCCCATTATAAAAAAAATTGGTAGAATTTTTGAAACTCTGCCAATCTCTATTTCTTATAGTTCGCTTCCAGTTCGCACTCCGGTACGCGAACCAGGAGCGAACCAAAAATTTTTTTTTTTAAAAAGAACAGTAAGTATAAGGGAAGGAAACAGACAGTTATGTTAAAAGAAAGACAGCTACAGGGAGTAAAGAAAACATACTGTTACCCGCAATCCACTTCTGATCATGTCACATATTATATCATTCTTGACATGGTCAGTGACATCATCAGCAGTGGATTGCAAGTAACAGTATCTTTTTTTTACTTCCTATAGCTGTCTTTCTTGTAACATAAATGTCTGTTTCCTATCCTTATACTTACAGTTCTTGTTTTAAATTTTTTTTGAGATCATTCAGAAACAGTAACATTAATAGAGACAGAATGAGTGAATAATAATGAAGAAGTATGAGAAGAGAGGGACTGAGAAAAATACTGGAAGGAGTAGAATAATTAAGTAATAGAGAAAGGAATGAGAGAAGTAGCAAACGCAGGAAAGTAAGGATTAAAGAAATGAAGCAGTAGAACTAATAGATGTTAAATGTGATAGATTAAATGATTGATTCAGTATGACGATAAGGTGTGTCCTCTCCAAAATTTTGTTTAAGATGAGGCCTACTTAGGGTTGCATATCAAATTTATGCTTGTTTGAGAATACAGAGGAGATAATACATGTGAAGGCCTACCATTGAAGTAAAACATGTCCACTTCACTCTTGAACAACGGCCAGACCTCTTCTGTGTCCATAGACAGACCTAAAGTTCATCTGCACAATGTCATCCGTAAACTTAGAAAACACAAGTAATGTAATTGAAAAACGTGTAGTTTCTTTTGCTCATTTCAAAATCACATCACCTGTGTTGCCTTTGCTTAGGTATCTCATAGTGCAGATGTAGTTCAGCATATGAAACAGTACACAGAAGTGCAGCAGTGTATGCATTAATACATGTGAAGGCCTACCAATGAAGTAAGTCATGTCCACTTATTACATCATTCATGACATAGTCAATGACATCATCAGCAGTGGATTGCGAGTTAAAAGAGTAGAAAACATTTACCTTATAATTCTTGTTAACTTTTTCAAATATTTTTTCATACTTTCAATCTGTAAAAGAGAGAAGAAACATTTCAAAAATATTAAAACATGTATTTAAAAATTTGAAAAGACAAGGGAAAAGGTTCAAGAAGAAACAGTTTTTCAAAAACTTTGAGATTTACAGAAGCCTCTGCTGCTATACGTCCCCTACACAATGCTAAAGATATATATTTTAAACAAACAGTATCTTGATGCTGATGAAGTGAGGCCTATTTTGGAACATGGTGCATCTTTTGCACTGCTGATGTCTCACAATAGTGATGCAATAGCAGCGCAAAAAAGATGTAAAGCCATCATAAAATTGTGTCTAACATTTTAAATGATTCTTTCAGGATACAAATAAGATGTGTCCTTTCAAGAGGTTTCTTTAAGGTGAGGCCTATTCAGTTTTCAAAAAAAAAAAAAAAGTACCCAGAAGTGCAGCACTGTAAGCATTAACTTTGACACTTACAGAAGCCTCAGTTTCTCCATATCTACCTCACATTTCTAAATGTATATCATAAGTACAAAAAGTAGAACATTAATTATACATGTTAAATGGTTTATTTTTGCTGTTCTCAGAATGTATCAAATTTCACTAAAAACAGTGACTTGAAGGTATTCATCATGTAACAGCGGGGAAAAAAAAACACAATCAAAATGATTGTGTTTAAAAAACCCATACAACATCTGAAATCAAAATTCAGAACTCCTTAAAGTTAACTTACTTTCCATGACGTCCAAGGATGTCCTATGAACAGCTTACACTCTTTTGTGCTGTTATTACTTTCAGCCCGCCACTTTCTGAAAGAAATTCTCCATCGTTTTTAAAAACACGTTACATGCAATAAATGATTTCTTGCTCTCTACCACAATTTTCCACAAGGCCAAATCTGGTCAGAGCCATTTATAACTCTTGGATTTCTTGTAAGCCAATCCCGTCATTTGCAATTTCCGCAACGTTCAGAATTAAAATGTTGAAGATAATTTTCACAATCCTGGAATAGTAATATCTTCCCCTTCTTGCTCAGTCATGTTCTACATTTCCTATGACACTGATACTGCTTACTATGAAGCAGACTTACACTACCTCTATGACTACTACAATTATTTAATTCTCTACATCACTTTTAATCACAAAGCAATGTAAAACAGTAGACAGCATTGCAGACTTACATTCCCTCTACTCCATGTTTTGATTGGCTGCTTCAATTAGCTTATAAAAAGAAACAGTTTTTCTGAACTCATTGAAAGTGCACATATTTCTTCATGACATCCAGTCCATGGTTAGAAGTTATGTCTCTGAACTACACTTATCCTCAAGGCCAAATTGTGTAGGAGCCATTAGAACTTCTTGAAATTCCACAGAGCACATCCCGAGATTATTTCCCTAAAATTTTGGTTTTAAAAACACCAGGTAAGAGTTTTTAAGGTCATACGGCAATTTTTTTTTGAAAATTAAATCAGAATCATTGCAGAATGACCAGCCATTTCTAGACTTTAAATAAGCTGTGTAATGTCCTGATGTTATTGAAGGGCCGTCATGATATATAATTGCTGCAGTTACAAAAGTCCTTCCTGATATTGACAACTGCGAAGCTACAAATTTTTTTATTAAAGTTGTCAATTTTGTTCCATCAGGCCTACATCGTTGGAACATTAAAATGACATACTGGCCATATGTTCGTATAAATAATGTGGACATCATTTCAGATTTACATTGGCTACACTCCATGTTGTGATCAGCTGCTTTTACTAGCTTATTAAAGGAGACTGATTTACTGTCTGGCAAAGTTAAATATATAAATCTTTCTGAGTCTACACTAGTAGTACTTGATACCATACAGTTCTCGCAGTCATGCTGCCATTGATAAGAAAGCCCAAACAGCTGATCTACATCTACACCTTCAGCATGCAATACATCAAGCATATACATTAAAAACTCCTGACAATCTTGCTGAATATTTTGAGAGAATTGTGTTTGGCCTGAACATCTGTCTAACAGATTTCGAATTTCAGACACACTTTCTATGTTTCTTCTATCAGTGCTACATTTCTCTAACACAGAATTTAACAAACTGCAAAATCTTTGATCAGAATTGACCACAATCTCTTCTTTTACATTTTTTAGAGAAAACAAAACATTAACCACTACATTAGCATAGCAGTTGACACCAGAACTGTTTTCAAACTGAAAACCAACAACATCTTCAACAGAATCCTTTTTGTTTCTGCTTGTAATTTTAGGTTCATTGACTTTTTGTCTTTTTGCTACAACCTCCCCAGTATTGTTCTCATTTCTTCGTTTCCGGCCTACCACACGTTTCTCAAACAAAGGATACTGAGGCAAATGTGGCGCATACTCTCTTCTTAACCTATTGTATTCCTTAACACAATCTAGATTCGCACAAATGTTTGTGACATCACACTCAATCAAGTACAATCCCGATAAAGTTCTAACTCGTGACAATGCCACATATGCCATACCCTCCTTGAACACAGAACTGCCAATATTCACCAATGCACTGTCTACACTTAAACCTTGCGATTTATGGATTGTCACCGCATATGCCAAGCAAACAGGAAACTGCTTACGGCAAACATATAAGTCTTTTACAAGCAAAAATCTAGCAGAACAACGACCAATTAGCTGTACTTCCTCAATTCCATCAAATTTAATTTTTAAAAATTCAATTCCATCTCTATTTCTGTATTTCACAAAATCAACAACATTACCCATTGATCCATTTACCAGACCTCTTTCAACATGTAAATTCCTTCTTAAAATTATACGGCAGTTCAAGCACACATTCAGAGTCTTTTCAAAACCTGCAGTTTTAGATATACTCTTCTCTAATGAATCCAATTTTGTTTTCAGATTCTCAGACAAAATAATTGTTGATCCCATATGCTCTACTCTATCAATAGCTTCCAGTTTCACAATCTCTTGCTTTTCTAAATGCAACATTTTGTTGTTAAATTTGGCACATTCAGCAAGAGTTGGCATCAAACATATTCCAGATTTCTTCTCAGTAATTTTCTGAAAAATATTCTCAGGCACAACATCTTGTTCTGGATATAAATTTGACAGTAATCGTGCATGTAAAGCTTGTTTCCCATGCTCGGTCACTTTTCCAATTCTAACATCTTGTAGAATAGTCTTGTAAACTTCATCCTTCGCCTGACGCATATTTTCATGCAGTTCAGCATAATTGAAGTTTAACCATATATTGACGTTGCCAATGCTGCCTAGGCACTTCCTGGTATCTTCATGCGTGAGCATTTTGAACACAGGTTGCCCTTTCACTGGTGTCAGCTGCAGAAGATCTCCGAAAACAATGATGTGTTTGCCACCAAATAACACATCATACTCTGTTTTGAGAACTTCTTGCATCCTCAAATGCACAAAGGCAAGCATGACATTGGAAACCATGCTTACTTCGTCAATGATAAGAAGTTTCATTTTCCTCAAGATTCTTGAAACTTCAAAACAAGCATCTCCAGATAGCTTGTGATATTGTAATTTGTTGTCATGCTCCACTGGCAGCATCAGTAAACGATGTAAAGTAATCCCTTTAATATTATGTGCTGCCAGTCCAGTTGGAGCAGTGACAACACAAGACAGCGATGACTCTGTCCTTTCCTGCAAATAGCATGAAATTGCTTTAATGAGGAAACTTTTTCCAGTTCCCGCTTCTCCACTCACGTACAGTCGGATAGGCTTCAACGACGTACATGAGCACTCTTTCTTATCATGACTTAATCCATGATCAATTTGCATGGTAACTTCGTCATATATTTTCCTCTGCTCAACGTTGAGTTGTCTTTCCAACTCTTCTAAGTTAACCGCATCCTCTTGAGCATGTGCCATGGCTCTTTCCACTTCATTCATAGCAGTGGCAGCTTCATTTTCGATAACAGGTCCTCCTAGTGGATCCTGACTCAATGAAGCAGAACTCTGACTGTCCTGAGAACTGTCTCTGGCAATCTCGGCTGCAATCGTTGCTTCCTGCTCAATTTCCGCATTCAACATTTCTACATATTTGGGAAAAGCAGGACATTCTATGGTCTCCTTGGCGGCATTGAAAGAGTCTTCGTAACAGAGGAAATCTCCAAGCAGTTCCTCTTCTGCACGCCAAGGCTTGAAAAGTTGCAAAAGTGCTAAATAGAAAAACTCCTTTTTTTCAGGAGATTCACCACTCAATTTTCGATGGTTTACCAAGTGGCATTTTCTTTGCTTGACCAGATATCCCTCACTTCCTATTACAGCATACACTCCTTTCTCAGTATCTTCTTTGATGTTCCTCTTGAATATGTAATTTTGCAGAACCTCATACAGACAAACATTCTCGAGGTGACTGCTTCGATTTGGATAATATGTATCCAACATGTTTGTCTTCAAAATGTCGGTACTGTTTGGCTCCTTTTCCGCCAAATACTCAATTTCCCGCACAGGTTTGAGAACTCGATTACGCGTTGCTGCAAGACCAAGACTCGCCCAAACGATACTCCTGGACTTGGCATAGAGACTTGCTGAAGACAACCGGTCAGAACATTCGTACGCTCCGATTTCTCGATGCGACAACATCTTCAGACTGAAACTGTACAACTTCTTGCTGAGGCTCTTTTCATGGGAAATGTCCTCCCACATATCCTTCAATTCTGTCTTCTCTTTTTTGGTGATGTAAGACGTCACATACCGAGCCACAGCCATACAGTTATCAGCCACAAACTGTATATCCATGTTAGCATTCCACATGGACAAAATCACCGGGTTGTAGTCGTTGATGTACTTGGACTCTTCGTTCCTCTTCAAATTGTAAGTGTTTTTAGGTGATTTCTTCATGACATTGTGTCGCAGCGAAGACATCAAACTGTTTACTCTTCCTTTAGAAATCACCGGTCGTGGAAAGCCGAAACGACATTTAGTGTAAAACTTGTCCTTGTTTCGGAATTTACGACGGCAGTACTTTCCACATCGATGGCTTTGGAAACGCAGAACTTTTTCTCTTAGGCTTTTCTTCTCCTTTGCGTTTGGAACAGCACACGTAGTATACTGTTGGATGAAACTCATCACTGAGTCTTCTGGATCCGTTCCAAATTTAGGTGCATCCTTGATCCACAGCAACATATGTATATGAGGAGCACCTCTTGCTTGGTACTCCTTTCTCCAGAAGAAATCCAACACCTCTCCAAGAGGTGGATTCTTCTTATTCATGATGAAAGACATCATAGCTTCAAATCTATGATTGAAGTACCTACATACATTGACTGGATCCAAAGAGCACAGTTCTCCGGGTGTCTTGAATTCGATGTTATCTACGTTAGCATTTGCCTCTCGTAGAAATTCAAGTAAGTCTTCCCAGCCATACTCGGCACAGCTCAGAGTGAGGAACCATGTGGGAGTACCTAAGTTCCTCAGCATACATTTTAAATCACCATGACGACGGTACCAGTACTCATTAGTACCACGCTGACACGCCATGAGATTAATCAGGTGAGAATCCAAAATACTGTCTTGGACATTGACTTTATCCATAAAGTCACTTGCCGAGATGTTTTGCATGTGTATACCACTTTTCAAGATGTGGTTCACTGCATATGACAGTCCAGACAGATCGCTTTCAAACAGGAGATGAAACAAATAGGGAATGCATTGTCGAAACCTAGCATCTCCTGCATACAATCGCAAAGTCCGGTATTCAGAAGCAGGAATTTGATGAGGTCGCTCATCATATCTTCCTCCCTGACCTGTTGGAAAAAGCTGTGGGAAACACCGAGCTTCCAAACTTTCCTCCCAAACACTAATGGGACTCCCTTTGGCTTGTTTCATTTGAAACAACTCAATAGCATTCCCCATGACTTCCTTGGAATGCAAAGGATGAACACTATAATGTTCATATATTTCTTCACTAGTAGAGGGTTCTACTTTCTCAATTTGACCAGCACACAAATCGCTATCCTCTTCCTCACTTACTTCCTCTTCTGCAACATATACATTCTTATAGTATTTATTATTTTTTTTCAAATACAATGTTGCCTTTTTAACTTTCCTAACATCTACTAAATCTTGCCATATTTTCTTATTCTTTGTCGGAACCCCATTAACTAAGATAACCAGAGGTTCCTCTTCCACTTTTTCTACTCCAATTGTGTTAATGTTTTTCTTCAAATCTAGAGGCAAATAAACAACTCTTCCCTTTAATCCTCTCTGTAAATCTGATGGAGGCAATTTCCCTGTCTTTGGCTCCATTCTTACAATAGCCTGAAAGGGATGGATACTTTGAATCAAAATAGATTCATAAGTATTTAAATCCTTCAATTCAGAAGGAATCTCAACCAATTCCAGATTATTATGAACTGCTCTAGCAGGCATCTGGTTTTGATTTAATTTGCAACAACAATAAGTACACACACGTTGATCCAATCCCAAATCAAAACAATTTTCTACCATCAAGTATGTTGCGAAATCCTTCCATTCACTATTATTTTCCCTTTCACTTTTTGCATATAAATCCACTAACTTAGTCTGATTCTTATAATAAGTGCGTCGACAACACACACAAGTGAAATTAGGCCTCTCACTTGATTTCACCTCAAATGTCGCAATTTCCCTCTGGAAATTATCTGTACTGGAAACCTGTACACTATCTTCCACATGACCCTCTTCTTCTTGCTCAATTTCAACATTCTCCTCTTTACTTCCAAAGTAACAAAACTCAATTTCTTCACATATATTCTTCACATCTATTTCAGAACCATGCAAAAGAGCAGCGCATAATTTTTTAAGCATAATTGCTGGACTCTTAGCATAATACAACATTCTAACTAATTTCCTCACTTTATTATGATGCACTCCTAGCATCCTGAAATGATGAAAAACACTCTGGCATACTCTCCTGGAAAGACAAGCCAGTGAATGACCATGCAAACCTGTCACTTCTCTCACTCTGCAAGGATCTAATTCTTGCAACAACCTTATTTTCTGCTTCAAACTTTTCTTATTAAATGACCGTACAAAATCACAAAGCAAATTGATGGAATCCTGTCGCACACTGCAAATACTACTACACTTCCAGGTGTACACAGGACCCTTAGCACGTCTTCCTAAAACCTCATTACCTAACACCTCTTCTGCCTCTGTTGTCACAAGTTTTTCTTTTTCAACTGGACAACCATCTTTCACTTCATAAGCACGACCACTGGTGTCAACTGCATGCACCAAATCATTATCCTGGAAATAACTCTCCTCATTAAAAAATGCCTCACAGCTTGAACTATGCATCCATTCTCCAGAAAAAACTTCACAAAAATTACTACGATTAACTATTCTCTTCCATCTACTATTTCTTTTGAAATCATAAATTGCCTTGTTTAGCTTCCTAATTCTATTGATTATCAAAATAAATAACTTACGTTTAATTTCAAATGCCTGATCAATAACTTTCTCAACTTTTTTTTTTCTCTTATAAAAAAACAGTTTCTGTTGACGTTTCTTAATATTTTTTAACAAATTGCCAATTATCCTGTTGCGGAACATTCGTTTACGAATCTCCCTAAACTGTTGTTTCCTTCTACTATCATGCACAGAGTTATCTCTTGCTCTAGCAGTAACATTTTTCACTGGCCTTTCCTTTCCATTTGATTTCCTTCTCGTTTTATGGACTGAAACATTTTCTGTAGTAATATTTTTTTTACTACACATATTTCTTATGAAATATTTTGTGCTCTTACCCGGTGCTTTCTTCGTGACTTGACAAATCTTTTTGTTAGAGGACTGCTGCTTCTTTTGATTGGCCTGCTGTCTTTGACGTTTTGCAGCCTTTCTCTCTCTTTCTTTCGTTGGCATGGTGAAATGTTGAAATGATCTGCAGTTGAATCTGTGGTAAAATATATTAAAAAATGTTATTAACCACTATTACCCAACAGTAAATCAATAACAGTGATCAAAAACTTAACACACTACTTGACATTTTAAATAGAAGATTTTTTAGTCCTTGGCAAATTTACAATACAGAAATAGCAGAAAAGAAATGGAATTTATATTCATGTTACCTGTGCTATTTTATATGTGAATCTGATCTAATTTTATGAGCATTTTTTAATATTTTATTGAAGACACTACACATAACCTGTTTTTGAAGGTGTCTTTATTTTTAAATTAAACGGTTTACACTTTTACTTTTTATTTATTATAAATTTTAAAAATAAATGTTTATATTTCCATAGGCTCAAGCAGGTCAGCTTCCCACCCTATGTCATATAATTCGGACAAATCTGCATCCTCATCACGCTCTTCTTCATCCTCAGGATTTAAATCATCCAAGGGATCAACATCCACTGATGTTTCAATTACAAGTTCAATGATGAGGTCAAAATCAACTGATTGCAGATTGTCGCTCATGTTGAGGTTGTCTTTATCTTTAAAGAAAGATAACAACAATGAGATGTTGCAGAGTAAGAGACAAATCTCAGAGATTATAATAGTAAAATTGTTTAACAAGAGTAAAATTTTGCAGCTATTATTTACCCATGTCCAGCGATGCTGAGCAGGTGAAGCCTATGTCTAATTTTTCACTGAACAGGACTCATCTCTTCTTAACCTTGGATAAGCCTCACCGACTCTGTGTCCCCTGCACATACTTAAATGTAAAGGGGCAGATTTATGTTAAATGGCACATCCCCAGGCATGCACCAGTTAACGTGCACCACTGCTCTGCCACCCATGGTGTGCCGCATTTACAATCAGATAGGAGAAACCTGCGTCAAAACCCTGCGCCTGCTTTAAGCAGGCATAGGTCTTGACGCAACATTGTGGAGATGGTGCACCCTTGAGCGTTGCTGGAGCTGCATCGCACTTGCAATACAACTCCAGCAATGCGCCACCTTAACGGCACAGATGCGTCACGCATCTGTGCCGTTTTTGCCCCATGCTGCGCCGCATTGTAAATGCAGCACACCATGGGTGGCGGAACAGCAGCGCAGGATGACTGGCACATCCCTGGTGATGCGCCAGTCATCATAAATCTATCCCTAAGCTTCTTATCTTGTTAGAGATGAACTGCCATATGTATCATCAAAATATTTTGCATTTCCTAAATAGCGAATTTTAAGGAATAAATAGCGATTCTTTACCATTCCTAATTTGCGATGAGCAAATTGCTAATTGCAAGTTACCCATTCATTTCCATGGGCTAGGAGGCTCATATGAATGAAGGTTTAATTTGCGATTAGCAATTTGCTCATCACAAATTAGGAATTTTTCCAAGGGTGCAGGGGTGTCTCAAGAACACCCTGCTGCACCCCTGAAAAAGAAATTTGGGGGCATATGGCACACATACATGCCCTAAGGGCATGTGTTGGCGTCATATGTGACCTTTTGTTTTTTAAAAAAAAAGCTTTTTGAAAAGAATTCACAAATTACCACCAATTTACCACAATAGTTTACAAATCCTTAATGTCATTTTTTACATATTTTTTGTTTGATACATTGCATTTAAGTAGTCTCAAAAAAATGTGCAAATCCTTCAGTGCAATTGCAAAATAAGGAATAGCAAATTTTGCTACTCCTTATTTTGCATCAAACTTGTTTGATACATACCATTTGTTTAATTAACATTCGCAAAGGCCGAAATTCGTAGAATTTTGATCTTTGCGAATGCTAATTAGCTTGATACATATCGCCCCAAGTGAGGCCTGTCTTGCGACATGGTGCATCTTTTGCATCACTGCTGCATCGGTTTCATGTGGTACGTTTTTTTTACACCATGACATATCTGCCTAAATGCATCAATTTGTAATGTTGTCGCCTCATAGCAAATCTTTTCCACCGCCGCTGCATCATAAAAGTGACGCACAGTGGCAGAAAAGAGGCATACACCTATCATAAATCTGTCCCTAGCATTTTAAATGATTAATCCAGGATGACAATAAGGTGTGGCCTATCCAAAGGTTTGTTTAAGTTGAGGCCTACTCAGGATTGCAGATTAAAGTTACGCTTGATGAAGAATACAGAGGAGATAATACATGTAAAGGCCTACCAATGAAGTAAGTAATGTCCACTTTATTGCGCCAGTCATCATAAATGTATCCCTAAGCTTCTTATCTTGTTACAGATGAACCACCATATGTACCATCAAACTATTTTGCATTTCCTAAATAGCAAATTTTAAGGAATAAATAGCAATTCTTTACCATTCCTAATTTGCAATGAGCAAATTGCTAATTGCAAATTACCCATTCATTTCCATGGGCTAGGAGGCTCATAGGAATGAAGGTTGCAATTTGCGATTAGCAATTAGCTCATCACAAAATAGGAATTTTTTCAAGCGTGCAGGGGTATCTCAAGAACACCCTGCTGCACCCCTGAAAAAGAAATTTGGGGGCATATGGCACACATACATGCCCTAAGGACATGTATGGGCGTCATATGGGACCTTTTGTTTTTTAGAAAAAAATGCTTTTTGAAAAGAATTCGCAAATTACCACAAACTAGAAGTTGGTGGTAGTTTCCAAATCCTTAATATCATTTTTTACATATTTTTTGTTTGATACATTGCATTTAAGGAATCGTAAAATTTGCAAATCCTTCAGTGCAATCGCAAAATAAGGAATAGCAAATTTTGAATTAAGGACATTTTAAGTCATTTCCATATGTGCAGTGTTTTGAAATTATGATTTGAAAATCGTTTTTGGGGAAAAGTAATGGTTTGCAAATTTATGGCAAGGACATAATGGTGTATGCTTCTCTATAAGGCATTTCAGTGTCTCTGATGTCATTTTTCCCATATTACATTATAAGACCTTTCCCCATGGAGCACATTCCTTGTAAATATGCTCCCACCTGAGCATGGCGAATTTAGATTTTGACTGTTTGAGTCACATAACCATGTTAAAAGTGACCCAAAAAAATTGCAAACGTTTTAAAAAAACACATTCATGTGTCTTAAGGACATTTTAAGTCATTTCCCCATGGACAGTGTTTTCTAAGTGGCGCAAAAGAGGCATACACCTATCATAAATCTGTCCCTAGCATTTTAAATGATTAATTCAGGATGACAATAAGGTGTGGCCTATCCAAAGGTTTGTTTAAGTTGAGGCCTACTCAGGATTGCAGATTAAAGTTACGCTTGATGAAGAATACAGAGGAGATAATACATGTAAAGGCCTACCAATGAAGTAAGTGATGTCAACTTCATTGCGCCAGTCATCATAAATGTATCCCTAAGCTTCTTATCTTGTTACAGATGAACCACCATATGTACCATCAAACTATTTTGCATTTCCTAAATAGCAAATTTTAAGGAATAAATAGCAATTCTTTACCATTCCTAATTTGCAATGAGCAAATTGCTAATTGCAAATTACCCATTCATTTCCATGGGCTAGGAGGCTCATAGGAATGAAGGTTGCAATTTGCGATTAGCAATTAGCTCATCACAAAATAGGAATTTTTTCAAGCGTGCAGGGGTATCTCAAGAACACCCTGCTGCACCCCTGAAAAAGAAATTTGGGGGCATATGGCACACATACATGCCCTAAGGACATGTATGGGCGTCATATGGGACCTTTTGTTTTTTAGAAAAAAATGCTTTTTGAAAAGAATTCGCAAATTACCACAAACTAGAAGTTGGTGGTAGTTTCCAAATCCTTAATATCATTTTTTACATATTTTTTGTTTGATACATTGCATTTAAGGAATCGTAAAATTTGCAAATCCTTCAGTGCAATCGCAAAATAAGGAATAGCAAATTTTGAATTAAGGACATTTTAAGTCATTTCCATATGTGCAGTGTTTTGAAATTATGATTTGAAAATCGTTTTTGGGGAAAAGTAATGGTTTGCAAATTTATGGCAAGGACATAATGGTGTATGCTTCTCTATAAGGCATTTCAGTGTCTCTGATGTCATTTTTCCCATATTACATTATAAGACCTTTCCCCATGGAGCACATTCCTTGTAAATATGCTCCCACCTGAGCATGGCGAATTTAGATTTTGACTGTTTGAGTCACATAACCATGTTAAAAGTGACCCAAAAAAATTGCAAACGTTTTAAAAAAACACATTCATGTGTCTTAAGGACATTTTAAGTCATTTCCCCATGGACAGTGTTTTCTAAGTGGCGCAAAAGAGGCATACACCTATCATAAATCTGTCCCTAGCATTTTAAATGATTAATTCAGGATGACAATAAGATGTGGCCTATCCAGAGGTTTGTTTAAGGTGAGGCCTACTCAGGATTGCAGATTAAAGTTACGCTTGATGAAGAATACAGAGGACATAATACATGTAAAGCTCTACCAATGAAGTAAGTGATGTCAACTTCATTGCGCCAGTCATCATAAATGTATCCCTAAGCTTCTTATCTTCTTAGACATCAACCGCCATATGTATCATATAACTATTTTGCATTTCCAAAATAGCGAATTTTAAGGAATAAATAGCGATTCTTTACCATTCCAAATTTGCGATGAGCAAATTGCTAATTGCAAATTACCCATTCATTTCCATGGGCTAGGAGGCTCATATAAATGAAGGTGCAATTTGCGATTAACAATTTGCTCATCGCAAATTAGGAATTTTTCCAAAGCTGCAGGGGTGTCTCAATAACACCCTGCTGCACCCCTGAAAAAGAAATTTGGGGGCATATGGCGCACATAAATTTTAACAACATTCCTTTACCTCAAAAACGATTTTCAAATCATAATTTCAAAACACTGCACATGGGAAAATTACTTAAAATGTCCTTAAGACACATAAAAGCGTTTTTTGATTGCCTTTGCAGCATGTTTGTATCACTTTTAACATGGCTATGTAACACAAACATTCAAAATCTAAATTTGCCATGCACAGGTGGGAGCATATTTACAAGCAATTTGCGCCACAGACAAAGGTCTTACACTAAAATGGGAAAAATAACATCAGGGACAGTCAATTGCCTTATAAAGAAGCATACACCATTATGTCCTTGTCATAAATTTAAAAACAATTCCTTTTCCCCAAAAACGATTTTCAAATCATAATTTCAAAACACTGCACATGGGAAAATGACTTAAAATGTCCTTAAGACACATGAAAGCGTTTTTTGATTGCCTTTCCAGCATGGTTGGGTCACTTTTAACATGGCTATGTAACACAAACATTTAAAATCTAAATTTACCATGCACAGGTGGGAGCATATTTACAAGCAATTTGCGCCACAGAGAAAAGTCTTACATTAAAATGGGAAAAATAACATCAGGGACAGTCAATTGCCTTATAAAGAAGCATACACCATTATGTCCTTGTCATACATTTAAAAACAATTCCTTTACCTCAAAAACGATTTTCAAATCATAATTTCAAAACACTGCACATGGGAAAATTACTTAAAATGTCCTTAAGACACATAAAAGCGTTTTTTGATTGCCTTTCCTGCATGGTTGGGTCACTTTTAACATGGCTATGTAACACAAACATTCAAAATCTAAATTTTCCATGCACAGGTGGGAGCATATTTACAAGCAATTTGCGCCACATAATTCATAATTTTCTCCTTAAAGCACACTATTCTCTATCTAAATTAAAGAAATATTTTCTCACCTTAGCAAATACTTTGAGTTTGAAAACAGTCTCAGAAAAACACCAATTTGTCTTCAGCAGAGCAAAAGGTATGCACTCCAGAGTCTGCAGCTATCAAAAGCACAGAAATGCTGTAATTCTTCACACATATTTCTCATGTCACCCAATCAAAACTCTTCCCTCACTTTTTTTCAAATGAAAACCCTTCCCCCCTCTGCTCTTTCTGTCTTTTCTGCATGGCAACCACCTCTTGGAAGACTTCTGGTGTTTGCAAGTTCACACAACTTTGTTGCAATTGAACTCTGAACTCTCAGTGCACCTGCATATCCAGTGCATTCTTTCATTTAATGATTTTTTATTGACCATTCAAAATACATCTTTCAAAGAACACATCCGTGCACCCTAACTTTCTGTTTTCAGCAATCAAAATCCACCAATCACTGTTACTGCTTCATGAACACAGAAACTCCACAGTTTTTTTCATTTTAAACTCTCATTTTTTCAACTGCCATTTCATTGCCACACTTCATCTGACTGCAGGAGAACCTTCTCTCACCATGTTTTCTGTCTGGATTGTTGGACATAGTTATATTCACTGGGCTCAAAGGTACGTTGAAAACAGGAAATTACCTAACCTCAATTTACAAGATGTGGAAATTAAGTGGTTTGGCCACAGAGGATTAAAATGTCACCAATTGATACCATTGGTGAAAACCTTTATGCATTTGCCCAAACCTGACCTGTTAATTGTGCACTGTGGAGGTAATGACTTGGGCACTTTGACTGGTGTAGGTCTGGAAATGCTTTTAAAGGACACCTTTGAGCAATTAATGGCACTTTTTCCTCAGACTGCCTTGGTATATTCAAATATATGCCAAAGACAGAAATGGAGGTGGTCAAACCAATTTTGTCCACAAATTGAGAAGTCGAGGAAGCATGTAAACAAATCTGTTTCAGCCTACATGAGAGACCATGGAATGGGCTCCCTGTACAACAATAACTTGCGTTACTACATGCAAGATATCTACAGAGGAGATGGAGTTCACTTCTCAGATGAGGGCAACAGAGTTTTCACTCTGAATTTAAGAATGTGCATTGGTACCTACTTATAAGTACCTAAATGTACCATAAACCCAAAAGCTCTTCTCAGAGCTACCCTACATCTGATCACTCACAATTATTATTTTACTCTAACATTTTTCACTAATTTCCAACAAAGTACGCTCCCTGGGGCGCTACCCGGTACGCGAACCGGGAGCTAACCTCGCGAATTTTTTTTTTTAAATGTTTTTTTTTCGCACATATAAGCCTCCTCAGCCACCCTCAGAAAACATAGGGGGTCAAGATAACTCTACCGTGCCCCCTTCTACCCATTCTGAACATTATTTGCCCTCCATCTTGTATCTTAATTCGACCGAAACACAAAATGGTGGACTCCCGGAACGCTTAAGGTTCGCGAACCGGGGCGCTCAACGGTTCGCGTACCGGGTCGCTCTCTGGGAAGCGCACCATCAAAAAAAGTGGGAAAGTAGTTCACAGAAAAGCCACTGGAGACAATTTCACCAAATATAGATTAGCTCATACTACATACCAATCCCTACCATTTTCACAAATTTGATTGGAATTCCATTTAGTCATTTAGCCTGTAGACCTCTCTAAATACCCTGAGGTAAATTACTTCACAAAACACATCTGAAGTGTTGGAATTGACAACCAATGAAAATGTTACTTTCATTTTCTATTTTTTTTACCTGACATTTCATTGGTTATATACCTGAATATATATAAAGGAAGAGAAGAAAACACAGCCATTTTGACTACTACTTCTTGCTGTACATTTCAATAGTATTTTCACTAATTCCTTCAACTTCTTTCTAAAGGTAAGTTTTTATTTTTAAAACTGAAGTATATTGTGCACTATAAGTTAATATGGTAAACTTTTTCTGATAGATATATACTATCCCTCTGTAGTAGTTATAGATTTAGAGAGACTTCTCTGTTATAGTTATGAATGGAGTTAGGCTTCTCTTGTATAATTATGAATTTACTTACGTTAAATCACATACACTTTTTTATATTCCTACTTCCACTCTGATACTATACACTGCCCAAAGATAAATTCACTGATAAAAAATGCCTATCTAAAATTATTCCCAACATTGCCCTATCTCTACTAATATATATTTTTTTAACCCAAATTTCAGGCAAAATGGAAGGCGAAAACCAAGTTTCTTTTGAAATGGACCTGCAAGAGAGCAGCCAAGAATTGATTGATACAATTGATCAAATTGACATTGAATTTTTCGATGAAACTTGGGACAATGAACTACTGCAATGTGTACAAGCAGTAGATAACCTCCTTGCAAATGAGGACATTTTACACCCTCAGAGACTACAATGTATATTCCATGATAATTATGAAATTTCTGACAATGAAATGTTAGAAAGTTTAATAAATTATGAAACACAATCACATTAAAAAAAATGCTTAAAAAAGAAAGAAAATAAAAAATAATCAACAAAAACAACAATCAATTAACATACAGCATTTGAAAAGTCTATCATTCATTTTTCATTGCAGTACGCTGCCCAGAACGCTTCCCGGTTCGCGGACCGGGCGCTTCCCACGCAAAAAAAACAAAAAAATGTTTTTGTTTTTTTTGCCCCGCGGGGCCCTTTTAAAACCTCCACATTAAACCTAGGGGGTCAGGGAGGATCTAGTATGCCCCCTTATGGTCATTTTCGCCTTTGTTTTGGCCTCCTCTTGTCTCTCAATCCTACCGAGAGACAAGATGGCGGCCGCTCCGGACTGTTTAGAATGTTGACAGACACCGGAGAGCCAATCAGCTTAGCTACGCGAAGTTCCGGTACGCTTAAGGTCCGCGGACCGGAGCGCTGCCCGGAGCGCGCTTACAGATATATATCTTTTTTTAAACGTTAATTTCTCAAAATCCACTGGAGCACATATATTGAGACCTAGAAAAGGCACATCGGGCTACCAGTCCCTACAATTTTGCCAAGTTTCATGGAAATCCATTCAGCCGTTCGGGCTAAAAGTGAGGCCAACCGCCCTATGGAAAACTCAATGTTAAAAACACGTTTTGGGACCCCCCTTTTTTCTCGGCCCCCCCTTGACGAAACCCCCCCAAATTTCCAAGGGCTGCTCAGGAACAAAATGTTCAATTTTCCTGAAAATTTCAGCCAATTCCGTCCACAAACGCCAAAGTTATTAGACATAGAATTTTCAAAAATCCCATAGGGAAAAAATCCTAACTATATATACCTACTGGCGACCGCCAGTAGGTAATATATGTATATATATATATATATATATATATATATATATGTACAAACAGAACGCTCCTTCCGATTGCTGGGGCCCCTCGAGAGTTGGCGCACTTGCCGGTGGAGCACGCCGGTAGTCAATTTCACGCACAAAGTTTCCAATAGCGTGCGCTCTCAAAAACGATAGTCCACACCAAAAAGATGCATAAAGGGTGTTTTATTCCTCTCACAACATGTTTCGAAACATGTTATGAGAGGAATAAAACACCCTTTATGCATCTTTTTGGTGTAGACTATCGTTTTTGAGAGCGCACTCTATTGGAAACTTCTTGCGTGATATATATATATATATATAATTATATATATATCCGGATCGGCAACAACGTGAGGTTGAAGGCGGCTACCAGCAGTCAGGGCGGGGTCCAGTGGAGGCGAAAGCAACCAAAAACTTCCGCAATGGATATAGGTCAATTTCTGCTTGGAACGGTTTTGACCACCGAAAATCACGGACGTCGTGCCTATCTTAACCCGAGATGGATAATAAACTACCTCTGTAACACTCGATGAGCTGCGTGGTGGTCCGTGATTTTCTGTGGTCAAAACCGTTCCAAGCAGAAATTGACATATATATATATATATATATTTCAAACGAAAGGTTGCCCAATGTGGAGAGGCCACACCCAAGGAGGTTACCGCACGGCAGTACGTGTGTGATACCCCCTCGTGTGCGGCTTTCCACTTTGGGCAACCTTCTTTTTTGAACATTTAGCGGCCTGCCTGGTCGCGGTAAAGCCCCGCCGCTGCTTCTGGCGGCTCTACACTGCTCGTCAATGAGAGTGGTGACTGGAACGAGGGGGGCCTGAGCTGCCGGTAAATATTGGAACTACGGCGGTACTGTTATCATCTCTACTCACCCACTGGGGTTAACATTTCAAACAACGTTGGTACTGAGGCACCCACTGGGGTTTATGCACCGGGAGTTCGTGGCATGAAACTGCAAGAACCACAATGCCTTGCCACAGCCCACATGGGCGGGACTTCGCATTTTAATAAATTAGGTGTGTTAAATCAAGCCTTGTCTTCTGTCCTACGTTGTGCTGCCAGTGATCAAGGGCGGGATGACGCCCGAAACGCGTTTGGCAAGATTGAGGAAAGGTGTATGACAGGCTGCGTATGACCACCGGCAGTACGTGTGTGATACCCCCTCGTGTGCGGCTTTCCACTTTGGGCAACCTTCTTTTTTGAACATTTAGCGGCCTGCCTGGTCGCGGTAAAGCCCCGCCGCTGCTTCTGGCGGCTCTACACTGCTCGTCAATGAGAGTGGTGACTGGAACGAGGGGGGCCTGAGCTGCCGGTAAATATTGGAACTACGGCGGTACTGTTATCATCTCTACTCACCCACTGGGGTTAACATTTCAAACAACGTTGGTACTGAGGCACCCACTGGGGTTTATGCACCGGGAGTTCGTGGCATGAAACTGCAAGAACCACAATGCCTTGCCACAGCCCACATGGGCGGGACTTCGCATTTTAATAAATTAGGTGTGTTAAATCAAGCCTTGTCTTCTGTCCTACGTTGTGCTGCCAGTGATCAAGGGCGGGATGACGCCCGAAACGCGTTTGGCAAGATTGAGGAAAGGTGTATGACAGGCTGCGTATGACCACCGGCAGTACGTGTGTGATACCCCCTCGTGTGCGGCTTTCCACTTTGGGCAACCTTCTTTTTTGAACATTTAGCGGCCTGCCTGGTCGCGGTAAAGCCCCGCCGCTGCTTCTGGCGGCTCTACACTGCTCGTCAATGAGAGTGGTGACTGGAACGAGGGGGGCCTGAGCTGCCGGTAAATATTGGAACTACGGCGGTACTGTTATCATCTCTACTCACCCACTGGGGTTAACATTTCAAACAACGTTGGTACTGAGGCACCCACTGGGGTTTATGCACCGGGAGTTCGTGGCATGAAACTGCAAGAACCACAATGCCTTGCCACAGCCCACATGGGCGGGACTTCGCATTTTAATAAATTAGGTGTGTTAAATCAAGCCTTGTCTTCTGTCCTACGTTGTGCTGCCAGTGATCAAGGGCGGGATGACGCCCGAAACGCGTTTGGCAAGATTGAGGAAAGGTGTATGACAGGCTGCGTATGACCACCGGCAGTACGTGTGTGATACCCCCTCGTGTGCGGCTTTCCACTTTGGGCAACCTTCTTTTTTGAATATATATATATATATATATATATATGTTTTCTTCCAGCCGCTTACATTCACCAATAAAGCAGAAGACGGCTCCAATTGGTTTGATCCACATTCTTTTAATTATTATTTTTTTGTAATTCTCACAAAAGTACTCAGTGCTGATAGTGTCCGACGCGTTACGGCAAAAAGTCTTCTACTGCGCCATCAAGTTTGAATGTGTAGAGTATCTATTTAAAGGAACACTTCCCTCCTCTTACATAACCCCCACCCAATTAAAATCCTCTTAAACCTCACTACCAATTCACAATCCTGGTGCAGTACCATTTGTTATCAAACCACTTTTCAGAAACGTTAAAGGCTAGTTTATAAATATGGTATGAGTAAAGCACCCATTATAGAAAGTGCAACCTGTTCATGCAGAGAGAAGTGCCAAAAAGGGCTGATGGAGAATACAACATATACATGTAGGAAAACGTGGGGAAAAGACATTACAGTGCAAAACCAGATCTCTTACTCTTTAATGTTAATTTTAATGTTCGTTTTTGTTTATTTCAGATATATACCTTACTTCCTTAAATTGAGGGGCAACCCCAAACTCTACATTCTTTTAAGAACCTTTACCACCCCAACCCTAAACACACCACCACCACCTTTATCCACCCCTACATCCTAAAACCAACCTTATCACCCTATAAAACGACCTATTCCTAAACCCTAAAAACACCCTTACGCCCCATACCCCTACCCACTACTAACCCCTAAAACCACCTTTACCACCCAATACCCCAATCCCAAACCCTAAAAACACCCTTCCCACCTAATACCTCTACCCACCCTAAACCTTAAAACACCCTTACCACCAAATAACCTTACAATACCCTAAACCATAAAACCACCTTTTCCATCATCCACCCCTACTCCCTAAAAAAATCCCTCACCACCCTAAAGTGCTACCCATCACTAAACCCTAAAATCACCTTTTCCCCAATCCCCAACCCTAAATCCTAAAAACATCCTTACCACCCTTTATGCCTAAACCCTAAAAACACCCTTACCACACAAGACTCCTACCCTCCACTGAACCCTAAAAACACCCTTGTCACCCAATACCTCGCTGAACGCCAACATTTATTATTTAAATATATATATATATATATATATATATTATACATATGAATAAATATATGTATATATTCCCACACATACATATATATATATATTTATTTATATGCACACACTTACCTTAAATACACTTACCTTACATTGTAAAGGCATGCGTAGACAAGGTATAGTATAGTCGTGGTAAAGGCTTGTTTTGTAAAGACGTTGCATGGTAATGGATCCTTTGTAATGGCATTGCGTGGTTTTGACCGTGTGGTAAGTGTTTTTCCCCCCTATAAGGAGCTCTTTCTACATCAGCAGTGAGCAAGTAGAGTGGGTGAGCAATTTTATTTGTCTGTATACATATTTGCATGATAAGCCGGTCTGGAACCAGCATAGAGAGAGAGCTGTAGCCATCTTGGGGCAAGCCGCATTTCCTGTTATTAGATGCAAAAAAAAGATTGTGAGTCAATTGTTGAGCTCCCTCATGCATGTGCTAATGCAGTAGCTGCGACTATATACAGACGAAGTGCGGGGCTTCTTAGATGCTTCCATTCTCGATAAAGTAGAGAGTAGATTTTTAGGAACTTTGCTAGCATTGGACCCTTTCACTCCCCTGAATGCTCTCTGGGCTTCAAACCTATTGCTGATATTATTACTCGTGCCCCAGTTTTATATTGTATTTGATTACGAGCATGGCAATATTTGTTTGCGTTTGAAGAGGGAGGTAATTACTTTAAATAGATCATTTAAATTGCCTTGGTGGAACCATGTACAGCATGCTTTAATGTTGCTTGACTTTGATACCATAAATGAAGATCCTTCCAGTATTGGCAGCAATGCAGTTAAGAGAGTGACAGAGATGTTCCCCTTTGAGAATTTTTGAAACAATATTTTTTAAGAGCATTGCAGTGGTGCTATGGGTGGACCACTACCTACTGTTAAAAAATTATTTTGAAACATTTTCTTTTCTTTTTAAATGCATAACATTTTCCTTTAAGGAAAACGGGATGCATTTTTAGAAAAATTATTTATTTAAAAAGAAATCACAGACAGGGTAGTCTGTTGACCCTAGCAGGCCACCATCCCTGTGATGGCAGCAAATCCTAGTGAGTCATACATTTCGACTTACCTCATCAGTATTCATGCGGTAGGTCTATTTTCGACCCACTACGAATCGCTGTTTAGTGAATAGGGGCTGGATAATCCCTGTGTCCGTTAGTAATAGCAATTATAAAATAGTGATTCACAAAAATCGCTATTTGGTAATCAATATTACTATTGTTTTTACATCTAGCCCTAAGGGGCTTAAACCACCTGCTGCAGAGATCATTGTACATCTAGCAAGTCTTGGAGTATGATACTGATTAGCAACCAGTAGTTGCTTGTACTAAAACGTAAACCAGTCCACCTGTGACTGAATTAACGTGAGAGATTTTAGAAAGATCTATAAAAGGTCCTGAACTAATTCCATGAATAGTTTGCAGAAGTCTGAGATTGGGAGCAGATATTCTTAAAGACATCGAAGGCACTAGGAGTAAGGGTATGAATGAGAGATCAATGAATGATCCTGGGCCGTAGGAAACGAAGATACAATTAGTTAGAAGAAAAACAGTGCAGTTTGCATCTTTGCAGATAATATCACCAGCCTCTGTTATGCCAACCGAGCTGCGGGAGAGTCAGTAATATTTAAGTCACACTGTATTACCTTGCCTCCAAGAGGGCATTAAGTGTGGATATGTCGCAGATCAGTCCTAAAACCAACAGGAAGAAAGAACAAACTGTGATATGAGACGAGATTTGTGCAATGTGGTGGTCCCTCACACCAGTTATTTATTCGGCTGAGCCGCCTGGTTTAGGCCTTTAAGATACAAAATGATTTTATGGTTTATTCATTCAATACATTTTCCTATTTAAGGGCACATAATGCTGCTTTACCAGAGTTGCGACAGCAGATTTAGGACTCAAACTGCTTCACAGACAGTTCCCCCGAACACAGCAGGATTTGTAGAATCTCTAGTCGACCTAAATTGATAGGAGTTTTTGCTGAACCATTTCTCTCAGGGCGAATCATAAAGCATTTTCCATCCTCACCTTATGATAGAAAACGAACTGAGTTCGAGATAAATCAATAGAGAGTGGTGAATTACAAGTCCTTTTCGTCATGCCAATTCCTTACTATCTCTCTGTTTGTGTGATCAATATTGGGATTCATTCTGCATATTTACCTTCGTTCTCATGGTATTGCCTGACTGCATGTTGTTTTTCTTCAAGGTCTGGAATGGGTTCCAACGAATTTCCGGGCCATCGTGGTGTCAGTTCAGGGCTACTGCAGCACTGGGGGTCAGGTGGTCCTGGCAGGCTTGGCATACTGGCTCAGAGACTGGCGCTGGCTGCAGCTTGCAATCTCTCTTCCCTTTTTCATCTTCTTCCTATATTCATGGTGAGCTACGTGCCTTTAGTTTATAGATCTGTCTCTGATACCTGTACCATTTCTTGCCTATTGACACCCTTGTGGCTGCTTTCCTTGCATCCCCAGTCTGCCTTTCATCATCATTTAACAGTGTCCACTACTTTGATATTCTGAAACTTAGTTAAAGTCAAGATGGCAGGCAACGTAGGCTGTTCCGTTCCCTTACTGAGGGGCATCACCTTGTTTTCTAGTGCCCGCCTTCAGATAATACCCCTAATGAGTACCTCCAGTGCTGGCGGCCCACGCTCCCCCAGGGAGAATATCTCAAATCAAATCTTCTTGCTTAAAGAATCTTTCAGATGTCTCTCTTCCACTCTGTGGATCGGTGTACAGCACGGGTTAATCAGAAGCATCCTCTGCTGCTCATGCATACATGTGGAGAAGACCTTCCTCTGCCTTTAATCCCTCAAGGAGCAAAATTCCAGCTGCTCATGTCCATCCAAGCTGTTAATTCTCGCTCACTGGGAGTATCCTAAACTGACAGTGATCCACTGCGCATGTCCGCCTAGGGAAAACAGACGGATGTGACGCATATTGAGAACATCCCCAGCTACCCAGATGGCCATAGGGAAGCATGTTTAGCTACCTGTGCTCACCTGATATCAAATCATCAGCTGGGCATTTGCGGCCAGAGAGAGCATCTCCATCTGCCCTGTGCCTCTTTTAGAGTGCATCCTTGGCTGCCCATGCTGCTCCCTTAGACAGGGCAGCCTTGGCTGTCACACAACTCCGGAGAGAGAACGTGTTTAGCTGTCCATACTCAGGAAGAACAGATTCATCAGCTCAGGCCCACCTGTGGGAAACACACAGAACTCGCTGGGTCCATACCTAGGGCAGCTCTTAGACTGCTGATGCTCCCTAATTGACACCATCCTTAGAGGACCCTGTACACTTAACGAGATCAACTTCCGATGCCTATAATCAGCCATGGAGGCCACTCTTAGCCCCCAATGTTCACTTTAATCTGTACTGATGATACCTTTCTTCACGCATGACTCGGAAGCAGTGTCGTTTTTAATATTTTTCCTGATGTAATTCAGGATGGCTGCTAGCTGTGCTATTAACAGCAATGAGGTGTAATACTGGCAGATCCAAGCAGGTCCTACATACAATATGCCTATAGATTTTTTTTATATGTCCCTGTTGGTTCACGCTGTTTTTATAACAAACACCTGGTGGGGAGTCTTCTGACAAGGCACCTCCTCATTCCAGCTTTCATGGCCGTACAGAGTCTACAGAAAATGTATTTCCAAGGGTCATTCATGGTTCAGGCCCACTCATAAATGTTCCACATGGTTATTTTAGTAGTTCAGGTCAGGTCAAAATCACTTTATTCGATTAATTAAAATCACAAAAGTACACAATAAACCATGATGATAAAAACGTTAAAATACTAAAAATAAGCCCAGCAATTTTACATATTAAAAAATATTTACAGTAAATATTTAGTAGTTCATATTTAGGTATTTATTGCTGTCCTTGCCTGTTGATTGCCGTCTGAGACTATAGTTCTGTGACATGGGCTGTATACATTTTCACTCTTGCTCCCTTACTAATATTATGATGACTACCTTATAGGGGTGAAACTTTATGGATGATATTACCAATGAGAAAATTTTTCGACAGAGCACATTCACGTACCATTAATTTGAAGATTTTGTTAGTTAAGAAAAAGATATCACTTGGATAACTTCCTTGATGTACATTAATGTTATATCAAAACATTTTGCTTCCTGTTGACTTGATCCGCACCGTTTTACAAGTATAGTATCTGCTATTTCATAGCAGCAGGATGCATCAACCAGCAGGCTACTGTATTCCATTTTTTTCTGAGCACATCTTTTGAGGTTCAGTGGTCGAAATACATCCTGTAGGACTGAACACCCTGCCTTCCCTGCTTCATAAGTGGAGCGATCCTGATCATGTTGTTTTATTTGTCTATGCATAAGTTCACTTAATGACCCATACATTAGAATGTGTAGAATCAGGCTAAACACAATAATAAACACACCAAGGAAAGTCCTGACATTTTTCTGTAACTGTTCTTTCACCATTCCTTTGGCAGGTGGTTGCCAGAATCAGCTCGTTGGCTGATAGTGAACAATAAAACTGAGACCGCCCTGAAGAACCTGCAAAGAGTTGCTCGAATTAACGGGAAGAAGGAGGCAGGTGATCAGATCTCCTTGGAGGTGAGTTGATATCCCTCCATTTTTAGTAGAGGTTGGGGGAAGATGGAGTTGTTTCATTTACCAATATGCCAATGACACCCAGTTCTATCTTTGAGTGTCATCATTAAGTGACATTTACTTTCTGGGGAACTGTCTTAGAACTATCCGAAAAGGACCTAATCTTTTCCTAAGATATGGATTCTCCAAGATTCATTTGCTCTTCATTTCATCTCCTCGAGTCTCATATCTGGTTGATGCTTGGCTTTCCTTTCTGTCTTCACTGAAAGTGTCCACAGTGGAATCTCTGGGTTTTATTAAACACAGCTATGCTTAATTTTCAAGCTCACATTAATAAACCTGCGTCTTTCTGCTCTTTTTATGGCATCTTTGTGGAAGAATCAGACTTGTGCTTGCTACCTCTGACTTCCTTTGTGGTTCAATCTTCAGGAAGCTCCAGAACGGATGGCGGTAACATGCTGCTTTTGAGGGGGTCCTCCTTTACCACTGCTCCTACTAAAGACTGTTCCTCACTCCAAAGCTGGCTTGACAGATGTTTCTTTCCATTTTGATTGCATTACTCCTTCTGTCTCTAGTACTCTGCTTAATCTCACACCTTTGCATTTCTCTCAAATTTAACTGTATTACTTTCAACACACTTGTCTTGTTTCACACTAAGAATCAGTCCTCAAAAGTCAAGAATTCGGGTTGGTTCAGAAATGTCCATAGTTTGTAAATCCATTATTTAGAGATGCCAAGATTCTAAAGCTCTAGCCTGATTTTATCTCTGCAAACTCTCATGTTTGGAATGCTCTGGCACTGAGGGTTTTATTAATCTTCCTCTCATATTCTTCCATAAAGAAATATACTTTTAGCCCTCAACACATATTGCATTAGGAGACAGGATGGCTGTGTGGGTTAGCAGAGGACTTGTGTTTCCATTTCAAGTGTTTGCTGTTTTCATTCTTATGTATGTTAGTGGAAGAGCAAGTTCCAGAGTTGCCTGGTGAGAATCAACTAAGCAGAGCATCCAATTGTAATGCTTCCAAGTTGCAAGTGGTGATGAGGTTGCCAGAGGAGGGGACTCTTGTGGGCTAGTAATGCTTGATGTTGTCCATGAGGAAGGTGAAGATTATTGTTAATAACATGAAACTTATATATCTGGTGATGGAGGGCAGAGTGCCTTTACAAATGTGTGGACATGGGCCTTATAGCCTTTGTAGGATGTTTACCACTGTAGGCCAACAGGCAGAGATTATCCATGAATAAGGCTATTGCCTATTTTATGCCTTTGGCCAGTCAGAATACAGTTAAGAATAGGTATTGAATGATGTTGGACTGTCTTAAGAGTTATGCTTGCCAAGAGATGGCCCTTTTGAGAGCTTCCCTGTATTTGGAAAGTAGGTCATTTTTCTGACTTTTTTATTGAGATATGGTCAGGGATTACCATTTAACACTGGAAATGACAATAGAAAATTTCAGGTTGTTTGGGACTGGCTGGTGGAGAAGGATCTGTGGATAATGTAAGTAAACAGGCAGTGGGACTGCCCTGAGTCTGCCTGGGTTTTGAAAGCTAGTGATGCATCAGTAGAAGGCTCGGATCGTTCGTTTTTTCATGACTGGAGAGTAGCAGGACCAGTAAGTAGGGGAATGCTCAGATAAAGAAACTTGCTTGGAGAAGAGATGGATATGCAAGTTTTTTTTTTTTTTTTTTGAAGACCTTTATTGACATTTGTTATTCGTACACAGCCACGAGCCTACAACCCTGGGGCCGGCCGCAAAGTAGAAGACAGAACATATCGACGATTTATACATAAATTTCTCAGTGCAATAACGTTAGATCCGGCATTGCAATGCATAACTTGAGGTCTTACAGTTTTATGAATTTGTAGATGGTCAACAGTGAACAGAAAACAAACAAATTAAAAACATAAAATATGAGACCTTTACAAGCTCACTGTCGTAACAGTGTAATGAGTGCGAATCATGGTATTTTGCGAGGCATACGGGGCTGGAAGGTGCTCAATTCCTATATAGTAGTTTGTGTACATGAGTCATTCCTCTTCACCTGCATCTAGTGTGAGCACATAGTCAGTGAGATAGCACCAGAAGTCCTTGGGCCTAGATTTTGCAGGTAGTTCTTCCTCGTAAGTTTGCAGCTTGTCCCTACAGCTGGACATATCCCGTAACCATCCTGATGTTTTGGGCACCTGCTTGCTGTGCCAGCACTTAGCAATCAGTCTCTTGGCTAACAACAGTGATATCACACAAAATTTACGTCGGGTAGCTTTGAGTTGTGGTACAAGACCAAGTAGGCAAGTGCGTACTGGGCATTCCAACTCTACCCCTACCATAACGGACAGTGCAGTTATCACTTCCGTCCAGTAATCATGGATCTTAGGACAGGACCATGCCAAGTGTACAAACCCTGCGCCCTCCTCGTTACACCTTTTACATCTGTCGTTATCCTGTAGGCCAAATTTGCACATACGTGCAGGTGTGTAGTATGCCTGATGCACAAACTTGTAATGGATAATTCTCAGATTGCCGTTAGGGGTAAGTATTTGCGTTAAAGCACAAGTTTGCTGCCACTCCTTTTCAGACAGCGGTTCCACCAGTACAGTGTCCCATCTAGCTTTGGCTTTGTCAGTGGTGTATGTTATTTCAGCTTGTGCTGCAGTGTACAATTTAGATACCAGGTATGATAGGTCCTGGGTTGTAATGATCAGCTGTAGCGTGTCCAGGCTACTAGGTACGGTAGGGAATGTTGGATAGTGTACCTGCACTGGAGTGGAGTAGTGTGGCTCACTGGTTAGATGCAGCAGACTCAGGAGCAGAAGTCGGCCCGGGACCAGGGTTCAATTCCCGACGCGGCAGGGTCGTGGACTTGGGTCAGCGGACTCGATAATTCTCGCTTCGGTGCTTACTCTAATCAGGGGTTCCACTCGGCAACTCTGGGCATTAGCTTGCCTAATCTCCACAACGGCCCCATCAATTCCGGGGATGCCTGGCTCCACCTTGGGGACTCCCAGCAGAGACCATCCCACAGGGAAAGCCAGGACGGGTTCCCCAGAGTTATACAGCGCCAGGAAACATACGGACGGGTAGCAGTGCGCTTTACAAGCTCAAATACATTTACATTTACATTTACATTGCCCGTTTCAGTCTGTAGTGTGTGAATTTAAACATAGGTGTTTTATTGTGGATGTATGTTAGGTCCTCCGTGTTGACAAACGTGCCCTCATGAAATAGGTCACCCATTCGTACAATGCCCACCTGCTGCAAGAGGGACATGCCCACTTTTTCACCCGTGACCGACAGTGCCTGGTGGTAATGTAGAGGCATTGCAGGCGCATATAATGGAGTCTTATGTGCCAGTTGGCTCAATTTCCTCCAGGCTTTAATGGTGGTGTCAACTGTGTTGATATCTTGAGCATGTAGTGGCTGCCGTACATGGGATAGGATCGCCGTTAGCGGTATTGGCAACGCATCCCCCTCCTCGATAGCAGTGTGTGTGAGGTACGGTATTTCGTGGTACCAGTATGCAGCGTATTGTGCCTGAGCGCATAAATAATATAGTAGAAAGTCCGGCACCCCGAAACCTCCCCGAATATATGGAAGTGTTAGTGTTTGGAAGTCCACACGTGCTTGTTTGCCTGCCCATATAAGTTTTAGTACAAGCGATTTTATGTGGCGGAACACCTCTCCAGGAGGCGTGATAGGGATGTTGTTGAAAAGATATAGCAGCTTAGGCAATATGTTCATTTTCACGATCGCTATACGATCCGCTAAGGATAGTGGCAGTTGTACCCAACGTTGTATCTTGTCTTCCAATTTGGATATTGCTGGTCCATAGTTGGACCTGATAACCACCTCGGGGTCTCGATGGTACATCACACCCAGATACCTTATAGGTTCCGATTGCCACTCCAATGGATATTCAGTGTCCTGAGGAGTTGTCGTATCTGTTAGAGGGATAATGGAGGACTTGGGCCAGTTTATGGCCAGACCTGAGAGCCCTCCAAATTTGATATATTCACGTAATATTTGGTTTAAATGTGTGTTGGGATCGCGGACGTATAACAGCATATCATCTGCGTACAGAGAGATATGTAATGGTCCGGATGGGAACTGCAGCGCTGACGACTTGTAATTCTGTCGGATTAGACAGGCTAGGGGCTCAAGTGCTAAGGCAAATAATAAAGGTGAAAGCGGACACCCCTGCCTAGTACCACACTGGATGTTAAATAAGTCTGATACGTAACCGTTGATGCGAACTCGGGCGCACGGGTTAGTGTATATTAGTGATACCCACTGGACGAAGCGCTTGGGAAAACCCATTCTCTGTAAAATAGCAATCAAATATCTCCACTCAATAGAATCAAAAGCCTTGGCGGCATCTAGCATCACCGCCACTGCTTTTGTGGATGGTTGAAGATAATGCGATAGAGCAAACAATGATCTAGTATTATGTGAAGTGGAACGCGTAGGGATAAACCCTGCTTGATCCGGGAGGACCAAATTTGTCATCATTGGTTTCAGTCGTATTGCCAATAATTTCGCCAATATTTTGGAGTCCGTATTTATAAGTGAAAGCGGTCTGTAAGAGTCGCATATTTCTGGATCTTTGGTAGGTTTGAGTAGAGCGATTATTACTGCTTCACGTAGTGTAGGGGGTAATTCCGACCTGTCAAAAGCTGCACCGTACATTTCCACCATATGGGGGGCAAGGATATCTACATATCGTTTATAAAATTCATTAGTGTATCCGTCGGGACCTGGCGCTTTCCCATTAGGGAGAGTCCCGATTACCTCAGTTACTTCCTCTACCGTGATGGGTGACGCTAAGTCCGAGTCCTGTTGCTGCTCCTCACGTGCTTTCGTTTTAGACTGCTGTATCACCTTTTTTACAAATTCCTGTGCAGCCTTCGGCGTGGATAATAGCACTGGCTTACCTTCCCAGGAGACCCGCAATCTGGCTGGGTATAGCATGGAGTAGCTAATGTTAAGGTCTCTGAGTTTGGCTTTTGTAGACACAAATTCCTTCCTCGCTTGTTGTACAGCAACAGTGTGGTCCGGATAAAATTCGAAGGTGTTCCCTTGATGAGTAATCGTACCTTTCTCGCGGGCCAGTCGCAGTATAGTGTCCCTGTCGCGATAGTTTAGAATCCTGACCACTATCGGCCGCGGTGTAGCTCCCGGTCGCGGGCGTGGTGCTAGGGATCTGTGTGCACGCTCCACGATGAACACCGGAGAGAGTGCGTCCTCGCCGAATATATCCTTGCACAGCTGCTCTACATAAAACTCCATGCGGCCTGTGTTGGTCGATTCCGGCAGTCCTGTGATGCGTACATTATTGCGTCTGGAACGCGCTTCCAATTCTTCCTCCTTCGCCTTTATCACCTCCAAAATGCGTTCCATACCAGTGCATTTAGAGGAGGTAGCACGGGATTCATCCTCCACCGTGGATAACCTGTTTTCGGCCGTGTCCAAACGTTCACCATGCTTGTCAAGTTTCGCAGACATGCCATCCATCCTGCACGTCAAATTATCCAGTTTGCCATTAATGTCCTGCAGGTTCGCCTGTATGGCCAGCAGTATTTTCTCCACGTTGGTATTAGTCGCTAGGTCAGCTGGCATGTCACCGTCCGCCATCTGGTCCGTGGATTTAGGTACTTTCTTACTTTCAAATGAAATTTTCTGCTGTTGTTTATCAGGCTTTCCCATCTTCTCCTGGAGCGGGCGCCTCGTCTGTGTAGCCTGGAGCGATGATCTGGTCACTCTGTTTGATGTCGCCGTTTTGACTGCGGGGTGGCGCGTGATCGAATGCCCGGGTGAGGACCCCTGTGTCTCCGGCCCTTGTGCCCCCCTGTGACGTGATATAGGTAGCTGGTGGGTGTGGAGAGGACTATGGTGTGTAAGTTCACCATGAGCGCGGTCGGTTGTAGGTTGCAAACAGTCTCGACAAGCACACGATGTTATGCGCAGACTTGAGCCCAAAGCCGAGCTTGACAAGCACCGAGATCTTGCACACCGGTGTTTCAGGGGACACTGCATGCACGTACGATCATAGGGAGGTTCCACACATCTCAGCTGGCACTGGGGTGTAGTACTCCTATGGGTCCTGTGACTGTTCTGAACGTTAGTCGGCGCACTCTGTGTTAATTTGACACGTTATTTGTGCCCTTTTGCTTGTGCTCCGACCAGCCGATACGTGGCCTCCCTCAAGTGCAGACGTCCAAACCTCTTTCCGCCCCAGCTTAGCAGCTCTGCATGTGGAGTACAGTGTCCCGCCCATGACCTTCTGCGGTGCAGACATCGCTATTATGCCACCATCGTATCTTGAAAGCCCTAGCCGTGTGCCGATCTGGACGCGCGGAGGGGTCGTAGATCGCATTGATCCCTGCGGCAGCAAGTTACAGCGCTCAGTGCCCCATGTTAGTTCATCACGCAGTCATCCGTCAGCACAGCGCCGCGGAGGCCCCCGATCCCATCGCTCGTACCTGCAGCTGCGTTAGGCGTACCGCAGTGCACGCATCAGGCGTCCTCAGCAAATCTTCCCATGCGGTCTGCAGAATGTCCCGTGCAGTGGCGGCCAAAACTACCTTCATGCGCAATTGTTACGCTGGTTTCCTCCAACTCTCCGTTAGTGCGCCGCCATCTTGATCTCGCCACTGCTCGGTCCTATGGTGGTCGCGCGACGTGGGGGTGAGTTCGTCACTGGCGCCAGTGAAGTCTGCGCTGCTGTCTGTTCACAGATCACAGCCCGCCGTTTATTTTCTCCCACTCTCCACGCTCCGACGCACTCACCAATGTGTCAGTCTTCTGTCCGGGGCAGCTCCGGAGCTGGCCGCCATCTTGACTGTAGCCGCCGTCCGGTGAGTGCCGTTTTCCGCTGTGAATCGCTGCTGTTTCACAGTGCCCTGCCTTGTCGAGCCTACATGTTGTGCTCAGGATGGTCCCACACCCGTTTGCGGTGTCTACAGATGGGTTTGTGGGCTTCAGGCAGGAAAAAACCTACATTGTCGTGGTCGTCCGGCGGAGCTGCGGTATTATCCAGCCATCCCGCTGTGCGCCCCCTAGTGCCTCCCATGGATATGCAAGTTGTATTAGCAGACTGCTTAGTTTTTGAGCGAGTAGAAGGCAAATCTTGTTCATGGGGTCCTTTGAGCCATTTGAAGAATATAGAGCTGATGATGATCCAGGCCCTAATCGCCCCTGTCAGGGAACTTCGACTTATGGTCGCAGGATATTATGCATGCTTCCAGGACTCATCTCCTTCTGAACTTGCAAAACAACCTCCCAAACCTTTGCCTCCACCTCATCCAAGGCCTTACACAAGACTACCCACTGTTTAAAGGAATGCACTTGTGAGAAATTGGGTTGTTGGTTGAGGGGAGGGGGGCCTACTCAAGCAACAGCCACAATCATTGTCATAGTAAACCACAAAAGGTCATTAAATTATACTGTATTTAATCCTCTGGTACCTTGGGTCAAAATCAGTCAGGTTTAGCTTATAGGCAATGTGTAAAATATTTATGTAGCACACAAACAGAAATGTGAGAACACAATATTGAAAAAAAACTCACACCAATTAAAAAACGGAGTAAAATTTAATAAATGATTTGACACCAAAACAACAAAAATTCAATCAGTAGAACCAGAGGAAACATTTTTAAACGTGTTAGTGAAAAATAGTACATAAAAGAACAGTGTGCTAACCACAGACATCTAATCAAGAAAAACCAGGGCAAAGTCGAAAGTTATGGCTGACCACAATGGAGGGTGGTTCTGATACAAAAAGTGGTTTGGGCCCGGTCTCTACTTACCTTCTGACTTAGAAGAATTTTTGAGGAAAAATGTCTGAGATTGTAAAGGTCAGCAGAGCAAGGCAACCAGTGGTGTCCAAGTAGGAGACGCCACTGCCGGGGATCTGCAGGACAAAATCTTGGTGAAGATTTGATGATCGGAATTAGTCCTTTTTTTTGGAAGTTGAAAATCTCCAACGGGACAAAGCTGCAGACTGTAGCCAACAAGGGCTTCACAAGGTTGGATACTCTTTCTGCTGAAAGCCGCTGAACATGATTTGCTGCTGCTCAGAACAATGTAGCGGGAGCTACTGCTAAGTCAGGCCAACAGGAGATGCACCGTGGGCAGATCAGTGAGCAGGTAGGTCCCGGTTTCCTCTCAGTTAGAGCACTTTTTTGGCTGAACATTTTTTTAAGTCCTAAGTTCTGGATTTAGGCTATGTGGGCACCTTTAGCACCACTTCCGAGGGCCCAGGACTCACTCAGGCTGGGTCCATGTGTGGGTTCACGATGGTTGCTGCCTTTTCTCTCTCTGAGGCTCGGATCAGGAGGCCAGCCAAATAGTCATTGGAGTCACTCTAGTAGTCCTGGGTTTGAGCAGAAAAGTGGGTCTCAAGCAGCAGGGCAGACCTCCGAGGGCATAGGAAAGGCTTCAGGCAGCAGGGCAGTCCTCTTAGAGTCCTCCGCAGGTCCAGAAGTAAAGTGAAGAGTGGGTCTGAGGGTCCTAACTGTATACCTGGTGCCAGACTTGAAGTGGAAGTAACTTCCCGAGTCCCCCCCCCTCTGGAATTTCCTGCCTCCCTGCCATGGTCCCACGATGCCTGGAGTCACAAAGGCTACTGTGAATGTCTTTGTGAGCTGAGGCAGGGTCTGTAAAGGGCAAGTGGGTCTGCGCACAGCTCCACCCCTCCCTTCTTGTCCGGAAGGCTTGTCTTGCCAACAGAGAAACAAGGGGGTTTGTAGTGTTACAATAGTTACCAAATTTACACTTCATTGAAGATGGTGCCCACAAGTATCAGCAAAAAACATGAAACAATAGTGTTTTTATATCAAAATATTGATCAATTATTTATTTAAAAACATAATGCAAACAGTTTATCATAAGTCACAACATGTACAAAATTACAAATTTATTTTAGGTTTTTACAAACGCAAAAAAACATTCATCATTTTAAAAACAATTATTAAAACATCATACTGTCAATTATGCAATCGTTTTGAGTTAAAAATTACTGGGACATAGGAACGAAAAAGTGTCGACGCAGCGTTTCGGTGCCTCTTTGTTTTGCACCTTCTTCAAGGACTCGTTCACGAATCAGTTATTCTACTCTGAAAACATACAGTGATACATAATGTTAGGCCCATGTTTTCATACATTTGCACATAGATATTTAATAACATTTCTAAACTCAGCTGATATTTGGTAACTATGAACATCAATACAAGTGCCCTGCCGTTTCTTCGCATTCAATTTGTTAACAAAGTGCCAAGGATGCAATCCGTCCCTTGTGTTATGGGGGGTCTAATTGTTATTATTTAGACACCTAGTGTTCTAGTCCTTACAGGTTTTCATTTACAGGGAGGATATACCGCCTTGGATGGGTTCTTTGATTTTTTCAATTATCAAACTCAACCCTTTAACTTACCCAGGTGCGAACATCCTGGTGATCTTTCTTATATTTCAGATTGAACACGTTTCTTCTTGTGCTCGCTGTCTTTCCTTATCACTTATTTCTAAGGAAAATTGTATCGTAGGACATAATCGATAACTGTACTTGAGTTTCACTTTAACTGTTGTTTTTGCAGTGCAAAAACAACAGTTAAAGTGAAACTCAAGTACAGTTATCGATTATGTCCTACGATACAATTTTCCTTAGAAATAAGTGATAAGGAAAGACAGCGAGCACAAGAAGAAACGTGTTCAATCTGAAATATAAGAAAGATCACCAGGATGTTCGCACCTGGGTAAGTTAAAGGGTTGAGTTTGATAATTGAAAAAATCAAAGAACCCATCCAAGGCGATATATCCTCCCTGTAAATGAAAACCTGTAAGGACTAGAACACTAGGTGTCTAAATAATAACAATTAGACCCCCCATAACACAAGGGACGGATTGCATCCTTGGCACTTTGTTAACAAATTGAATGCGAAGAAACGGCAGGGCACTTGTATTGATGTTCATAGTTACCAAATATCAGCTGAGTTTAGAAATGTTATTAAATATCTATGTGCAAATGTATGAAAACATGGGCCTAACATTATGTATCACTGTATGTTTTCAGAGTAGAATAACTGATTCGTGAACGAGTCCTTGAAGAAGGTGCAAAACAAAGAGGCACCGAAACGCTGCGTCGACACTTTTTCGTTCCTATGTCCCAGTAATTTTTAACTCAAAACGATTGCATAATTGACAGTATGATGTTTTAATAATTGTTTTTAAAATGATGAATGTTTTTTTGCGTTTGTAAAAACCTAAAATAAATTTGTAATTTTGTACATGTTGTGACTTATGATAAACTGTTTGCATTATGTTTTTAAATAAATAATTGATCAATATTTTGATATAAAAACACTATTGTTTCATGTTTTTTGCTGATACTTGTGGGCACCATCTTCAATGAAGTGTAAATTTGGTAACTATTGTAACACTACAAACCCCCTTGCTTCTCTGGGGAATACCCCATTACTTGATATATAGTGAATCCAGGAGAAGGAACTCTGAATTTTTGCTATTGTTGACCCAATCCTTTTCCTGATAGAAAGGGTAGCTCCCATACAACCTATTTTGTCTTGCCAACACCCCGTCCCCCGAATGTGTGACTGTCCGGGGGGGAATACACAAAGGCCAACTACACCTAGTCATGTGACCCAGGAACCAGGCTGCAGGCACCAAATTGGAGGACAAGAAATGCCCTATCTTATGCCTCACTAAGTGGCCTCAGAAATAGGGACTCTTACATGATTAACCAGAAAAGGTCACCTGGCTAGCAAAAGGGTAAAGACTGCGACTGTGAAGCCTCTTGATTTTATTGTGCTATTTGATGATGATGATTGTGCCCCAAATAGATTTTTTCTGTTGTATCTTTTGGCTCAAATAAAGTAGTTATAGATGATTGAAGCAGTGACATAAAACTAGCTCAATTACTAAATGTTTGTGGTGAGAAAAAGCAATGGTTACCATTTAGCCACTTGTAATTCTCAAACTAGTAATGGAAAATTGTGAATTTTCTTATTTTAAAAAGGGGTTGATATAGTTCCGCACCTTCCAAAAGCTTGTAGATCTACGCTAAATAACTATAGTGATGCGAACAGGTATTCCCTCTTAGAGAAGGACATTATCTCACCTGAGGAGCTGGCGAGCAATGCAAAGCTCACTGTAATTTCCTCTGCAAAGCAGGAAGTAGAAGGGTTTCACTTGTAAAGCAGGAATTCATTTCTTAGCAGCCATGATGACAATTTGTTTCAGTGGCAGTGGTTGCCAGGGGCCCTAAATGATTATAAGGATTATAGGGTAGCCCCATGTAGTTAATATATTAGACAATCAAACTGATATCTTGTCTTGGAACTTTGAGGGCTGCTCCAAAAGTGTTGAGAAGGTTTTAAATCTTGGCCTACTAAACATACAGATAAAATGTATACAAGAGACCCGGGGAATTAGCAATATAATTTGAGTTGTTGACCTTAATGCAGCTATCTCAAATCATGCGATAACACTTTTTACTGATGATGAAAGAGAGGAAGCAATGAATATTCCAAGGGTCTCCTGCCTATTTGGATCGAGAGTAAGTAAGAGAAGGTCGCTACTGCTGGAATCATGTAGGGAGTTAGATGCCATCATTGTGAATTGTAGAATGGAGACTGATGTTCCGGCTCGTCTGACCCATAGAACATCCAATGGTTCCACGATAATTGATTACATCATAAGCTCTTACCCTGCTTTTTTCCTTATAAAGACTGTGGCAGTAATTGATAATAAGTGGAGTGAACATGGAATTCTATCTTTTACCATTATGGGTAAATCTGAGGCTATCTCCCAATGGCAGATTGGGGATGAGGAGCATAAAAGGATATGGAAACATTTTTAAGGGCTAACTCAACTCTCTCAGAGAAGGCCCGCATTGAACCCAAGATGCGGGAGAAGATTCTCAATAAGGGTTTCACTCTTAATACATTGATAAATAAACTGCGAAGACACCAACTTATTTTCCATTCCTAGGAGCGTAACACAATCATAATCCATCTTAAAAGGAGAAGAATGAGATGGTTAATAAAACAAAAGAGGAAAGATTCTGATAGGACATGGGTAGAAATGACAGAAGCTGTAAAACAAAAAAATTGTAGGTCCTTCTGGAGTATCACTGGGTAATGCAGTAACAGCACATGTAAGCCCAAAATTAACAACATCTTGAGTGTAGATTGGAGTAAATATATGTCAGCCTTGTGCACCTCAAATAGTTCTGGGGCCTTTTAAGGGATCAGAACCTGTCAAAATCCAGTCCTAGACCTGAGGTCTAAGTAATCCCTCCCTGTACATCTAAGCTACAAATCTATAGCACTGTTTGATCACAGTTTGGGTGTGGATATGTTGACCACATATACTGTCCATTTACTTAGTAATAAGCAAATATAGATTAAGGTTTTGATCAACGGTATCCCGCCCTTGTCTGAATCCGTATTGTATATCAGACAGAATATTTTGTTCACTTGTCTAAACAGTAAGATGATCCAATAGTACCCAACCTATGATTTTTACCTCATAATCCACCAATGAAATAGGTCGGTAGCATGCTGTGTTTGCTCTGCTTTCCTTTTTAAAAACCGGCACAATAAGAGAGTGGTGCAATGAAAGTGGCTCACAGTAGTGAACAGCAGCATTTAGGTGCTGAGTCAACAGGGGTGCCCACAGGTCAACTAGCCATTTACCGGAGGGAAGGATTAAAATAGTTTTTTTCACCTCCTCCCACCAAAAAGTAAACCTCAGATCCTCCTGGATACAGTGTATGGTGGATTCCGTACCCTCAATTGCATACATAGCCCCAAAATGGTCAGTCCAAGCCTGGGCCATGATGGTTAGGGCCCGATTAGACAGCTGCTTAGAACTAAACAAAAGGTGGTTCAATACCGTCCAAAAGGCTGCACTGTCCCAAGTTTTGCCAGCCACTAAAAAGTTCTCCCAAACCTCCTTTTTTTAAGTACCTCTTTCATTTATTACTGGCCAAGCTATACACAGCCCTAGCCTTCCTTACCTCTTCCTGATTACAGGTTTTTTTGTGCAGTATCTCCAACAAAACATTATGTGCCCTGGAACACCTCTTGTCAAACAATTTTCAACGAGGTGGAGAAGACACCTCCCTGTCCTGGTGAGGGCAGTTTAATAGTTTTGTAGATATTAGAGAATACTTCCAAAATACTAGCATCAAGGGATTCCACATTAAATAAATTAAACATTAAATAAATTAAAAAAATCAGAATGACAGGTAGCAACCAGATTAGAGATAAAACCGGCGGGGGTAATTCTGCCCCATCTTACCATATGACCCAGATCCATTGTTGTAACAGGTTTCTCGAATAGGCGCCCAACATTCACGAACGACTCGACCCACTGAAAAGTGGTAACCAAAGGATTATGACCACTATGTATATATCACTCAACCTTGAAATTTACAAGGAAAAAAATAAGCATGCAGAGTAAAAAATTTAGTCAATTATGGAGCTAGCACTCCTCCCTTTGAGCGTGGGCTTCCTCTTTTCAAGACTAGGCTCCCTATTAGTAAGCAGATTAACATAATTATAATAAGTGATCAAATTGTTTAGCATATCCTCCTGCTGTATATGTTTAAGATAGGCCTGATTGGTGAGTAACAATAAGTTATCCCCATTAAAATGACAGCAGATGCAGGGGAACAAATTAAAATCCCCCAACAACATAATCATCATAAAATTCGGCAAACAAAAAAAAATCATCAATCCTATGCAACCTTGGAAAAATCAAATGAACACCTAGGATAATAGGCGAGTTTGAGGGAACCATCTCCGCTTTACAATTCAGACTTAATTTTATGAACATAGCTTACAGTAACAGCAAACGTAACATACCCATCCAAATGTAAACTCCCCGTGCATCCCAGGTCTCTTGAAATAAAATTCTATCATAGGTGCAGAGCATCTTAATCCACACCTTTTTCAGATGTTTTGCCATGGACCTCAGCCAGAGTGAACTAACAATGCCACCTCTGTGACCAGAGTTCACCCCCCCCCCTCCCCATCACAGGGTCCTGATCTTGGGAGGCTGAAAGAAAAAGCCTAATGGGAGTACTGAAATTCTACCAGAACAGTGCAATTCCAAAGTTTATGAAGAATATAGCCTACCCTCACAGTGTTGCAAAAGTTAACAGCTATGTGGTCGCCTATGCTTATTTTGCAAGAGTTCCCTATCCAACCTACTCTCCGAGCCATTATAATCTCTTTGAATGAGGGTTGATCAAAATTAACCTTGCTAGTCAATTATTGTGAAACTTTTCTTCGGAAACTGCTGAAACCTTCACATTTTCTTATACTTAAGCGGGTTAACATTAGTCTTTACTAAAACATAGGGAGTGGATGCTGGAGGCAACTAAATAACTACATCACATGGCTTGTTCCCTGGGGTTTCCTCAGAAAAATGAAGGGTTCTATCACTGGGCATCCCGAATCTACGTTCCCTGAGTTAATCTGAGGAAAATGTCTGCTAATACCGTCGTTAGGTTGGGCAATCTGGGAGAATAATCGGATAATATGGGTTAGTATGGTGTCAAGCTGCATCATCTGCGTTGTTGCTGATGCTTCCTGGCCCCATGTTGGTCTGTAATGGACGGGATGGATGGTGCCTACTGGGCTGGTCCTGAGAGGAGGTTTTAGAGACACTATGAGTAATACAGGACAGTGGAGATGATTTACTCAAAGAATTCTCCATATGCATATGAATAAACCCTGCAGTGTCTCCCAATTTCCTCCACGTTGGCAATTTGAATACTAAGAGCATCGAAGACTGTCAATATTTTCACTTCCAGTTTAAGGAAAAATTCTTGATGATTACAATAGTCTGTATGGGGTTCCAGGTCTAGGGCTGGATTCCCATTTTTCACATCCTTTTTAGATTTAATCCCAAGCTTGGGCTTGCTAGTCAACACAATATATTTATTTTTCACCCTAGCGCCCTCCCTGCCGGTTCTGTCCAAGTAAGGGGTTCTTGTGCGCTCAGGATCCGTGATATGGTTAACCGGCACAAGCTCAATAATGTTGCTGTGCGACGAGTCGCTTAGATAAGAAGAACCTCCCCATGACATCTTAAAATTAAATGAAGAGAGAGAGCGATCTTTGCCAGTCCCAAAAATGTATTTGCGGATTAATAAATGCTTGCCTGTTTATTTAACATTGTTTTCTGAATTTTTGTGTTCAGCAACTAAACAGCAGTTTGTGCTGCTGTTCACCAGGGGGGCACCCATAAAGGTCAAGAGGGCTGCAAGTGACCCCTGGGCCGTACTTGGAGTATCACTTACTTAAACTAAGACCTTTTGCCTTTTTCATATATTTACAGGGGTCACCAACCAGAGGTGGTTGGGATAATACCTCTCCACTTGGGGGCAAAAGTCATAGCACAGTGTCCATTCATACTGAGTCACCACAATTCCCCACGTTATCTTTAAAACCGATCATCAACATAAGTTCATCAAGACTGAGTTTCCAGTCCACTTTTTGTTTCTGATGATTTAGTAAACAACAAAACAAACCGGGGGTCTAAAGGCCAATACTATGGCAGGCTATCTACAACTTCACAGAGATAAAGTGGTACGTAAGTCACAAATAAGCCAAAAAATATAAAGAACTCACAACAGGAGAAAAACGCTACAGTGATATGTGGTAAGATCCAAACTCGTATATCTGGATAGCCATCAACTTCTCGTTGTGATCAGTATTATCATTTGGTCATCCAGCTAAAGAAGTGGTGTATCTCTTGATCATAGAGATCACCATTCCTATGGTAATGGCCTGGATCACGCCCACATTCACTTTGGTAAACACAATGAGCAACTAAGTAGTTGACCACCGAGAAGATTAAGTGCAGGGCAAAACACAAAAATATGTGGTGGGTTAAAATAGGGTGATGTGGCACAAAATAGAGAACATTTTATTAAGGTATAGACTCAGGATAGTCTTGAGGCAACGACTGAGCACAGTCCAGGTAAGTTGAGGTCCACTCCTCGGTCAAGCTGGATGCCATCTGCATTCCTTGATGCGGTGGATTAGTATATAACAGGTTGTATTCATTCCAACCTTTTTTGCGTCATTTTATGCATGACTAATAGCAAGAATTTTGTTTTATTTTTTTGAGTTGCACTATATGTTCACTGGGTACGATATGCCAATAGGTAATATTGAGCCCTCCCCATTTGGTAGGCCTTACTGGATCATACCCCGTTTCATTTGCACATCTGCTAGTTCATCACAGGGTCACCTAAATTTATTGACCCCGTTCCTTTCCTCAAGAGGTTGTTCTGGGAGAGGTGAGATAAGAAATGGTGCACCCCGTGTCCCATACCCTGTTGCGAGCTGGAGAACTTCCTCATGTTCACTGGGTAGGAGTATCACGTGCTTATGCAGTAGCAATACTTGAGAGCAGAGGCCCTGAAGAAAGCCTAGGGATTACCTGCCCGACTGGCTAAAACATGTTGCCCCTTTTTGGCAGCTATTTGTTTAAACTGCCCTATGCACTGTTCTGTTTTTAATTAGGGGATGTGTCTATACATTAATAAAATGTTCTCTATTTTGTGCCACATCACCCTATTTTAACCCACCACATATGTTTGTGTTGTGCACTGCACTTTATCTTCTCGGTGGTCAACTACTTAGTTGCTCATTGTGTTTTACAAAGTGAATGTGGGCGTGATTCAACCCATTACCATAGGAATGGTGATCTCTATGATCAAGAGATACACCACTTCTTTAGCTGGATGACCAAATGATAATACTGATCACGACAAGAAGTTGATGGCTATCCAGATATATGAGTTTGGATCTTACCACATATCACTGTAGCGTTTTTCTCCTGTTGTGAGTTCTTTATATTTTTTGGCTTATTTGTGACTTAGGTACCACTTTTTTTCTGTGAAGTTGTACATAGCCTGCCATAGTATTGGCCTTTAGACCCCCGGTTTGTTTTGTCGTTTATAAGTCAGTATTTTGGGATGTGAACCTGGGCCGGTCTTTAAAATTTCCCTATGACCCTTCCTCTCCCGGTATTGTGTAGTAGTCTGATGATTTAGTGGCATAAAACGAGTATTTTGATCGTGTGTATATTATACATAAATGACATTACCCCACCACACCATTTTTAGCTTTCCATATATTGAAAAAAATGTAACTGCATCTTTACTTCCCCTTACTCTGCCGTTAAATGTGCTTGATCTCTTTGATATCCCGCCTCTTTAAGTAGCAGTTGGATTTTTGAAACCGTTTGAGAAGTGATATTTATGGGCAGCACCCATACGTTTTAAAATTGGTCCAGCATTACTTGCACAGACAGAGCCATAGTGAGAGCTTTGTTTTCCTGCTGAGCAGTCTATTTACTCCTTAAAGATACAGCATGAAAGCGATCAGTATAACATTACATGCGAATTCTAACTATAAAGTTGCAGGGGAAACGGGTTTAAACTCCCTGCTAATGGCTGCTGTATGTGTCAGCCACATATGAATCATCCTACATTCTTCAGACATAGGTTGAGTACTACAGTCAATCATCATGTATGACATTCTGGTAATGAGTCAGCTCAAATCCATTCCTGCAGCAGTCAGATGAATTAAGTTAGGGAGAGGGGATGCAGCCTTGGAGACTAGATGTGCTTCCTAACGTGCATCTGCAATAGCCCTTCTGCTAGAACTCTTTTGCTCGATGACTCTGACACTGGTACAGCTAAGCATCCGCGTGATAGAAAAAAAGTAGCATCCTTCCCCTTTTAAAACACTTCCATGATGTGTGTGTGGGCCGATGAGAATAAAACACGATATGACAATGTCCCGTTCTAGCAGGCTCATGACTCGTGAAGCATGTATAATAGCATGTTTGATCTTATATCTTGCAGATGCTGAAATCTGAGAAGCTGGACAGTCCTTCGAAAGCGTGCACATCTTCGATTATGTCACTGTTCCGCACACCAGCCATGTGCAGGATTTCTTTCTGCCTAATGTTTGTGAGGTGAGTGAGTACCATTACACGGAGAAACAGAACAAGTAGATTAATCCTTATTTCTAACAGAACAGCCTAACTCTTATAGTGCTCTGCTTATAAATGTGGTTTCTGGTTTGTAGAGAGTGCATAAGACTGAGTCCTTCAGCCTACATATAAGCTTCAGTGTGTCTCTGGGTCAGTGTTACAGAAAAAGACCTCAGTGTCTGGCAATGGCACACCATTTTGTATCTTCACAGCAAATGTGTTCTTGGCAGATAAGCCATATACCGTTAATACCATCTTGGGCTCCTGGAACATCCCTTAAACATATTGCCAAGGGATGTAGCATAAAATAAATTTCTCTAGGCTTTAACTTCATTTCCTGTCCTAATTTCATGGATTTACTTCATCCACAGCTTGCTTTTTTGGCTTTTGTCAGTTGTACCTACTTTACTTTCTTGGCTTTAAGTTCCAGTGTCTCCACTTTGCTTTCTTGGCTTTAGCTTGAATGTCAACATCTTGCTTTCATGGCTTTAACTTGTGCATCCCACATTGCTTTCTTGCCTTATGGGCAAGATACCTCACCTGAACTTGGGGACTCTATTTCCCACCAAGATCCGTGCCAGAAGGCGCAGCTGCAGAACAGAGCACAAGGGGGCAGGGCCATCATCCCAGCGATAAAAGCATATCTGCTATCCATTGTCAATCAGAGGAGGAGGCTACGAATTGAAGAGCCATTAATGGAAAATTAAACCTAAAGCGGCAGATGTTCCAATTTCTCTGATATTTGTTTTGCACCACAGTTACTTCTAGGTACTCTTCTGATCTGTGATGCTCACTGAAGGATAGACTTCGGGTACCCATGAAAGGTGGACCAGGGATGCGATACAGGGATGCCTTATCTGCCAGTTCAAAGTCTATACAAGGCACCACACGGCTATTAATTGATCTTAATCTAAAGGAAACACAACATACACATGAATCTAATGTTTCTGAGTATTTAGCTAATTCTCATTTCAAAGCTCTTTTGCAGTAATGATTTTCAGTTTTTGATAATCATATCTTTCTTAATAGGAACAAAATGAATACAAAAACACAAGTTACAAGACATAAATTGAAAAACACAGAAAATAGATCCAGAACTTATGTATGTCAAACAGTTATAAATGACAAATCTATACTCTCAACATTGAATGTATTACCCCTATTTACACAAGGGATTTAAAGGGCATTCTTATAATTCCTTCTCCACATAAACAGCTCAAATTCATTCCCTTTCTCCTGGTTTAAGGTATTCAGGATGTATAACCAAATGATATAGTTGCATGCAGAGAAGGTTCTCCTTTTTCTTCCCCTAAAAAACTGCCAACTCGTTTCGTCCTCCGATGATAGTGGGGTATGTAAAATCATTCAAAGAGGTCATTATCAGGGCACTATCTTACTCATTCAGACTGGATACAAGAAATACATTAACATTAAATGTATTTACTGGTATATTTACAAGTATATGCCAGTTGCATCAATTAAGACACATTGTTATACTAGTAGTGCTCCAATTTAACCCATTGTGGTGACATCTTTCACCCCTTCGTAGTGTGTGGATCCGAATCATTTAATTAATAACATGTTCTAGATACAGTGCTGCCCAAAGCACTGCCCATGTGTAGGCTTTAAATCCATGCGCATCCCGGTGTGTTTCACAAAAAACAACAAGGTGGGGAAAAAACAATTTCTTTCTTTTGGCTCACCAAAACTGAATATTGTAATATTGAGCCCTCCCCATTTGGTAGGCCTTACTGGATCATACCCTGCTTCATTTGCACATCTGCCAGTTCATCACAAGGTCACCTAAATGTAATGACCCCGTTCCTTTCCTGAAGAGGTTGTTCTGGGAGAGGTGAGATTAGAAATGGTGCACCCCGTGTCCCATACCCTGTTGAGAGCTGGAGAACTTCCTCATGTCCCCTCTATACTCACAATAGTGCAGGTCTGCAAGTGACCTGAAAGAGGCACTCATGTGGGGGCATGGGGGAGGTCGATGTGAGAGGAGATTGGCAGCCTCAGAAGACGGCAGGTGAACACCAACAGGGTGCTGGTGATGCGTGTTGTTGATGCCATGGTATATGAGGACATCTTCACCAAAGAAGCGCTTACTTCATATAGGTAAGAGAAAGCATCCTTGTTTGGTGGAGATTTACCTCTTTGTAGTCTTGTTGTCTTCTCTATAGGAGAATTCATACTATCACAGATTTATGGATAAAGATGCACAAGAATCTATTACATTGCCGAAATGCACACAAGGTCACTGTAGACCTTTGCTCGTGATCCATTACGCAAATGAAATGTAGAATATGCACTGAACATTTAATCAATGCGGTAGTTATTAGTAATTAACCAGAGAAAAGTACTCCAATTAGGTAGACATTTTGTTGAAAATGGTGTTCTCTTGTAGTATAAAGGGGCAGTTGAGGTTCCGTTCTGGTGCAGTCACTCACACAGTTACTGACACTCCAACACTGACACTTCCACACCCACTCACACACCCATTCTGCCACTCTCACATACACTCACATATCCATACAGCAAATAATATCCACTGATCAATCCATACACCATACACACACCTGCAAAACCACTTACCCATGACACATACAACTACTCACACACCCACTCACAAAGTAATACATCCACACACACACACGCTAATTGACCTATATACCCACTCACACACAAATTCTCACAGGCCATAGGTTACAGTTAGCAAATCATTTTTTTTTAAATCTTAGAAATTCACACAAAAAACAAAGGTTACAGAGTCATTATAGTTATGAAAGGTTACAGGGATGTCTTAGTTTGGGAATAGAATTAAAAAAAACATCAAAATTCACTGATTAAAAAAAGAGGTAACAGAGACGTTATAGTTAGGCTCAAATTTCAATCATACAAAACCAGTGAAATTCAGAAGTCATACTTAACTGAGATAACTATAACTTACGGCCCTGCAATGCACTGCTTATGATGTCACATTTTACATCACTCATGACATGGTCAGCGATATCACTGATGACATCTCAAATGACATCACTCATGACATCATCCATAGAACCACTCATACCCCCGTAGAGCCTCTCATACATCCACTCCCACTCCCATACAACCCATCACATACCCATTCACAGCCCCATACCAGTGCTCACACAGCCAATCACTCGTTCATAGAGCCAATCACACATCCACTCACTCATACTGCCATGCCACTCTCACCCAATTACTCACCCCTACAGCCACTCATGTTCCCACTCACTGACTCACCAATATAGCCACTCACATATCCACTCATACAGATATACAGACACACAACCACTCATACACATTTACAGCCACTCACACACCCACTCAATCACCCATACAGAAACTCAAACAGCCACTCACTTATCCATACAGGTACTCACACACCCACACACTCATCCATAAAGTTACTCACACAAACACTCACTCACCAGTACAGCTACTCACACACCCACTCACTTACCCTTACAGCCACTGACAGTCACTCACTCTCCCATATAACCATTCACACACCCACAGAACCACTTACATGTGCATTCACGCATCTATACAACCATTCACACACCCACTCACTCACCCTTACAGCCACTCACACAAACATTCACTCTCTCTTACTGGCACCTACACCCACTCACCTATACACACACTCATACCACTGCTCACTCTGCTCTATAGCCACCCACAAACCCACTAACTCTCCAATACAACCATTTAGTCACCTATACAGCTACTCACATACCAACTAACACATCCATACAGACATTCACACACCCATACAGCCACTCAGATATCTACTCACACACTGATATAGATGGTTACACAGCCACTCAGATGAGATATGTTAGAAATAGTATGACTAATTACTAGTACAGAAAGAGTAGTAATGTAATGTATGCTGTAGCTTTGCATATATGTTAAAGTCTCAGACATGTTTACAAAACACACTCACAGGATGATGTGATCAATGATGTCATCAGTGATGTCATTTGAGATGTCATGAGTGATGTCACTGACCATGTCATGAGTGATGTAATATGTGAGGTCCTAAGTAGGGCATTGCGCGGGCATAAGTTATAGTTAGCTCAGGTAATTATAGGTGCTGAATTTTACTGGTTTTGTATGAGTGAAATCTGAGCCTAACTATAACATCCCTATAACCTTTGGTTTTCTCAGTGAATCTATAGCTCTATCTCTCTCTCTCTCTCTCTCTCTCTCTCTATATATATATATATATATATATATATATATATATATATATATACATTTGTCTATTTTCTCCCCTGAGGCGGAAGCCGGGGGCTCTTTGCTCTATCCCTGCTAATAGATCTACTGCACGTTATTGACTAGCGAATAGCGTCTTTTTCAAACTTGTACATATTTTAATAGCTCAATCTTAATATTGCCCCCTTTACCTCGGCGCGAGATTAGCGTCGCTCCGAGCTTGTTAACTGCCTCTCCCTTCGCACAGCGCAGCCGATTTTCAGGCGCTGACACCTGACTCGACCCACCTCAGCCGCCATCTTGCTGGGAGGTAAGGGTTGCGGTGCGGTTGTTCGACCCCTCCCACCCTCCCAGGATACTTAAGGGTGTGTAATAATATTGCCGTGACATTTGTCTATTTTCTCCCCTGAGGCGGAAGCCGGGGGCTCTTTGCTCTATCCCTGCTAATAGATCTACTGCACGTTATTGACTAGCAAATAGCATCTTTTTAAAACTTGTACATATTTTAATAGCTCAATCTTAATATTGCCCCCTTTACCTCGGCGCGAGATTAGCGTTGCTCCGAGGTTGTCAACTGCCTCTCCCTTCGCACAGCGCAGCCGATTTTCAGGCGCTGACACCTGACTCGACCCACCTCAGCCGCCATCTTGCTGGGAGGTAAGGGTTGCGGTGCAGTTGTTCGACCCCTCCCACCCTCCCAGGATACTTAAGGGTGTGTAATAATATTGCCGTGACATTTGTCTATTTTCTCCCCTGAGGCGGAAGCCGGGGGCTCTTTGCTCTATCCCTGCTAATAGATCTACTGCACGTTATTGACTAGCGAATAGCGTCTTTTTAAAACTTGTACATATTTTAATAGCTCAATCTTAATATTGCCCCCTTTACCTTGGCGCGAGATTAGCGTCGCTCCGAGGTTGTCAACTGCCTCTCCCTTCGCACAGCGCAGCCGATTTTCAGGCGCTGACACCTGACTCGACCCACCTCAGCCGCCATCTTGCTGGGAGGTAAGGGTTGCGGTGCAGTTGTTCGACCCCTCCCACCCTCCCAGGATACTTAAGGGTGTGTAATAATATTGCCGTGACATTTGTCTATTTTCTCCCCTGAGGCGGAAGCCGGGGGCTCTTTGCTCTATCCCTGCTAATAGATCTACTGCACGTTATTGACTAGCGAATAGCGTCTTTTTAAAACTTGTACATATTTTAATAGCTCAATCTTAATATTGCCCCCTTTACCTCGGCGCGAGATTAGCGTTGCTCCGAGGTTGTCAACTGCCTCTCCCTTCGCACAGCGCAGCCGATTTTCAGGCGCTGACACCTGACTCGACCCACCTCAGCCGCCATCTTGCTGGGAGGTAAGGGTTGCGGTGCAGTTGTTCGACCCCTCCCACCCTCCCAGGATACTTAAGGGTGTGTAATAATATTGCCGTGACATTTGTCTATTTTCTCCCCTGAGGCAGAAGCCGGGGGCTCTTTGCTCTATCCCTGCTAATAGATCTACTGCACGTTATTGACTAGCGAATAGCGTCTTTTTAAAACTTGTACATATTTTAATAGCTCAATCTTAATATTGCCCCCTTTACCTCGGCGCGAGATTAGCGTCGCTCCGAGGTTGTCAACTGCCTCTCCCTTCGCACAGCGCAGCCGATTTTCAGGCACTGACACCTGACTCGACCGACCTCAGCCGCCATCTTGCTGGGAGGTAAGGGTTGCGGTGCAGTTGTTCGACCCCTCCCACCCTCCTCTCATTTCCTCATTAACATGTATAAAAGCACAGGACCTTCCCGGCTGCGCAGCGGGCGGGCGCAGCGGGCGGGCGCAGCGAGCGGGCGCGCCAAAGGCAAGCCGAAGGCGCGCCAAAGGCAAGCCCGTCTGCGCCCGTCCGCGCCTGGCCCGGGCCTAGGGCCACTATTCCTGGCTCTACTGTTCCTGTGTTCAAAGGCGGATACTCTCGGCAGGCCCTACTAAATCTGCGTCCCCCAGACAAATGCCCTGGCACTGCCCTTACTTTTAACGAAAATTCCTACCTCCCAAAAGCATGTACTCACTGTCATTTTAAAATCCCTTCTGCACCTGAACCTCACTTCATCCATTCTTCACCTCCCAATCACAACCAAAAAAAGACCCACATTCTGGCTGCTCTTATTAACGCAAGATCGCCAGGGAAACACAAAGAAGAAATTGCAGACCTTATCCTCTCTTTAAAACTCAATCTTCTCTTTATCACTGAGACACAGACCAATCCTTCATCAGAACCTGACCTACTAGTCGCAGTCCCAGAAGGTTATAATATTCCTAAGCAAGATAGAGTCCCGAAGACAGGTGGTGGAATAGCCATAATATATCGTAACCATTTTAAAACCTCTATAAATTCAGTTCCTCTTACTTCATGTGAAGCTATACAATTTTCTTCTATACTCACACCCTCTCAATGCCTTTAAAGGCATCCTACTGTACCGTCCACCAGGTAGCAAATCGGATTTCTTAGCTTCCTTCCCTGACATCCTCGAATCTTTAGCGACTGATAATACAACCACCATTTTAGGTGATTTCAACTTTGCCTTAGAGAATCAGGAAGATAAAGACACCAAAAGACTCTTATTAGATGTAGAATCCCTGGGCCTGACTCAACTAGTAACTAGCAGCACTCATGAAGCCGGCCATACGCTGGACGGATTATTCTCCAATGATAAAAACATCAAACTAAAGGAAGTTCTGCCAATAGCATGGTCCGACCATCACGCTGTAATGTTCCAAATTCAACTGAACTCTTCCATACAAACAACTGCCACTACACACTCCGGAACTTTTAAATCGTGGAGAGACCTTGACAATCAATTACTTATGGAAACTCTCTCATCTACGCAGCCAGTTGTTTCTAAAGACCCTAACATAGCCGCCAATGAATATACCCATTGGCTCACCAAAGCCATGAATAAATTAGTACCCACAAAAACTATTTCCAAAAATCGCAATTCTCCCTCAGCCCCATGGTTCACCGACGCCCTTAGAAAACAAAAACAGAAATGCCGAAAACAAGAACGACATTGGAGAATGATGTATACCCCTGAGGATAAATCTCTTTACAAAAGCGAACTTGCTATATACAAAAAAATGATTCTGGAAGAAAAAAGCCTCTATTACTCTACTCAAATTGAGGAAGCTAAACACTCCAACAAACAACTTTCAAGGTAGTATCTAAAGTGTCTAAACTACCTCCCCAATCACTGCCTACTCCCTCTCAGCTGTTCTGTAATGAATTTGCCAGCTTCTTCTATGACAAAGTTAATAACATCTACACTAAGTTTTCTCACAGGAATACTGACTATTCCCACCTCCCTCAAACTACATCACTCAACTCCACCCAGGCTGCCTTTAAGCAGTTTACAGCTACCAACATAGCCGAGGTTTCTAAGATCATGACCATCAATCAGGCTCAGCCTATGATCCTTGTCCACCTCAAATTCTCTTTCCTGCAATAGACGTATTAGCCCCCCAACTCACAGAAATCTTCAACTCAATGTTCTCTACAGGAGTCTATCCCGCCAAATGGAAAGATAGTCCTTCTTAAACCCCTATTGAAAAAATCACATTTGGACGCCGAGGACACTAACAATTATCGCCCGATTGCCAGCCTGCCTTTTGCTGCAAAATTAGCGGAAAAATTGATGAATGCACAATTATCCCAATACATCGAGGATCACTCCCTACTAGATGACACCCAGTTTGGTTTTCGCAAACACCACAGTACCGAAACAGCCCTTATCAAAGCCACAGACGAGATAAGAGCCATTCTCGATCAACGTGGGACAGCAGTTCTTGTCCTGCTCGACCTATCTGCAGCATTTGACACGGTCGATCATAATTATTTTTTTAGGCATTTATATAGCGCACTACTTACCCGTAGGGTCCCAAGGCGCTTCGACCGCTGCGAAACCCTTCCTGGCTTCCCTGAGAGATGGTCCCTTAATGGGTATCTCCAGGGTGAGACCAGGCATCCCCGGCGGTCTGGTGGGGCCGTTAGTGAAGATGAGGCAAGCTAATGCCCAGAGTTGCCGAGTGTGATCGCTGATCAGAGTGGGCACCGAGGCGAGAGAATTATCGAGTCCGCTGACCCTGGTCCAGAAACCTGCCGCGCCGGGAATCGAACCCTGGTCCCGGGCCGTCCTCTGCTCTCGGGTCTGCCGCCTCTAACCAGTGAGCCACACTACTTCACTCATAACATCTTGATCGACCGTGTCAGTGCCATAGGGATCCAGGACAAGGCCAAAGATCTGCTCTCCTCCTTTCTCTCCAACCGTACCCAAACGGTACAACTGGGTAACTTTAGTTCCGCCCCGATGACACTTCCCTGCGGCGTCCCCCAAGGTTCATCCCTAAGTCCTACGCTATTCAATGTCTACGTGACAGATTTAGCAAGGATCATCAAGGACTTTGGGATGAGCCTAACATCCTACACGGACGACACCCAGCTGATTTTAGCAATAAAAAACAATGGAGATGAAATTGCGGCTAATTTCCATCAGGGTATGCTATCCATCAGCAACTGGATGACGACCAACTGTCTCAAGTTAAACTCCACCAAAACGGAGGTGATGATATTTGGAAACCTCTCCCCTCATTGGCCAGGCACCTGGTGGCCCACCAAACTAGGTCCACCACCCACACCAGTCACCAAAGTTAAAAATTTGGGAATACTGCTAGATGACAAATTAACATTTGCTACACATGCAAACTCCATTGTGTCTACCGCATTCTACAAGCTTGAGTCCATTAAGAAAATCCTCCCATTTCTTCCCCCCAACTCAGGAAAAACCCTGGTCACTGCTTTTGTCATGTCATCTCTTGACTACTGTAACGGACTTTTTATTAATGCCCAACAGAAAGTCATTCATAAACTACAATCCGTACAAAATGCAGCTGCGAGAATGATTTCAGGCACTCCAAAATTCAAACCCATCTCCCAAACGATTAAAAATTACCACTGGTTAGCGGTGAAGAATCGAATTAAATTCAAGGCACTCTGCATAGCTTATAAAGCCGCCCGCAAACTAGGCCCACACTACCTTAAAAAATCCCTAGCATTCTACGCCCCCAACAGAGTATTACGTTCTTCAAACGCCTTGCTAATGAACGTGCCCCGGACCAAAACAGCCTCCTGGGGTGATCGCCGTTTCACTGTTGCCACAGCAAAACTGTGGATCTCGCTCGATATTGACATCAGATCCTGCCCCACACTTATAGCTTTTAGAAGGAAAATAAAAACCTGGTTATTTAACCAATAGCTCTTCTCACATTTTCATTGATCTGCTTCCGTCTACAGCGCCGAGACGCCCTTGGGCATTTGATTGCGCTTAATAAATCTCATAAATAAATAAATATATATATATATATATATATATATATATATATATATATATATATATATATATATATATATATATATATATATATATATACATATATATACACACACACACAACATCCTCGCTTACTTGAATCTTCTCTGTGGAGAATAACAAGTGTGGACCCACATTCTTGTGCAATTATTTATTATACACTCAATCCGCCATAATGCGTTTCGTCCGTGACCGGCCTTGATCACACGCTAACGCTGGCTCAATAGATCGTCATTTTTAAAGTGACAGTGCTTGTAAACCAAGTAATAAAAATAGACTACATACTATGTGTCTGCACCAATGCATGATTATATAAAAGTATAAATACTTTTTTTTATATAAAAACCATTATGTATACAATTCATCACATACTGTGGTCACATTGTGTGCAGATCAGTACCCTGTGCCATACAGAATTAATTAATAGCTCAAATGCATTTTTAACATGTCAATTGTTTTCCTCTTACCCTAATAGTTTACATAAAACATATCGTGCCCACAAACCTAATTTCAACCACCTAACGTACCCTTTTCTTTATTTGAAATGTACTGCAGCCATGTTTAGATTTCAAAAACGTTGCTTTGCATCAAGTGACTAGTGCTCAAAATGTAACACATAATTAATATACAGTATTTTATGCATTTCAGGCTAGACAGAATACAAGTTGACAGGACAAATACCTCTATAAGATATCGCCCTATATCTGTCTGACCACTTCGTTATACAGTCAACTTAATGTGCAATATAGCAAATACTCTAAGTGACTTAGTGCTCAACCACTCATTTTCAACCTAGATAGACTGTAGTGCTAATAAAACTAAAGTGCTACATAATAGCTGTCATCAGCAGCATCTATTTTGACTTAATGTCCTCATGACCTACCGGCAACCCATCCTAAAGTGCAAGAAGTATATAGCTTGGTTAAAGTACAAATAGTTAAAATGCATCACAGATAATTCATATATAAATTCAAACAACTTGTCGAAAAGAATTCAAAATCACTAGCTGCCGACCTGGGCTTCCCATATTATAAAGTGCATACATATTGATAAAGATAAAATTAATCCACATAAAACTTGTTACAAAGTATGTCACTTAAAACTGGAGAATCTTAAACCATTTTTTGGATATTCCCAAATAACAATGCCCCTCAATAGCCGGTATATGAAAATCCTTAAAATGAGCTATACAAGCGTCTAGATATGCCAGCTTCACCCTACTGCCTGACACAGGTTTAGAGGTATGTGTGCAAATCATCATTGGTTTTCAGGCCCCCTGGGTACTTAGTGTTTAACTCAAGTATATATTGTGTCACTAAGCGTCTAAGCTTGGCTTCCCGGTTGCCACCTCTTTTTTTTAGGCTGGCACAGCATAAATAATAAAATACTTCAGGTGTTTAAGACTGCTATTGTGGCTTTCTTTAAGATGTCTTGCAACCGGGTAACTTGACTCATTATATACGATGCCCTTATGTGTTGTAGGGTCCTCTTGTGTGCAGCTAACTTAGTGCTACCTTTATACTGAAGGTTGCAGCTGCATTCCAACAGGTAGACTGCATAATCTGTTTTACAGGTTAAGTGCTTGTTAATCACCTGTATTTTGTCATTGAATGCTTTTTGGTACGGTGTTTGATTTATACCATATTGACAGGCTTTACAGCTTGAACATTCATAAAAGCCTTTTCTAGCTGTTAACCAGATCCCTGAATCCTGGTCTTCTGGGCTACTCTGAACCAGCGCATTCCCCATTAATGCAGTCTTCCTATATGTGATAGCTGGCATTTTTGGTAAGAGGCCACCTACTACAGGGTCGTACAGCACAATAGGCCAATTAATCCTAATAATACTCCTAAGTTGTTTCTCTTGCCTGGAATATGAACAAATCAATCTGGTTAGTTCACTGGTTGAGTCCAAAGCCTTACTAACTATATCTTGGTGTTGTACATTGTATTGAAGCAGATCTTCCCTGGCTAGCTTACTAGACTTACTGATTGTTGCACCTATAATCCCAGTTTTGTAACCTCTCACTAGGAAACATTCCTTACATTACAGTTGTTTTAAGAATGGTCTCCCTCGTCACTACAAATCTGTCTTATCCTTATGGAATGCTATGTATGAGGTACGGGGGTGCAAACTTGACACATGCAACACTGTGTGAATATATGATGTTACCACGAATACAAGTTCCACGCATGGCAATACCACGCGAATTTTAGTTCGCAAGTGGCTTTACCACGCTGGAATTTGCAACGAAGGATTATACCACGCATTTTAACCTTCGTTTAAACACAAATAATAAAGAATATTTTCTTACCTGACACCTTCCCGTCTTTCACGAGCAGCCCGTACTTCCATCCACCAAAACCGAAACCGAATCGAAACCATCGAAACAAGCGTCAAAACACGTCTGCCAAAATTAAAAAAGGACTACTATTTTGACGTAACGGCACGTCTTTGGGGGAGGCACTTTCCTTTTACCTCGGTGGTACTGAAGTGCGTTTTTTTTAAATTTAATTAACCCGCTCCTTTGTTTATTTTTGGGGGGGAGACCCCCCCAGGCCCCCCCAGCCCCTCCCCCAGCCGACCCCCGCCAACCCCCCAATCCCACGCTGAACGACTGGAAGGAATTCCACGCCTCCCCCTAGCCAGAACGTATATGCGTGGTAAAGACTGTCGTTGAAGGCATACGCGTGGAAAAGACGTTTGCGAGGTAAGTGCCTCGTAGTAAACGTCACGCGTAGAAAAACCTTCGTTGAAAATGATGTTTCCCCACTGTGTTGCCAGCTGTTTGTTTGCGATACAATAACGTAGTTAGTTTATTATTGACGATCTGGACCTGCACATCTAGGAATGTCTCCCTGTCTGTGCAGATGGATTAGGTAAAATTCAAATTGACATCATTAACATTGATCTGCATGATAAACTGTATTGTGCTTTGCTTTGTACCACACCACACAATAAACAAGTCATCGATGTGCCTTAACCAGGTAACTACCTTTTCCTGGTAGATATGCTCAAATTGCTTTCTGAGGACCAACTCCTCCCACTAGCCCATGAATAAACAGGCATAGCTGTGGGAGAAGCTGCCCCCCCATAGCCACCCCCTGTATTTGCTGGTACATTTGATTTTTGATGAGGAACAAGTTGTTTTCCAGGCAGAACAGTAGCATACTGATTACCATTTTGTTATGCTGGGCATATTTCAATGGTCTCTTAGTTGGAAAATGCTCCACAGTCCTGATGCCATCATTATTTCTTATACATGTATAAAGTGATGTCACATCCAGGGCTAATAAAAGATAATCAGGCTTCCACTGTATATTTTCTATCTTACGCAGGAAGTCGCTTGTTTTACTGCGCATAGGATCTCAAATTTTTAACATGCTTTTGCAAGAAAGAGTCAATGTATCTTGACATATTTTCCAGGGGCCCGTCACATGCTGCTATTATAGGCCTCCCTGGTGGCTTGTATATGTTCTTATGGACTTTTGGAATGAAGTAGACCACAGGGATGGTAGGGCGTTCTTTCTCCAAATACTTGTATTCTTCCAAACTGAGTAAGCCGAAGGTCTTCCATGCTAGAAGCTTTGCAAAAAAGTCATCATGTGTGCCTTTAAATTTTTGAAGCAAATTCTTCCTGAAGCATTCTGGATTATATAGTTGTAAAAATGCTTACTCCATTTAGTCTTGCAAGGGCCACAACACAATGTTCCCTCCTTTGTCAGAATTTCTGACCACAACTTGTTTTTCTTTTTTTAATTTGTCGATGAGTTGATAGTATTTTCTTTCCTTATAAGTGAGTTTCTTCTTTGTTTTATTGATGCCAATGTTCAATGTTTTAACCTGCACCACCACCTGCTCGTTAAACACATCTGTGGAATCGCAAGGCATTATCGGGATGAATTTAGATTTGATTTTGAATGGGGTGTCCGGTTTGACACTGGTTTCTTGTGTTGATGACTCAGCACCATGACATCAGACTTGATTTCCCTGCCCAAAGTCACTTCTCTCTGAGGCCCCATTATAATTTTCCAAATCATAAAAATCCCAAAACAGGCCGTAATCTGCAACTATCGGATTTGAAGCTATCGGAGTATGTGATATTGATGCGGCATTTTCCATGTTTTGAGTGGGTTTGAAGTATAATTCTATTGAGAATAACAAATGTAATGCTATTCTGTTTCTCCCCACTTCGCCCTATAAAATGGTACTGCACTTGTGTGGGAGAGTCTATTCCCTGCCACATGAAAGACACACTGTGGAAAGATTTTAGCCATGAAAAAGGGCCCATTTTAGTGTTGTGGATAGCTCTGTAATTTGGGCCCAGCCACCTCCGAGGAACACCTACCAAACCCAGACATTTCTGAAAAGTAGACACCCAGGGGAGTCCTCGGTGGTGTGACTCGCATTAATTTCACTATGTTTTCCTACCCAGAATGCCATGTAAACCTAAAACTTTGGCTAGATTCATGCATTTTCCCCAGGTACGTGGAAGTACTGAATGGTAAGAAGTTTGTAGATCCCACATATTCTGGAACTTTCCATCAACTAAAATGAGGAAAATGCACAATGTTAGCCAAAGTTTAACTTTTCAGAGCATTCTGGGCAAGAAATCAGTGATATATATGCAAGCTGGAAAAAAGAAGACATTGCCAAGGCAAGGAAGAGGAAATTGGGATTTACCCCCTCTCTTCCAGCCCATATGCCGTAACTGTTCCCCAAAAACTCCAAATGTCCTTTGCCACATTTTTGGGATGCTGTACTGTACTGTAGAACTGTACGCAAAAACACTGTGAGGGTTTTAGAAGTGGGGGGCATTATATGTTGTATGCTCTTGTCTTGCTGGCAGAAGCTTCAACAATCTCTGGGCCTAATCACTGCCTCTTGTATAATTAACAGCCTAGTCATGAAAGTGTCCATTGTTGGTCCTGCCCTAGCTCTGATTTATAACCCGAACTTGTATTTATTTTTAAGAAAACAAAGCCTGTTTTATCTCCTTAATCCTTAACTACGTGTAAAAATACTTTTCTCTTTTTTTACTATGGATTACCAAATATTGTAGTCCAGTATTTCACTTACGGAGTACAATTGATTGGGAAACACCATTTACAGCTCAGCACGAACCACACGTTGCTGTTCCGACACAGTCTTTACAACGAATGCGTCTTTCCCACGCATTCCTTTACCACACATAACATTACAGCGACATGCCTTAGGGAAAGCTGCGTTGAACTTTATGGTGCCATGCTTTTCCCCCTGTTGCACAGACTGAACTTGGAATAATAAATTATACTGCTCCAAAGTCCATCGCTTTCCCTAAGGCATGTACTTGTTACAATATTCGTGGTAAAGACGCATTTGCTGTAAAGACCGCAGAGTAACTGCATGCGTGGTAAAGGCATGTGTTGTTCCAACATACAACCCAATAAATCTTGTCCAGTTTGAAAAAAAAAACTATTTTCATTCTAATTGCATCAAATTAGACATGCAATTGAAAAATGCAAATAGGGTAACTTGTGCAGCATGTTCCAATATTGCCTTCTTGGGGTTATGGTGACATGGTAATATCACTAGTATCCTCCAATTGTAAAATATATGCATTAGGTCAGCGTCTGTGTGTGCACGTTTTAATCATTTTGCATGTATTCTCTGTACTTTATCGAAACTGTGCCATTTTCTTCCACTTTAGATGCTTTGCTTTTTTGTCACCTTTTCCTATTTTAATTGTGCTCTCCGTTCTGCTTTTAGCTTTTCCACCAACTTTGCATATTTTGGCCTCTCTATGGACCTTCAAAACTTTGGACTTAGCATTCATCTGGTGCAGATGCTCTTCGGTGCCATAGATGTCCTGGCCAAGATCCTCTGTTCCATCGCCCTGGCATTTTTTGGACGCAGGACGATCCAGGCAGCTTCTCTTATCCTAGCTGGCCTTTTGCTGCTGCTGAACATGGCCATACCTCTAGGTAAGAGGTTACCGTATGTATCATAGCATGGTTATACACCTCTAAATTGTCATAACTTACAATTCTACATACAGTTTGAACATATCTAGCCATGGCCATGGGCAGTGTACATATTGGAAGCATGGATACTGCATGTATATTAACATGGCTAATATATGCATTGGCATTGTCATAGTTCAAACTTCAACGTGAGAATTGCACAAATATCTGCATAGACTGTGCACAAATGTCAATTTGATAATGCATGTATCTTGGCATAGCTATTGTACACCTCCTGCTACCATTTCAGCACACATATCTACATGCGCACTGAGCAAATCTAAGCATGGATATTGCTTAGATCTGCTTTAGCTGATGTGCATAATCTCCCCTTGGTTACTCTGTGTATATTAGCACGTTTATAGACTGTACCATGGCATTGCTATAGCACACTTCCACAGGAGTATTGCGCACATTTATGTGTGGATATTTCTCAAACCTCTGGCTACTGCATGTCTATTAGCACACTTATTACATAAATCTGTGACTGCACAGATCTCAGCATGGCTACTGCATATGTCTGACAATACCATAGCTATTGAGTGCTACCTAGAATCTGGATGTTATCACAGCATTCTTCAGGAGAGGTCATTTTTGGGATATGAATGTAACAAATATCAGTAGACCTACGTGCATTTCACATGCACTTACTAACAATGGAGAATATGGGGTCTATGAACTATTTATTAGTTAAGTACTGTAATAGTTTCCTTTTGCTTCTAGACATGACTTCTCTGCGTATCACCCTGGTCGTGCTAGGGAAAGGAAGTCTGGCTGCCTCCTCACTCTGCTGCTACCTTTACAGCGGAGAACTCTTCCCCACCATTGTCAGGTAAAGCAGTGATATTTGAGACTGGGAAATTACAGAATCTGCATTTTGTAACGCCATTGGCCACCAGTTTGATGTCCTCCATTGATGAGGTCACAACATATATAATAATATATCAAATAAATACACAAAAAATATAGCTTCAATTTCTAAATTAGCATTTATGTTTTTAAACACCCTTAATTCCACATTAAGCACACAAATATCTCTAAAATAATCATTTAATAAAATGCCACTTTTACAGACGAAGAACCTTATTATGAGTTTGGAATTGCAGGAGTAGACCACCTGCTCCTACACTGCCAAACCCATGTTTCAACCTCCCGCCAGATTAGGAGTTTTCTCCTGTCTGGCGGGCTGTCTTTGGCGTTCCCAGGGCGATGCCTATGAAATAGGTGCTGCAGTGGGAACATCAAAGACAGTACCTGCACGGCATGTACTGCTGCATTCCATGCTGTGCAGTATCCCGTGTGCATCCACATGGCATGAGGCAGAAGGGGGCTCTGTAGGACCCCCTTACTGTTTCCTCACCACCACACTTTTCATGGCTGTGCGACCGCCATGAAAAGTGTGGTACTTAGGAAACTCGTTATGTGTTGGCAGGGCGGTAACAGATCCGCTAATCGTATTGCGACCTCCGGACTGCTTCGTAACCCGCCAGATATACCCTTTTCAGACTAGCACTTTCTAAAACAAACTTTTCAAGACCGTACCTTAATTTACCATGTCCGTTTAATTCGACCTAATGCTGAGTTACAGCCAGCTTGCTCTTCACATGCGTTTCTAAACATTGTAAAAAGGAAGTTCATCTTTCTGAGCTCCCCAATTTCACTTCAAAAGTATAGTCTTGTGGAAAGTAAGGCCTGCCGTTTCTATGCAGCTGGTGTGGCCCCTCAAGGTCATAGGTAGGAAGACCTTCATTGATGCAACAGTGCCAGGTACGCACAGCAGTGTAACCTGGCGGAACAATGCCCTTCGAATGTTTACTATGCAATAGCTTCACATAGGACACAGCATGGTTATTTGACCCAGTGCATTATCAAGCAAAAGTGATTAAAACCTGCATTGAAAAGTTTTTTAAACTCATTGACTAAATTGCTGGATAATACAAGATTCCGTTTCATTACAAGCCTCTAAGGATAGAACCAAAATTACTCTTAAAACACAAGAGTTTTAGCTCCTCTAATCTCTACGCTGCATTTCAAACCTGCACCCCGAAAATGCCACAGCCCCATGGTGGTTATTAGAAACACTCTACTTCAAGTCTATTCAACCTGACCATTGTGCATATTAGCTAAAGCTCTTGCAATTTCCTTTGTACAATATTACACATTTATCAATAGTTTAAATCAATTTTTGAACTACATTTGAAAAACTTCTTCACAAACAATGCTCATTAAGCATGATTCATTGATGCTTTTAATATTCAAATAAACACTTATTGATACTAAACAAACAACAAATAATTTTTCAATATAGTCCTGTAGTTTGATTCTTGCCCAATGCATTTCGGGTGATGAACCCTTATTCAGGGGCTTTAATTGGTCAGACAATCTCTCAGTGGACACTTGAAGCTCTTATCGAATCCGCCGCCTTTGGTGTAGTTTGACACCCCAAATTCTCAATGACGAGTGCCTCTTTAATTGCTAGCGCATATTCGACGGACTCAAGCCTTACAGGAACACCGCGATATGTTCCCGCTGTATACTCCACTCAGCACCTCAGACGCCAGTGGCAAACGCTATTCTTAGTTCCAACGCGTATTGAGTCGACATAGCCTAAAATTTGTCGAGGATCCTTGACAAATTTTAGGCTATGTCGAACTGAATACGCTAATGTGCACAATGGTCAGGTTGAATAGAATTGAAGTAGAGTGTTCTAAGTAGGCGTGTTCAGGCAGCACGTATCTCATTGTCGCACGCTTAAAGAATATGCTTTAAAAAGGTTCTAGTTTTGTTTAAATATCTTTTGGTAATAAAGGTGTGCTTCACTTATCAAATAGTGGTAATTAGAAACAACCAGGTGTACCACCAGGCTTGAAGGCAGGATGGCTGAGTATATAATACTGACCATTTATACAGTATACCCCGTACACTGAATTGCTTCCTGCTTAGTAGCACTCACTTATTGTCCTTGGAAGATTAGACAGTTGAGACAGCCTTCACACATGTGGCCTACATGTAACTGGCTGATCTCTGCCGAGGTTACATACCTCAATGAGCTACCCTACCCAAGTGAGAGTGAACTATGTTCTGCAATGAGAGCTAAGCCTGGTTGACCTAGAAGTTCAGTCATTGGAGATTACATTCTCTGTCGAAGCAAATATTGCTTGTTGAATTTCACTTCACGCCATTCTGTTTGCCTAATAGCTTTATCCATCTTTATTGTTGCAGGCAGACTGGCATGGGATTCACCACCATGATGGCGCGTCTTGGTGGCATTGTGGCCCCTGCTGTCCTAATGGCAGGGGAATACTTTCCTTTCCTGCCACTGGCGATATTTGGAGTGTGTCCTATCGTGTCTGGGGTTGCGGCCTGCTTTCTGCCTGAGATGCTGAACTGCCCGTTACTGGACACAATTGAAGAGGTGGAGAAGAGGTAACAGTTATTTTGCCGTTGTTCTTTTTCCCTTCCTTTCCTTGCAGTACCCTGGATGTCTCTATTATTTCCTGGTGATATACTTTCTCCTGTAGCTTCCTGGGCCTTATTTCAGCCTCTTCTCCAGCACACTCTACAATGGTACCCGGACCACCATGGGAAAACAAGATCTCTTTTCAAACTGCCCACGGACTCACAAATGTATCCACAACCACATAGCCTACTTAGGGTAGAAAACAATAATACCTTTCACAATGCCCCTCGCATGAAACCTGGAGCAAGTCCTTCAACAGTACAGTAGTCAGACCCAGGAACAGTCAGAGTCAAAATAGAGCAAACCCTACTGCAATATAGAAAGAACCTCAACACAAGATCCTGAAATGATTCTCAACCTTGAACTGTGTCCTAAAATATGTCTACCCTTCATAACTGATCCACATCCGATGGCAAGTGACATTTTTCTGTTTGGGTGCTCCTTCCCCCGTGCAAAAAGGCTTTGAAGCTATTTGTTACAATACAGCATTCTCTTGTGAACTTTGTGGTGGCATCATTCTGGCCTAATGCAGCACTGGCCCTGTTGGCCTGTGGCCGGAATTCCATAGTGCAGTTACCATAGTATTGGCTGTTTCTGTGAGGTTAAGGAGTTTGAAAAAGAACAGTGATCCCCGCCACATTAGTCAGCAGGACATCTCTTGCTGGTAGCAGAATAGGATCCCAGACAGAGCATGAAATGAGCAACAAGCTTGCAAATAAGCAGAATAGTAGTCCTAAAAAGACATTGAGTGGCCCAGTGTCACGTGATGAATATCGAATCCAAAATGTGACACCATGGTGCTCCATAATTATTGGGCGTGATTAATATCACCTATTCCGAGTTTTGCCTGAAAAAATGGGAGTTGCAATGCGAATTTCAGTGCTTGCTGCACCAAAATCATCTGAGGCCGGTATTTACAAGGCATATTTCTGCCAGAAAAATGCCACAGGTTTGACTTGACGACATTTTCATGAAGAAGATAGTGGACTTGAGGTGTTTGCGGCACAACTCAGAATTCATTTACGGGCAGTAATTGGAGTTACTCTATGTCACGGAATTTAATGGGCCTCCATCACGAGGCCATTGTGTAGGGACTGAATAATATACGCAATGTGCCATGGGGTCACATGTAGCGATGTTACCGGAAGTGATGCCAGAGTTCTGTGATCTATCTCATTTAAAAGAGAAGGTGCCTATTACAGTCAAAGCTAAGATACGATCTTTACTATATAGTATACATGTCATTTTATAGCGACTCCTTGGCGCATACTGTAACCACGGGCCTTTTAGACTTTTTATTAATTCTGTTACAATCTGCATCCATTGTTCTCCTGCTTGGGCACTTCAATATGTGGATTGATATTATTGATATTATTGGTGGCTGTGCCTCCCTAGGAATGATCCAATTTGTGGCCTTACCTACCCCCTGCCCTGGTGACAAACTAGACTTAGGCTTCACATGGAGTTTAGAGGACCGTATTCTCTGCCACACTATGTAGAACATATCTCGTCTGCTATTTTACCCGTCATAGGCTATAATGCACTCTTTAATAGCAAACCCTTTGGATTATAAGTCATAGTTTAAAAATACATTAAATGCTAGCGCGGGTTAAAATGAACGTTACCAGATGGACAGGACCATTCAGGCCCAGGTACAACACAAAGCTCACTCAAGCTAAATGGGTCTGCAAAGGATTAGAGTGAATACGGAGGACAAAATATAAACTGGAACACAAAGAAATACATTCTGCTAAGGACACATGAATCAATAAAAAAATTAACAATACAAAAAGTGATCTAATAAAACGTTCGGATTTGGGTGTATTAAATGGTATGGCTGTGTAGACTTACTTTGTAATACACTCGCAAAAACTGTCCTGGGTCCAGTCAGGCTCAAAACCTTAAGCTCCACCCTAGCTGTGGCTTCGAGCAGCACGGCTTAAACAAGATAACTAGTGTTTAGCATTTAGCAGTACCAATCAACGAAATGAGAAAGCCACATTACACAAAAGAAATTTAGCATCAATTTAGAAAAATAGATTATATTTTTATATATTTTCAAAGTTCAAGATGAGCAAAATCCACTAGTGGGTTCAGGAGAGAATTAGTTCAACCACAACAAGCATTGCTAACCGTAAAGTTTGTAAACTTTTGAAAAGTTTGTATGAGTTGATTTTGACTACTGTGGCCCGACTTGGGTTGCCAAAACCAACAGATAGAAGGTCGGGGCGGGGGCAGTAAGGAGTATTTGGATAGCTACCTGGCCTCAAAGCGTTTTCTAATCCAGTCCCAAGCGTTGCCGCAGGACTGCCATAAACTTCAATGGGGTGCTCCTGATGCTGCTGATGCAGGGGATGGAAGATACTCAAGGATGCTCTGGGTACTGTGCGGTTGATGGGGTGCCTTTGTGTTTATTCCACAGTCCATGGGTCAGGTGGGACAACTTTGGCCACAGAGGTCGGACCCCTCAAAGTACTCATTGAGACAGTAGAAGGCCAGCTGCAGCTGGGCTACCATCTCCGTCCACTGCAGTCCCAACAATATCCCTTGGTGGAGGCAAGTCTCCCTCTTGAGTGAACAATCTGGTCTTACACGACACTCTCAGGTCCAGCGGACTCTGGTGCAACTTTTGATAATTGAGGATCAGTCTCTTGGGGTGCCCAGCGGCAGTCAGTGATGATTCTTCCAAAATAGTTACTGAATTGCTGAAGTGGGCTACTTCAGCTTTGATGGACCTGGTGCTGGTTCCACGGGGTCAGCCAACTGACCCTTGGAGTCACTTCTTTGGTCTGGGGCTGGGTAGCAACCTTTTCCCAAGTCAAGAGCCACCAGCCCAGTCCTCTCTTCGCTAGCCCAGGGTGTGGCAGGTGCAGTCCAGCAGATGGTGCAGTCTCCCTTTGCCAACTACAGGGGTCAGCAGGGCAGCCCTATTTTGGTCCTCTTTCCAGTTATGGCATGGCCCGAGGCTCAGGGTCACAGAGGTGCCCTATTTATCCCGCTTGGGAGGGTCCGCACTCTCCGGGGGCCTCAGGTCTCAAGCCCCGGTACTACGTTGGTCCGGCGGCGCCGCTCACCCTGCCCCTCGCTGCTCGTCAGCAAATTGTGTAGAACTCAATAGGGGTCAGGCGCGACAGGTGGTAGAGTCGCAGCGGCGGCCTGGCCGTCCCTTCGGCTGCACTCGTCCGGCGCTGCTCCGCTGCTCTTCGTGCGGGCGCTTCCTGTCCGGCCAGTCCCCACTCCCCGCACTTCCGGTCGGGGCAGCTCAAGACTCGCTTCCCCGGCTTCGGATCACCGCTCAGGCCGCGCAGATCTCCAGTGCGCAATCGGTCACCCGGTGTCGGATCTTCACCGGAGTTGCAGCATTCAAGCCCGCCCGGCCTCGGGCTTCAGGCGCTCCCCGCAAGATACAAAGAGTGTGTCGGATGGCAGGTCGGATGGTCGGAGAGGCCGCTCTGGTCACGGAGCTAATCCTCTAAGCCGCCGCCATGCTTGGCTGCAAGCCACGCCCCCTTGATTATAGTTTTAACTTCCTCTCTGACTGCAAGGGGAACCCTTCTCACTTTGTGTTGAACCGGGATGACACCATTCTTTAACTGGATCTTATGTACATAACACTTCAATTCTCCCAACTCGTCTCTAAAAACTCTGCTTGCATCTTGTAAAATGTTGTTGAGTGTATGATCATCTACAACCATGACTTGGTTAGGTGCCCTAGGGTTGACTATAATGTGCAAGTCATATGGGTGGATCCACCCACGGATTGGTGGCCCATCAATCGAGACATATACTTTCTCTTAGGTGGACCTATCCGTAAAAGAGATGTGAGAATCAAAGTATCCTAATAACGCTATATTTTCACCCTGGTATCCTGTAGGAGAAATATCACTAGCTTTAAGTGATATATCGCCCCACTCTTTCTTGAACATGGACTCAGGAATTATGGTGTATCCACCATAAGAGTTACTACATGGCCATCATGGCCATCAATAATAAACTTAGCTTTCGGTCTTCATTCTCTCCTTTCATTACAAGTAAGGATGTCAGGATCATCAACCACCAAGATTTTGTCCCTCTCCCTTTTAATTTCAATGGCATCATCTTCTATGACCGCTACCTTGGACCGACCTTTGTTCCTACACATTCTTGAAAAATGACCCAACTTACCACACTTAAGACACTCTTTGTTATTTGCAAAACAAAATTTTGCATCAGAAGTATGTGCATTACTGCCACATCTCAAACAAAATCTAATAGGAGATTTGACAAAATCATTTTTCCTTTGAAAATGTTTTCCTTTAGTCTTTACAAGGGCTATGGCTTCATCATCACCAGGTTCACACTCATATATGACCTTCTCAGACACTTCAGAAATGTGTTGCTGTGAGCTACACTTTTGTAACTCCTTCATACATCTTTCTGATTCTTCGACTACCTTAGCCAAGTCTATCGCTAATTGTAAAGAAAGATTCTTAGCAGCCCACAACCTCTCCTGTATCTTCCTATTATTGCATTGAACGATGAGCTGATCGCCGATCAACTCATCTGTCATTGAACCAAAATTACATTTTACGGATAGTATACGTAGCCGTGCAACAAATTCATCGATGGATTCCTCGGGACATTGCTTGTGAGTGTAAAACTTATATCTGTTCATAACCAAATTCTCTCCTTTGGCAAACCTCACTTTGAGTCTAGAAACAGCTTCTTTGTACTCATCAGGCATGGACTGCCCACTGGATTTCAACGCTTGGAGAAGATACTTGAATATGCGTGGACCTCCCTTGCCCAAAGCACTCAACAATAGTGCTTTTTTACGTTTGGCAGAAAAGTCTTGCCCCTCAAGGGCATCTAGATAATTGTCAAACATGACTATCCAATCTTCCCACGTAATCAAAGGAGCACCTGGTTCACTGAGAAATTGTGGCGGAAGAGCTACTGCCACTTGTTGAGCCATAACTATTTATATGTTGCTAATCACTTTCTGAGAAAAGAATATCTGCTTAAGTAAAGAAGAACATTCAAAACACTGTGGAGAAATGTTAATTGCAACAAAATAGTATGGTGTGCGCATCCTATATTATTACACACAAGAAATGTAGCTACCAGGACAGCACTGCTACGTAGTGAATATGCAGGCAAGAAATGGTGAGTGTATCACCGTGTGACAGTAACGCTCAAACTTGCAGCACTAAATTGGTGAGCGTTTCACTGTTTCTGGTTATGAAGAGTAAAATGGTGAGTGTATCACTGTGAACTTGCAGCAATAAATTGATGAGCTTATCACCGTTTCTGATTACGCTCGTCGATTGCCGTTACCGTGAGCACGCAGCTAGGCACAACACTGGTGCATTCGTCGCTCGTAACGATCATTTTTCCCTGATCCAAAATGTCCGCTCGACGTTGTGGGGTGACGTCAACACATTGCACGGTTGCGTGATGAGCAGCGGGGAAAGCGATGTGACTATGACGTGCTGGGGCCAGGTAACGCTGCTGCCTAGCAACGTTCTGCATGTTGGAGCCTGATGCGCTGAGGATGGAGACACTGCTGCTTAGTAACGTTTGACGCGTATGGTGGATGCTGCCTGGCACGTTTAACGTAACATGGAGTGGCCCACAGTGACTCACGGTTAGCCGGATGACGTCAGCACTACTTCAAAGTCTCTCAATTTCTTCAGAATTTCCGCAGAATGAGTCAATCAAGATCGCAGCCTGAATGGATCAGTGGTCGTGCAGTTCGCCGTGGATTCTCGTTGGGTAGGTGTCGCTGGTCTGAAACGTGACGAGAGGAAAGTCTGCTCTGCTGAAGGCTCAAATTCTTGTCCGGTCAGCACAGGAAATCGTTTTCAAATTGATGTAAATTGTTGTAAGAACAACGCTGGAGCCTCTTCACAGTAAGTACAGGATTTATTCACAGATCACAGACAAAGCGTACACCTCACCAGCCGACCAGACACCAACTGACAAGTCTGGAATGCAGCTTGGCTCAAAGAGAAGCATTTAGAACATTACAAGTATTCTGGAAAGACATAAAGGAAAGGACAAAAAGGAAGGTCTAGAGATCGATAACCATGTTGAAAGAAGAACATGTTTACAACAGCTACCTGCAAAGAGGAAGTAACACCTCGCCCTCTAGCAAGTTGCTGTTATTCCTAAGCCTGAGAGTCATTCACATGACTCCCCAGGAGAGCAGACAGCTGTCTGGTAGCCTGTGACTGTGTCAGACCACTGGACAAACTGGGTCACAGATTGGCAACTTTCTAAAAGTTGCATTTCTTTAATAGTGACATTAAATTCGACTTCGCCATCAAGTCGGGTTTAATGCCATGATTAATTCAATACCTTACAGTACCCATCTAAGTAGTCCCATTCAGAAGTTAGCCAGGCTGAGTGGTCAGCCAGTGACCCCGTGTTAGCCAATGGGGCCACTAACTCTCCCACAGCAAATGACAATTTGGGAGTGTTACTGTCAGGACATATACATATAAAATACATGTCCTACTTAATAATACAAAGCTCCTTGTCTTAGGGCTCAATAGGCCTTCCATAGTGGAGATTTACATATACTGCCCAGGGAAATGGAGGCTTTGCTATTAGTTTGAATTGCAAAGTTGAAATAGCAGTGTTAAAACTGCCCTTTGAGTATGCAGTGGCAAGCTAGGAGCCATTTCATTCATTATCACACAAACGGTGGCAAAATCAGTGCTGCATCCCTGAGTGGACACTCTGCCTTACATGCCCCGGGTAATATTTTTTCTAAACACCCTAGACCCAATTGAATTATGGTTTAGATCTGTAAAACAGCAGGGGGACAGACGTAGTTACCATTTTTAATAATGCCCGTTTGATGCTGGATGAGGACAGCAGAGCACGTACTGATTATATTGGAGCTCTTTGTTGCCTTTGATACCATGTTTCATGATATTTTTAGGACCAGACTGCACTTGTGTGCATTCAAGATCAGCACTGGTCTTGGGTTTGATCATGTATTAAGGATAAAAGGCAAGTGATCAAAATCAACCACGCAATTAAAGAATGCCGATATTGCCTAAGAAGCTGAGGTATTCTTAAAGTTATCATTTCTATTTGGAACTCATAAAAATAATATAAGGAGTGACCAAATAAAGTATATTTGTGATAGATTAAAAATTGCGAAATTGTGCAATACAGTTTATGGTCATGTTATGTTTTATCAGTGATCAAAGGGTCATGGCTGGACAATACTATCCTCAAGTTCGGAGTTCCAAGAATATCCTCTCCTGAGCGTTTCTCAAATACAGGAGATGCTGTCTTTGTGTTAATAACAGTGAGCCACACTGCCAGTGTATGCAATGACATACAAGGTGAACAGCCACAGCAAGGAAGGGGACATCTTGAACAAATTCCAACCAGTATTTCTGTGACCAGTAAAGTATTTTAATAACCGACCTATGTACTAATAGGTTGATTCTTAAACTCCAAATCCTAGTGGGTCGCAATCTGACCTAATTCATGAATATTAATGAGGTAGGTTGCAAATTGTGACTCTCTACAATTAGAGGCCCTCTCAGGGATTGTGAACACTCATCAAAATAAACACAGAGGCACTCTTTAGGAGGGGCCCGACTTCGTGTGTGATAATTATCACCCAAAATAAAATACAGCTGTCCTAAATTTATTGGTTGCAATAGTTATCACTTTAAACAATCTTAGCCTGCAAAATGGGGATTTTGGTGAGCTAAGTTCCAGGGATATTTTCCCGTGATAAGTATCAGCGCATACTGGAGGCAAGGGGTTAAAAATGAACCCCATATAGAATAATGTTAAACTAAATTATTCTATTGGACTTTTTAAATATATGTATACATTTATTTTAGTGTTATTATAATTTTTCATCTAAATAAAAAAAATGAATATTTCGTTATGAAATAGTTTAACTATTTTTGTAATGTGAAAATAAATGTATTTGGTTTTCAATATTTATATTAATGTAAATTAGTTTGAATTAATTATTTGCATGGGTTGTTGTAATTTTGAATAACATTTTACTTGAGGTGGTATACATTTTTTCAAAATAATTGTAATTTAATTTAATATATTTTAGTTAGTTAAATATGTATATAAAATATTAAGCTAATAATGCAATAGCGTTTATTTCATTCTGCATTTAAAAAAAATATGCAAAATTATTTTACAATAATATTGATCATAAATAGACATTCTCTATGAATTGCTGCCTTTTCCTCATATTTCTCATTTATTGGCCATACTTTAGGGAGGCTGTAGCTTTAGTGGTCATACTGTTCTTGAAGAACCAACAAAAGCATAGTAGGGTGCTCTTTTTTCAATAAACTTGAATTAATTATTATAACTATGGCTCCCTTTTTTTCGTTTTTACTGATTTTTACAGATAAATACAGACATGAAACATTAATTTTCTTGTCTGTGTTTATTTTTAAATATGGATAAGCACTGAAACCAGGCAGATGTTAAAGCATGAGTGCATAATTATCGGTTAAATAAATGTGGAAATATACTAATTTCAGCTTACTTTTTCCACAAAACCCAAAATAAATATGGATAAATACAGATAAAATTAGCAAAAAATAAATATGGATAAATACAGACGGAAATGGCAAAAAAACTAAATACCATAAATCCCGGAGCCTTAATTATAACCCACATGAAAAAGTGGAAAGTTTTTTTAAACTGGTAGGTTACCAGTTCTTTAACTTAATTTGATTTCTTCAATGTCTCTTGAATATTTTTGCAATTAGTTTAATACGATATTACATTACTCATAGAGTTACCATATTTATGTTAATAAATTGTATATGTATCAAAACTAGGATCATCAGTGCTAAAATGTGGGACATTTCATAAATCAAAGATCAAACATGATAATTTCTAAAAACTGATAGCACCCAGCATTTACAAATGTAACTACTGAATCACTCAGATGTCTACTTGTTTTCCAGGTTTTTTCGATTAATAGCGTAGGAGCAAAACTAACAACATTCAGAGATAATTTCAGTAATTCCCTCAATTTAGACATATGTATAAAAAAGTCATTTTCATTTTCAATTCATGATTGACAGCTTACTAGTGTCCTAAATTAAATAGATGACACCTCATTAGTTTCTTAATTTAATAAAAATACCCAACAACATGTAATCTCTCTTACTGTTTATACATAGAAAATGTGCTCAGTTCTGCATGAACATAGGATTGTTCCAGTTGATGTGCCATCAAGAGTTATCTTTTGAGTGCATATATCCAGTTTGTTTGAAAGTGCCCAGTTCTCCAGATCTGGCAGTGAAATTAGTCAGGGTCTGGAATTTGAGAGGCCACAGTTTACGCAACAGACCCTGTCCAGAGAGTTGGCCGGTGCAGTTCACTAGCCCATAAGAGTATTTGCTAGAAGGCCTTTGGGACCTGGGTAACAATTAGGGCCTTCACAGCACCATGGAGTGGCCTTTTGGAGTGCATGGATTTTCTGGCCACTATTCTGAAAATATTTTCTTTGGCGCATTCAGCACTTACCTTGAGGTTCCTGCCAGAGAACTCCCTCTGGCTTTTGCAGCTAACGAGGAATCCAAGCTGATTCAAGTCCTTAGCAGGGCGGGGCAGGGAATCTAAAGCAGCCCTGGCAATTTTGTTGGACAAGCCCCCCAAGGGGCAGGCGTGAAGCACTGATGCTTTTGTTACTGGGGGGCAATATTGCAACACTGCTGCAAAACCGTCTCCCAGTATCAAAACTATCCCCTACCACTACAAAAACAGCCCCCAACCTTCCAGCTTCCCGGGGAAACACCCGATGCCTGCTACAGCCAGACCGGCCATTGTCCTTAGAGCAGGTTTCCTTGTAGAACCTAATTCTAAAGACCTTTCTGGTAATCATCATGTCTGCCCGGAGGCTGTGGTATTTTCCAACTAAAATTATCCTTTATATGTTCTGGATTTGGTCCTAAGGCGGCTTCAAAGTTGCATAAAAAAGAGGGGGGTCAATGGATTGTGCGTCTAGTTTTCTTCCATAACCCGTTTTCACCAGGGGAAGTATCCCTATGCAGGGCAGTTGAGATTTATGTGTGTCACACCATTGTGTTTTGACAAGTAGATTTTCTATGAATGACAGAAGGTCCTGAACCATCTGTTTAGTTTCTGAGTAGGTGGGTGTGTCTGTTATTGTTATAGCTTTTCCAGTAGCAGAGAAAAGCCCGTTGGCAAACAGAGTCAGTCTAGAAGGGATCTCTCATTCTTTTTAGCAGATACTCAGGGGTGTCCCAGGGGGAGTTGGATAGGTATGATTTGGTTTGGCATTAAAGGTTCACGAATATTGCAGATTCTGTGTGTAAGATGGTATTTTAATCCTGCTTGATTAAAACTGGAGTTGCTTGAATACATCCTCATAAATGTAAACAATGGGTGGAGGAAGAAAATGAGGAGTAATGCCTGTACCAATTACCTGTAATCTCATTTCTTCACTCTTCTCAGTCTTAGGTGCTGATTACGATGGCTGTCGGACGAGTGTCTAACTGCCATCATTGCTGGAACGGAAATAGTTGACAGGTAGCCGGTGGTCCCGCCCACCAAATTATGATTCGACCGCCATGTAGGTGGTCGTAAACATGTCTTTTGCCCTTGAGGCTTGTGCTGCGACCGGAAAAGAGCCACAACTCAAGCCCCAATGACAAAAGGCATTTACAACACACAGTGTTGGGCCCACGGGGCATGGATGTTGGGGGGGCACCACAGGTGCTCCCTGTGGCTCATATAAAAGGCCCGGGGGTCGGGCCCTGCTAGGGGCCCCTAAATTCCCTCACCAACAGCTTTTCTATGGCGGTTGGACTGCCATGGAAAGGCTGTTGAAAAATGACATCATAATCCCTACAGCAGTGCATGAACAGGCACTGGCCCTATTGTAGGGACTAAGATTCGCCTGTCGGTGGCGGTCCCATCGACATCCTAATCAGGCCCTAAGTATGTATATTCTGTCGTCTTACTGGAGGCTGACCCGGTGATAACAGTGAACATATTGAGATGGAGGAAGAACCTACTGTGCCTTTGCAGTAAGGTAGACAAGGAATCTTGAATTGAATTGAAGTTACGAAATTATTGGTAAGTAATCTGAACATTTTCTAGTGCATCAGCCCTAGTGCAGCTAATTTGCAGTCAGAAGCAATGCATTGGCACTAGGCACAAAGACCTTGACTGATATTCAATGTAGGCCTATTTATTGTTCGGAATTTATCTAGGAAGGAAACTCAAACTGTGTTTTTCTCTTTTTAGGGCAGAAAGAAAAGAATGTGTTACGGTTCGGGAAAATCGAGACGAAATCGTCATTCACGTGATAGACTCAACAAAACTCTAAAAAATGTCACTTCAGCTTCAGAAACGTTGTCAATGGTTACAAAGACTGAATTGCGCTTGAAGCTCGAAATTGCGTTCCACCGAAGTTCTGAAATAAGTTCCAAGCACTGAGGACATTTGAGTTGAAACTCGGACATGATGCGCAGCAACACCAGTCCAGAATTATTTAAATTATTTAAATTATTTATGCTTGGCCGAAATTCCTTCCGTAGGAAAAAAAAACTGATGCACTGAGTGAAGGAACTCAGGAGCGATATTGAAAGCCAAAGAATGTATTCCTAAAGAAAGAATGGCGAACCAGGCTGATGCACACAAAGGTGTCTGTTGTGCATTGTGTACTTATTTATGTATCACAATGGTTGGTACAGGGTGTGATGGTCCAATGCACTCCAGTTATATCTGTCTTTTTGCCAATGCAGTGTATGGAGCCATCCTTACTTAGGACCTGAAGGCATATTGCAGTGGATTATTTAGAGGTAGGCTGGCCCACAGGGACATTCGGGGCCTATTCACAAAGTGCATTTTGTAGAGCATTTACTAGTACTACCGTAATACTACTAAAGTACTACAAATGCTATTCATTAACCTACAACTTTAAATCTCCACCTTCACATCTACTATCTTTTCTATCCTCATACATGCAAGTTTAATACTTAGGGCCTGATTATGAGTTTGGCGGTGCCGGAGCAGGACCATCACACCCCCAAACAGTGTGCTTACCGCCCGCCCGACTATGACTTTTTTAGGCACTAGCGGGCAGTACTTTGGTGTTCCCATGGCATGTCCTATGAAATTGGCACTGCAATGGGAACATCAAAGGCAGTCCATGCTAAGCAGGTACTGCATGCACCCATGACCCTGGGGCAACAGGGGACCCTGTATGGTCTCCTTTGTTTCCTCTCCACCACAGTTTTCATGGAGTAGGAACTGCCAAGAAAGCAGTAGCAGAGAAAAAACTCGTAATATGCTTGGCAGGATAGAGCGAGTCCGCCAAGAATATAACGGCCTCAAGACCCCTACACCACCACCAGGAATCTCTGATCCCTGCCGGTTGCAGCAGTGCAATGGTGGTCAGACCGTCAAACTTGTAATGGGAAGGTCGAATTGCCGGTGCGGCGGTGGCTGGACCACCGTGCCGACATGTGTCTGGCAGTCCTTGGACCGCCAGACTCATAATCATGCCCTTAGTAGTGAATGTGGGAAGGGACATGGGGAAGTAGCTGGAAAAAGGGGCATACTAATAAATGGGAAGGGGTTTCGGGGGGAGTAAGGAGAGATTTGAGGAGGGGTTCAGGGAGAGACATTCATCCTCCCACAAAAGACCATAGGCTAGATAATCAAAGCTGTTTTGCTGTTGCAAACAGCCCGATTCAGAGAATTGGGCCTTTTGCGACTACAAAAATTATTTTTGTAATGTACAAACATTAAATTGTTATTTGGTAACTTGTTATTGAAACATAGTTTGAGTTTGCCAACAAAAACAGAATCACAGCCTGAACAAGCCCCTTCCAAAAGGGGAATATGAATGCTATGTACTAATGTTTTGCGGCCGAAATGCAGGCCCAAAACATTTGCACTTTACCATCAATTCAAAGTTTGCGGTAACCCATTTGCAAATGGGAAGAAGTCTCCTTGGGATGCAGTCCCGTTTGTGAATGATTGAAAAAATATTTTTTACGAGCAGGAAGTGCTCCAAAGGACCACTGCCTGCCCTTAAAAAGTAAAACTGAAATATTTCATTTTTCTTTTGAAACGCATCCCATTTTCCCATAAGGAAAACAGGCTGCGTATGAAAAAAAAGATTGCTTTATTTATAAGCAATCACAGACCTGGTCGCCTGTTGACCTCAGTTGGGCACCATCCCTTGCGACCTGCCTCATTAATATTCATGAGGTACATCTATTTGCGACCCACTGGGAATGGCTCATTTGGAAATCAGGGCCAGATTTCACTTTAGTACATTAGTAATAGCAATTACCAAACAGCGATTCACAAAAAAACTTACTATTTGGTAATCGTGATTACAATTGTTCAAACATCTAGCCCTGTGCCTGTTGCGGTTCTCAAACTTTATTTAGACTCACTACATCCAAAGCTGGCCTCAAAACAGTAAGAAATTACTCCAGTTCAGAGCTGGAGCAAGTCCAGCATCATACATGGCCAAACACTGGTGCTTAAGATAAATCCCCATTGGAAATAATGTTAAATTGAATTCAAATATTTAAAATAATTAAAAATATGAATACATATATTTGAATGTTATAAAAAAAATATCTAAATGTAAACATATTTATTATTTAATTATAAACAACATTTTTTGAATTTATCGATTAATACAACCATAACTTTTGATTCAAATATAATTACATTTGTTTATGAATACTGCACATCACGTCTAATAATTATTAATGCATAACAACATTTAAGCATTTTTGTACTTTAAGTGGGAATTTATTTTTAATTTAAACTTCAGAAAAGTAATTTTTGTTTAATTTAAATATTTAAAGATTCAATTCAAAAGTAGATTAATAATGCTGTAGTATTTAAAATGTTGCTGTAGATTTTAAATAAATAAATTACATCAATTTGCATTAATATTTAACATAGAAATACTTTAGCAATTTCTTTCCTGTTAAATAAACTTTTTTTTTGTTTTTTACTTTTCCTTATACTTTACCATATGGATTCTCCACAGTTGGAGTATATTAAATAAAATATAGTTTTCTGAAGTTTAACTTAAAAAATAAATTCCCACCTAATGTAAAAAAAAATGGCCATGTATGGTGCTGGATATAGTACTGTTTATCTTTGGAAGTAATAATTTACACTTGTATATTTGGCTCCACTCAGCTATTTCAGGGTGGCAGGGACATGTAAATCTAAACTTTTGAGTAACTTTACACTTCGTTTTTGTGACTAGCCAACAGTAGTGAATGTTACCTTTGTGAAGAGCCCGGTCAGACGTTAACAGGTATGCTAAATCTGGGGTGGTACTAGTCACATGTAAGGCCAGTGCTTCTGAAAATTCAACAAGGCTGGGTCATAGTTGAAAGCTTATCACAGTTTGACTATTATTGCTTCATCTGCCCAGTCTTTATGAGGCACTGATTTTTGTAAAATATCTTGACTACCTGAGATTAGTCTGTCCATACTGAAAGTGACAATGCTGAAATTAAGTCAGATGCAACACCTTTTATTATTATTGATAAAAACAGAAAGACAGACTATTTAAGGAAAATGATATGCTGTGAAATGATATTTATTAAAATGAAATGTTTTAATCACACCAAATTGTGTTATTTTCTACACCATTTACCAACATGACACATCAAATTGAGGTCACTATATGGTGGGTGAGAGGGTAGAAACCTAGAAGAGCAACAGGAGTATATGGAAAGGCCTCTTCAATGAGACAGGTGTGAATCACAATAAACCAACATCATGGCTAGCAATTTACAGACTAAATATAGCCTTGCTATGTATATAATATACCTGACCAACAATCGTCCAAACTCCTAAAAATTCCAAACCTTTATCTTTACTATGTTTCAACTTGCAACTCCAAAACTAACCCCAAAACATATACATGCGCTATTTCTATGTACCTACCACAATTTAACCAACATCCAAGTTCAGATTAATCCCAGCTCGTAACCTCAACTTCCCCTGAAGCCTACCTTGAGTTGATCAGCAGTGAGACCAACCATCACTTATTTACCATCAAAATCCTGTCATCCAGAAAATCTTACCCCTTGCCCCTCAACAACCTAGCAGCAATCCTTCTTCCCTAAAACATGGCTATCCTCTCCCTCAACTCTTATAAGTACATGTTTTACATTCCAGATGAAGGAAAGGAGCCATGCATTCTCTTTACAAAATTAATATACCTCAGACTGAATCTCACCATACTAGACTTCATCAACCTATGGCACAACCTCCTTCCAATTACGCAAATCCCAGCCTCCTACAAAAGATACTCTATGCCCTCACCACCCTACACACAAAATGTGGATGACATAATAGCACATAAATGGACCTTGTCGCTTCCTTCCTCCAAAGTAAAAGTTTCTCAATTAGCCACTGTGTCGCCTCTATTGTTGTCAAGTGGTATTCTTGCATCCATTGCCCTCAAAAGCTGGTCCATCCCTAAGTGCTATTTGCCGAGACTGCATTGTTTTACTGCTCTTCCTGACTGAGAGGATACATCTGGATACCTAAGGGGCTTTGCATCAACTGTTCACGGCCCCCGCTTCGCGGGAGCCGTTCAGGGAACTCCAGCGCTGTGCTTGTAATCTCACGGAGGGACTGCGAGGCCCAGCAGGCAATTCTTCATCCCACACCTGCTGCCTCTTCCCTCCGTGGACACGCCCCCGCCGGGCTGCTCAAATATCCCCGTTCTGCTCTCGCTCCTCGTGTGCTATTTGCCGAGACTGCATTGTTTTACTGCTCTTCCTGATTGAGAGGATACATCTGGATACCTAAGGGGCTTTGCATCAACTGTTCACTGCCCCCGCTTCGCGGGTGCCGTTCAAGGAACTCCAGCGCTGTGCTTGTAATCTCATGGAGGGACTGCTAGGCCCAGCAGGCAATTCTTCATCCCACACCTGCTGCCTCTTCCCTCCGTGGACACGCCCCCACCTGGCTAAGGTTCTATAACTGATACAGCTACCTGCGGCGCGGGACGCGCGCCGGACAAAGCGCGGGACAAAGCGCAGGGCTAAGCCCGGGCAAAGGGCGGGCCCTCTGAGGCTGAAGTAGGCTGGGCTGGGCCCCCTCCCTTGTTTATGTTATTTTATGAAATGTGGTCTAAATAAGGTTACTCTACACATATCTTATGGTTCCATTACTCAATTTTAATCTTTGCCTGGTGTAAAATATTATAGCTTTACAACACTTATATATTTCTCCTTTTATTTGTATTTTTTTGCGTTTGTTTGGATTTTTAAAAATGACGGCAAAAAAATTAAGGTCAGGGCGTGTACTAGTGGGTAGGTCATGTTCTAAGACAAAATCAAATCCCCTGCGTAATAAAGATACCGCCACTCTACAGTTAAAGGGTAAATGTCAATTGTATAGTTTATGGGAAAGGGGAAAGGACAAAGCTTTGTCTGAGGGGTTAAAGCATGAAGAAATCAAGGGTAAAGACGTAAAGGAGGACATACTCTCAATAAAAGATAATAGTAATCAGGCGGATGCTTTGGCAAAGTCACTACTTGAGAAATCTTCCTCTGATACTGCGGCGGGAGGTCCTCCCGATTCCCACGCTCCACAGAGGCATGTAGAGATTGCTTCTGGGGCGCCCAGACTAAATAACTTTATATCCCCCCGCGGCATCTTTTCGAAACTAACTGAGGTATTAGTACATATCCCCCTGTTACCTCCTAAGGAGGATCTAATACTTCCTGATATAGATACAGAGACTCAGAAGAAGCAGTCCGACATTGTACATAATACTGCCTCTGATCTCACTAACACTAATGACGTATTAGCAACGCCAGGGCTTCAACTTTTTAGTAGTACTCCCTCTAATAAATCAGAGTTTTCTATATCTCAGGTAAATTTTTCATCCAGCCCTGTTATGAATAATATTCTTCCTAGTTCTCCTACTTTAAATTACATTATAATATCTAAATCTTTACTCTCCCTAGAACATCTACTATCATCCATCTTATTATTATTGGAAAAATTTGTCGGCGGCTCAGACTGTGTCCTCGATACGGTAACCCAAATACTTAGGGTATTACTAAAAAGTAATTATGGGACCAAATCTGGTTCGCATCATGAGTCTGCTCACATAGACGTGAAAGTGAGCAAAAATAAGGAATCTATAATTGAGTCTGAAGGCGTTCCTTTAGCCTCAGACTTAGTTCTAGTTCACCTAAATAAGAACTCCAAAGATTCCAATGGAAAAACAATAGGGGTTTTCTCGGGGAGTAGTCCGGCTGGCAAATTAAAATCTGCCAGCGGTAATTGTGTTGCCGAACCTGATCTAGAAATAGAAACTCTGACTGACCCTGATAAAATGTTAAAAAAAGATTTATTTCCAATTTTTACACCACAAACAAATAAAGAAAAAGAGGTTTTTGTAGATTCTCCAAAAAAGGAGAAAAGGGCAACAATAACCAAGCAAAAAAAGCAAAGAGAAAAAAAGAGGAAACCAAACCGTAGATTCTCTAAAAAAAGACAGAGGAAAATTAATTTTGAAGACAACAAAGAGGCTTTGTCTGAAAAAATTTCTCTCCAAGACTCTGTGTCCAATTTATCTCAAGAATTAATTGGTCAAATTAAATCTGATAAAGTAATCATGATTACTGATTTCTTAGGGCCTTCTAATTACCCTGGGTTTGGTGAAAAGTTTATTACTGCAAATGGCTCAACACCAGTTCTTAATCCTTTAGCTGCACCCTTTCCGGATAAGATTGCAATTGAACATGCCCCTAAATTACTCACTCCTGAAAAGAAAAGTGTAGATACTGTTTTTTTAGATTTCATTCCTCTCTTCGACTTGGATCTTATTTTAAATAGATCTGTACTTCTTAACTGTTTCCGAGAGATTGAAAGTTTGAAATTAATTCAGACAAATGATATAGATGTTGTATCACTTTTAAACCTCGATGTTGGGAAGATATCAAGGGTTAAATTTCACTCAAAACTAGTATTAAATCATATTTTACTATGGTCTGAAGAATTACAAATAAGGGGGATTGATGTCTCCCCTTTTTTCTTAGTGGACACCTGTAAAAAAAGACCTACAAATCCGTCGATAGCCTACGGAGTAACTCCAGGCGTTTTAGAGCGGTCCTCAACAAAAACGGAGGAATTAAAAATCTGTGTATCGAAAAGCGTACGCCAAGTGCTCTATAAAAATCCTTTACCCCTCCAACCAACTCTGGTAGAAGAGTATTCCAAATGGAGCTGGTTGCCTGGTGTTCTGTCAAGTAAATCTACCTCCGCTCCCAATTCGTATTCCAATTTTTAACATTGATTTAAAAATAACTTCGTGGAACACGGCTGGATTAAAGAATAGTCCCGAAAAATTGTTATATTTGTATACCTTAGAAGCTGACGTAATTTGTCTACAGGAGACTTGGGTGGATGGGAAATTCTTGGCGGAAAAGGATTACTACGTGTTGGATGGCAGTGCAGTTCCCTCGAGGAGAGGTCATGCCAAAGGTGGGTTGGCTTTCCTACTTTCCAACAAGTTCAAATGGCACTACTCTTATTACCGAGACCCTAATCATTTGTTCCAGGCAATAACTTTGTTAAACTTAGTTAAGGATGACCCACGGAAATCACTTGTATTGTTAAATGTCTATATTCCCCCGGATGCATGTTTTAATGTAGGTTTAAAAACAATTATTTCTTTTATACAGAATCTTCTTGATTCCGAGTCCCCTCCTCACATTTTGTTATTAGGGGACTTCAATTGTAAAATCTCAAACTGTAGCCTCGACTTGTTCAGGAATAAATTCAAGGAGGAATCACTTCAGATTCCGCGAGCCCTATTCCCTGGGAACATCAAGACCAATAAGAGAGGGAAACTACTCTTGGAGGGAATATTAGAGGTTGATAGTATAATAATAAATGGAAGGCTCCCCTCGGACATCCCGGCTAATTTCACACATAAATGTAAAAACGGTGAATCTATACTCGTTTATGTGGTAGCTGGCAATACCCTTTTCTATCTTCTGAAAGATCAGACAGTATGTAATACAGAACTTAGTGACCATGAGGTATTGGTTCTTAGTGTAAACTTCAACCCCCCTCCCCCTGTGGACACCTGGCATATAAACAATGATCTGGTAACTTTTGGAGCCAATTCAGGGAGATGTTACTGGAACTTTGGGGCCATTAGGAGTTTGATGAATATTTTGGAATCCACTGTGGAGAATTTGTTTCAATGGGAAGGAAATGTACTACAATGCTTCTGTAATTTTCTGAAAGCAGTAACTTCTATAGCAAAAAAATCTTATCCTGCAAAAAACCCCAAAATAATCCCAAACTGTCTACGGGTATTTGAATATCGAAATAAATAAATTGGTTAGGGAGCAATATCTCTTTTATACCCCGGAAAGATATCATAAAATATTTCTTTTAAGAAGAAGGAAAAAGCGGGTGAAGGCCAGATTGAAGAGAGAGAATGAAGACTCCTTGTATTAAACTTCGGGAAGCCTCCTATAGGGGACAAGCTAAGTTATTCTGGTCGATAATTGGTGAGGGTTGTGGTCTAAGATCTAGACCTTCCCCAATTTCTATAGATGAGAAGATCTGGGTCGAATACATTGAGCAATTATATAGCAGTAATGGCCCGCCCCTTGACAATGATACTTTATACGAGGTTAATCATCCTTATGGCCCCCCGTCCGAGAAGGACATTTAACTAGCCATTAAGGGCTTGCGTTCTTCGGGCGCGATGGGTCCGGATGAACTCCCCATCTCGGTGATGAAACATCAGAGTGAGCATTGGAGCAAAATTCTTTTCCCAGTTTTTAAATTATGCTTTGTCAGTGGAACTGTTCTACCCTCCTGGAAAGGAAGCATATTAGTCCCCCTCTTTAAGAAAGGAGCTAGAGACTTGCCACAAAACTATCGTCAAATTGCTCTTTTAGATGCCATAGGGAAGGTTTTTGCAAAATGCCTTCTTAACTCGATCAACGATTGGGTGCGTAAGGCCGAAATCTTACCCCATGAACAGACTGGGTTTAGGCAAAAGCATGGCACTTTAGATAATCTGACTGCATTGCAGGTCATAATTGAGAAATATGTCAAGGTTCGTGGAGGGGGAATTCATGGCACCTTTATCGACTTCTCCACAGCCTTTGATAAAGTGGACAGATCCTTGCTGTGGAGAAAGTTATTTGCTTTAGGGATGCCTCCCACTCTTATTAATTTAGTTCGAGCCCTGCACTCAGATACCTGGTGCAGAGTGTTGATGGGCGGGGAAAGAGGGCTCTCTAGAGTAATTACCACAACAAATGGCTTAAAACAGGGCTGCCTATTGGCTCCCCTGTTATTTTCCTTGTATATAGCTGATCTCCCCCAGGTTTTATCTGCAAGTAAAGGTATAGGTCCGATCTTGGGGGGTGCCCCAATTGCATGCCTAATGTATGCAGACGATATTCTGATCCTGGATCTTACTCCAAAAGGTCTGAATAGTCGCCTGCGCGCCTTATATGAATATGCGGAGGCGCATTATCTAAAAATAAATACCGCAAAAAGTAAAGTAATGTGCTTTACGGGTAGGAAAAAGTCAAAATATGCGAACTTTCACTGGTCTGTGGGGGGACAAAGACTAGATGTAGTACCATCTTACATTTTCCTTGGAAAAATAGTTACTAGTAATTTAAGTGAAAAAGCACACATAGCTAATAACACACGGAAAGCTATTGTCCAAGGGAAGAGTTTGATTTCACTTTATAAGGCTACTGGTAGTAGGCATTTTGCGATATTGCTGGAGGTCTTTCGAGCAAAAATTCCAGCATCATTACTTTATGGTTTGGAAATAGTTGACATAAAAAATTGGGGCTTCTTGAACGCAACGGAAGGCAAAATTCTACGTAGTCTAGCGTCTGTCAATACAGCAAATTCAACAGCCGCCCTTAGACAGGAATTCCGCTTACGTAGTAGCTGGGTTCAAGGCCTATGATGAATAGTGCGTTGGGTTTTTAACCTGGCAAAGGGAGAACCTGGCACTTTAAGGCATCTTATAAAAACTGATCTATTGGGAAATTTTAATGAACACTCGCTCATTGTAAAGAACTTCAGAATTGCTGCCGATCTTTTACAATTAGATAAATCAGTTTTATTCACCCTATCGGCATGTCAACTGAAATCTACCCTGAAGTTGGCCTCCTGGGAATTATGTTTTAGAATGAATAGGGAGGTTTGTATAGCGAAGAAAGGTATTACTCCAACCATTGACTCTTGTTTAATGGGGGAAGCCCAATCATATGTTGTTTGGAATCTCCCTCATGGAGTCCGGCGTCTGCTGTTTCTATTGAGGCAGGATTTACTTCCCTTGAACTCTCTAACGTCCAGATGGTATGGCTCCTCATCTATTTGTGACTTTTGTAATAGTAAAACTCAAGATATGTATCACGTTATTTTCGTGTGCCCGGCCCTAATGGTGCATAGGCGAAAGTGGTTAAAACCTATTTGTCTTCAATTGAGTATTCTTACAGCTACTACTTTCCTTGATGCTATTCACAACCCTCCAAATGAAATGTTCTGTTTTAAATTGTATAATTTTTTTTAATGTTTTTAGCGATATACTAGAAGGTTATATATATGTCTACTTATGTCCAAACCGTTTATTTCTTTTTGTATCGTGCTCATGATTATATGCTATTGTATTTAATTTGTTCATTCTTTTATGTGGATCTCAATGAGTTCCAAAACCATAAATAAATAAACTTGACAAACTTGGTCCATCCCTAATGTCATTATTGTAAACATACCCTATATATGATCAGGAGCCACAAATCCCCTACCTCATAGATCAACCCTTGAAAGTTCTTCAGCATCAACCAACAGCTAAACTCACCCCAGTAAATAAAAAATTATTATAGCAATGAGTCACTGACATGGAACCAGCCACAAAACAAAATCACCCACTGAAGACAACTGCTAAACCTCTCAACCACTGAGCTAAAAAGAGAACATCCCAATGGTAATGCATCCTCTAAAAAACTATAAACCCTACAATTCATACTCTTCAGGTGCACCTGTAGAAAATAGAACGATGATGTGATATCACACTTGCCATAACTGCCCCTAGACCACATCTCCTAATTAGTTCCACAGCATCTTTGACTGATGCATACTACACTGAACTCAGTATCTCCGAAATAAAGTGATTCACAAGCAGGCCATCTAGCTATGAACATTTTCAACTAGGCAGAAATAATCTTCCTCTTTTTTGGGACACCAATACTTTGGAAATGTTCAAAACGTCCATTGGCCAGTCATCAAGTAGGCCTTCCATTACCCCTCCTCCACTTTCTTATACAGCTTCATACGGACCATCTCCAGCTGATCCTTAGCTTATCTTAAATTCTACCACAACTGCTGCACTATAGGCACCATGTACAACAAACCAGAACCCTCGTAAAACCCCTGTAACAGTAACTCTGCATCTTCAATCTTTGCATGCAAACTCAACCAGTATTGTAGTACTTCAATATTAACTGGCATATGCTCCTTTACCCAAAAAATCCCTGCCCACCGCCAACCTAGCCATGCTGTGGCAACCAACTTTTCATGGCACTCTCAGGTCCCTATCCTGACAGAAACATTGAGTAACTGGGTGTTGTCCACTCACTTGGTGCATTTATCCTCCTTAAATCTGCATTGCTCCCTATTGAAGGATACTTTATTATCTGCCCAGCAAGCACCTACCTGTGGCAGCTGACCTGTAAGCATTTCATCAACAACACCTTGAATGGGATGCCCCTGAAAGTTCCAGTATGGTACTGGCAGCCCACTAGCAGTGTAAATGTTTAGAGCAGATCTGGTCATCAGCATCTTTTGCTACTGTGGCCCTAAATTCCTCATATTTTAATTACATATAGTGAATTGCACAGTAGGTCATTTTGATACCTTCATCTCTTCCTCTTTCTATCCTTTTTTGCCTATACCTGGCAATATAATATTTGAAGAACCTCCACATACACCCCATCCATCTGCCTTTTGGCTTCCCCTGTCACAATCAACCTCCTTTCCTGCATCCTCATTATTTTTCTCACCACCTTCTTTAGCCCAGAGGTCAGTCCAACCCTTGTATCCCAAACATATATGATGCCCTTTAACCGCCTTTGCTCTCCTGAAACCACCACAACAACCTTAATACCAATGGCTCTCACTCTCTTTTCCCCTTTTGACACATCCGTCTTACCCCATCTTTTTCCCTTATGTGTATTAAAGTTTTGCATCCTCTATGATCTTCTACCCAGCATCAAATGCCCTGTCAGCATTGCAGACCCTAATTTTTAAAGGCTCTGTTTTCGTCCTGCTGCCTGAAAAACACTGAAAACCCTCTCTCTGTTAGCAGATTGAGGACCTTTCCGCATCATATTCACATAAATTCTCTTCACGCCATCAATCATCTTCTTTTCTTTCATTCTCCTCATCCACTATCTAAATAATTTCACCTTCTTGAACCTTCACTTCATTTAGTTCATCATTCATAATCCAACAAAGTCTCCTATTCCATCCTCTCACCAGGCACATTCTCACCCAGTCTATACGCCCATGACTGCTGTCCATCACCCACGCCATTAACAGAATAAGAAACAGGAATACAAAGCAGAATGACTTCACTCCTTTGGAAGAGCCTCACCAAGTCAAGCTCAGTGTAGTCCCTTGTTGCTGCCAAGTTGGATGAACAGGATCATACCCCCACTTCGAGATAGGATCCACAAACCACATTGGACTCTCAACCTCACCTTATGGACAACGGATGACCTCTTCCACATAGTTCAACTGTATGTGGAAGAGGTCATCCGGTCACCCTGAACTCCAGCAGATCAGTTATCTCGTAGCAATTCCAATATCCCATCATCATGCATCCATACCCACCTACCAGACTTCTTCCAGCCTTACAGCCCATTTTCTGTAGGATATGACACAATAGGCGAATGAAAATGATATTTAAAGAGCCTGAATAGTTATGTACCCAAAACACAGGTGGCTAATACAGTGCCAATACCTACAGTGACTGTGGGACAAGAGTACAGTAGGGAAATCCAGCAGAGTATGTTGCTTACAAGCTGGATTTGGTCCACTAGCACCAAAAAATAATGCCAGCTGTGTATCAAAAGCCTCTTTGAGGTCAATCGACAGGACTAACGGGCAATCCAGATTCCTAGACATGTCTTGTCTTTTCAGACTCTGAATAGGCACTAGCTATTCAAAGAAGTGTTATGCTTAGGAATATATGCGTTTTGGTCAGGATGGACTAGCATCGGGGGTACAATCTCCTGGCCTAGGAGGACATGTCTGTGGCATTCCGCCTGAGGTTAGGGTGGTAATCCAGCGTTGCCTCTTCGATTGTACCTGGGAGGGTTCTATTCACTGGCACAACCTAATCAATCTTGGCCAGTCATGAACTAGGAGATAAGAGGAGGTCAAGTAGAAATTCATTGGCAATCCATCATTGCATATGGCTTCTGCCCCTGATATGGGTTGATTCAGTGTTTCTATGTTGTTGGGAAGCACTTGAGTGATCGTCATTTTGCTTAAATTGGGGTCTACAGCCTTTGTGGAATGCGAGTTAGTGTGGCCATTAGATTAGTGTAATGTGACAGAAACAAATTGATAATTTTCACCAGAGTGACTAACAGGCTCCCCTGTGTTTGTTAACCTGTGTAATTTTAGAAACTTTCTGAGTAGTCCTGGTCAGCTGTGCTAATACATGTACTGTCTTTTATCCCTCAGTATGTGCCCTAGCTACATATTCCTTATAATTGAGGTACCTGAAACTCTCAAGAATCGGGGTGTATTTCTTCCTTTTTTTGTAACAGTAGTTGACAGTACACTGGGCTGACAATCAGCGGCAGCTCCCACACCAGGATCGATCAGTTTTATTCGGTTCAGTCCCACTTCCATAGCTTTCCAAACTCCAGCTGCTATCTTAGTACAGTGTCCTCCTGTTGTTACTCTGAACACCTCCCATTTGCACAGACATCTGAGAACGCACACTTAAGTTCCCTGAAATAATTCAGTATGCCCTCTCCCAGGGTTTCTCTAAAGGTCCCGTCCTCTAGGAGTATGCACTGCAATCTCCAGTTGGGGACTGAGACACACTGTTCCCTCCATTCAATGCTGACCAAAAAGGGTTATGGTCAGATAGTCCTCCCTTAATAGTTGGTATGATTGAGCCCTGCATGGTGGTGGAGTTTACTACTCTGTCCAGTCTAACATAGTGACCATACATCAGGGAATTCTAGGAACCTAGAATGGTGCTCCTACTATGGATTTACCAGCTCACAATGTACCCTCCAACTATTAATCATTCTACTTGTTTTTATAACCATCGAGTCCACTAGCGGGGTGTAAACAATGTTGCCACCTAACAACAACTATTACAATCTGCAGCAGTGGAATATACAATCTGCACAAACCCTCCACATATGTGGTCAATAGAAAAGGGAAAGGTGCTACAACAGACAGCACTTCTGCTGCAAGAAGGTGTATATAAAGTGTATATATGGGAATTATCAAAAATAATGCCCAACCTAATATTCTGTAATAGTCAGGAGCACTCAAATACCAGTAAATCTCATCAATATAGAAAAAACTCTTTTTTTGTTACCATTTATTACAGAATATATAGCATGTAAGTGACTATCAGAAAATATATGATCATACAAATAATAATGCCGCCATACAATATACATTATTTTATCGGTCCAAACGATACAATACATTATGAAGTTCACAAAGATGGAAAAGGATCAGACAGTATGTGATACACAGAGAAAATAAATCTATGTCTTTGCCAGTCAGTCAGTCAAAAATCTTTATTTCGATTTAAAATCACAAAAGATAATACAATAGTACATAGAGGTGAGAATATATAAAATAGAAACATGTTTGGACATAAAAGTAGCTTATACAAATCACAATCTGACCTCCTAAATAAAATTCATAATTATATAATAAATAGCTAAAAAAACTGCTGAAATAAACTCCTGCAAGACTGCCACCTAAGATAACCAAATGTCCATGATTCAGCATACAGGTCAATTTAAGTTCATTCTGTGTTAATACAGTAGTGTGCAAAGTGCAATATACAACTGCCCAGGACTCGGGAGCATAAAACATTTATCTAAGGCCCCTCTCTTTCAAACGAATCACCCACACCCAGCCCAAGTACTTAGCGACGGCGATCACTATGGACTCTTTAGTAGATGTTTGTAGGATCCTAAGTGCCTCGCTACTCGACCTGGTCATCCATATTTATTATTATTATTATTATTATTAAATTAGTTTTGTAACGCGCGCAGCTACCCAAAAAGGGTTTCCTGGCGCCTAGCACACAAATTGCTAGAAAAGAGCAGTCAAGAACCATATGCTACTAAATAAGCCAGGTTTTAAGATTTCTTCGAAAACTGAGATAGGACGGGTCATTCTTCAAGGACACCGGAAGAGAATTCCAGATTGGACACCGGAAGAGAATAAGACATAAGAGACATAAAGGTTTCAACCATCTGGTCGTGGGATTTCTATAGGCTGGGCAAACAAACAGAATGTGTGCCAGTGATTCGTTATAGTTGGGACAAAATGAGCAAACACCACTAGTCGAGCTACGCCATTTGCTAATAAATACATTAGTAGAAAGTGAGCCTACCCTAAACTGGTGGTACAGTTTCCTATCTTTGGGGGTGGTGATTAAATCCCAGTAGCCTTCGTATTCCACTTCATGCTTTATCTCAAGGAAATCTCTGGATAGTGAGGGACCAGTTAGGGCAGCAAACAGCTTGATAACTAGCGAGTTCCAGTTTGCTGCTTTAAAATCACTCTTTACTGAAAATACACTGTCGACGGGAGATGCCCATAGACTGCTCATCCCAATCTTACAAAGAGTGAATTTTACTCGCCTTAGCCATGGAATTTAGCTCATGCCGTCAGCCTCCCTAACTTCTAGAAGAGCCTGGGTATAGTGGGAAAGCTCTGGGGTAACCCAGAGCCTTCTCCAGTATGCCACTGGCCTAAAGTGGCCACATCCTCAATTGAATAGCAACCCAAATCTAAAAATAAGGATAATAGCGGGGTGAGCTGTGGGAGGCCAATTAATTATCTCAAAAATGTATTTTGAGCTTTCACTAAGGGGTCTAAATTGGCATAACCCCACAGTTCAGCCCCATACAAAATTGAAGTGCTAATTTTTGAGGAATATATTTTTAGTGCAGGAGCAATTGGTTTAGTGCATGATGATCGCTGCTCCTTCAACAAGGCACTTGAGAGTTAGGCATGCTTGACAGAGAGCAAATCTATCTGAGGCTTCCAACTACGTTTTCTGCCAATAGTTACCCCCAGATAAGTAAAATTATGTGTTTGTTCCAGGATACCTTCCTTCATTCCGACTCTACCCCTGATATTCCTATGTTTGTGTAGGACCATATATTTTGTTTTATCTACGTTCACTACGAGGTCGTGGTCCTGACAGAACTCCTCGAATCTCGCACGGGCACACTGCAAGCCCTTTCGTGTCTTGGAGAGCACAAGGGTGTTGTCTGCAAGCATAAGCAGCGGGATCTTCATCCCTGCTTGACTGGGTGCATCCGTGGGATAATTATGAAAATACTGAACCACCCCATTGATGTATAGTGAGAAGAGAGTTGATGCTGGAACGCACCCCTGTCGAACCCCCTTCTCTACAGGAAACATTTGGGTAGTGCTCCCCTGCGCATCCTATCTCACCTGCGCATAGTTAGCATCATGTAACTTAATCAGAAATGCCAAAATTTCTAATGGCATACCAAGGTCAAAAGCCGACTTAAGGTCGACAAAGGCTGCATAAATTGTGCCTCCCCCTAGCACTACAGTATGCCAATAAATCAGGATAAACCTGAACACCTGATCAATGGTACTGGTACAAGAGCGGAAACCCGCCTGGAGTGGAGACAAGATGTCATACTCCTCAATCCAGTTCTGGATTCTGCTCAGTACCAGCCTAGCCGAAACTGTTTGTATGCAGTCAATAAGGCTTATCGGCCTATAGTTGCCTGGTTGAGAGCGATCCCCTTTCTTGTAAATAGGGATTATTTCTGCTCCTAACCAGGTACCGATTTGGCCGCCATAAGTGTGGCAGGGTATGCTCAGACGTGAGTCCCTTGCTCACTTTGCCACTGGATTCAAGCAAGCCGGGCTGAAGACGGCTGGAATGCCAGAAACCGGTCCTCGGAAGCTTGTTTCCGGTCCAGGGAAGGCATGGCTTGGCAGTTCGGGCTGGACTGTTCCCCTGAGGCACAGGGTCAGACTGATTTGCATATAGCCATGTCTGAACTGGGGTGGCAGAGTGGGCTATAGAACGGTGATGGATCAAACCCAGATCTTTTGACTGGGTGTGAGTGTTTGATTGGTTCAGATGCTCCGTCCATCACCACCCCCTTTTGTACCTAACCAGGTACCGGGCATGGGTGCTCCACTTGTTATGGCGTTCACAAGGAGCTGAATATAAGATGCCGAGTTAGGTATGTCGTAAAGGAACAGATCCGCGGGGATGCAGTCAGGCCCAGGCGCCTTGCCTCTTGGGACTGATTGTAAGGCATTTTCCTCCTCTTTCTTGGTGAAGTGCAAGATGGAAATAGGGGGTGGCATATCAAAAAGATCTTGTACCTGCCCAGGCAGTGCAAACTGGGCTTTAAAGTGCGATACCCACTGGTCTGGGGCTACATGATTCACAGGCCCCTTACTAGCTGCACCACTGCCCCATTTCACCAAGTGCCAGAAGGTAGTCATATTTCTCCCCGAGCACACCTTAAGCAGTTCAGCCCAGTGTTGTTCAGCCCAGTCCCTTTTAGCTCGGTATTGGACCGCCTTATATTCTGCCCTTGCCCTTCGTATATCATCCCTATTCTTTGACCTGATTGCCCTAGCTAGGGTTCTATAGGCCATTGGACACGAGATATCGTACCAGGCGGCCGCCTTAAATCCCGAGTGTTTCAGGGTTTTTTTGGTTTTAGAAATAAAAAAGCCTTTAAGCTGATTAAACAGTTCCCCATGGACCTGCACGACTATAAAGTTAAGCTCTTCCTGAGAAGCACATGTCTGTAACATACCCTGTGCATTAACCACCAAATTGCTCATTTGCTTTAGGTGCTCTTCCTTTTTAATCACGTTTGATCATTTAACTCTCCTGGCATCATTTGTCAATAATGCCTCCACGTAATCAATACGTGGTGCCTGACTAACGCCATGAGGAATACATGCGGGATGCAAGGAGAGCACTAGCGGGTTATGGTCACTCTCAGTTCGTTCACAGACCACCATGTCTATCAGATTGGACCAGGATTCCTTATTAAGCAGGATGTAATCAATGCGACTACTGCGCAGCCCAATGCTAAAGGTGTGCGAGCCCTGCTTATCTAAGACTGTTCTCCCGTTAACAGCCCTGACTCCCTGTTTCATGCAAAAGAACTTTAATTGCGGGGCACCCCCAGTCCATTTTTTAATTTGGGGAAGATCCCTAGGTGGAATAAACCACTGAGCATCTTCCTCTACATTAAGATTGATATTGTTAAGGTCCAGGGGTTCGAAAGTACAATTAAAATCACCAGCTATTATCAGATTATTATCACCTCTACGTTCTGTTAAAAACATATCTAAAAAATCAACACTAGGAGAAGCTTTCCCCCCTTGCACACCCCTTGCGTAGACATTGATAAGCAGCAAGTCGGGTACATTTACCTGCTGTATCCTAATTATAAAAATGTCCCTGCAATCGATGTGCAGCTCCTCTACCCTATAATGATTAGAGTGTCTAACCCAAGTTGTAAGCCCCCCCATGGTCAACCTCTCTGTCCCCCTTCCGCTATCCTAGAAAAATTTAAATAGCCCTGGCGATATACATGGTCCATAGCCCAGGTTTCTTGAAAGGTCAGTATATCCTGGCCCTCGATAAAGATGGACCAATCTACTGAAGCAGTTTTTTGTAAGAGCCCAGCTATGTTCCAGGAGGCTAGTTTGAGTCCTACAATGGGGCCAGGATTGTAACTACTACCTGGCGAATGGCAGAGGCTACTTGCCTCCACTAAACCAGATACCCCTACAAACGGATGGATACCAATAGGTGTCAAGCTACACTCCCCTGCCTCGCCCATCCTATTTGCAACCAGAGCATTATCACAGCTTTGACCGTTCAGGGTAGTTGGTAAGAAACATCCTGGGTTATTAGAACCTGATACCCGACCACCCTCACCCGTCTCAACCATTTCAGGAGAAACTGTAATGTTACTGGTGAGCAGTCCAAGTCAATTTATATCCTCCAGGTTAGAAAAAGGGTCAAATCTATTATGTGTGGGATCCGCATCGACCTAGGGGCCTATGTCTTTGCATAAATCCTCTGATGGGTCAACACAGCCAACAAATGTTTCGTCTTGCTAGAATTCCTCAGGGCTTAGAGTATACCATATGAGTATCCCATATAAAGATTAAAAATGCAAAGACCACATCCAGCATAAACAACAATAACTGTACAGCAAGAATGGCAATTATTGGTAATACCATCATATAGGTTAGTATTTTTGACCTGGTAACTTTCAATCAAACAAGAGATCGAATTCCTTTTGTCAAAATCAAGTAGTATATCACAACATCACCGGTGTCAAAATCCACACAATGAACGCCACCAATTGTAAAGTCTTCCTAATAACAACGGGATGGCCATCTAGCAAGCCGCTCAGGTAATGCAGCATCAAAAGCCGCTTGGTCCACGTTGGGCGCATTTACACTGATATTTGATATTTGGTTTTATAAAGCCTGACATATGCCTGAGGTATATAATAAGGATACCCCGACTACATAGGAGATTTAAATAGCCATGTGTTCAATTGTATTCCGAAAGTAAACAGATTCGAATGGCCTCTGAGGTTCCCGGGTAGCTGATTCCAGAGCTTGCAGGTGGAGTTTATCAGGTTCTGCCGCCCCAAGTAGCAGGTTGAATTCAGGAAACACTGACCATTTTGAATGCTGCAGATCTAAGGCATCTTCAAGTTGTGTACCAAGAAAATTTGTTCTTTACGTTGCCTGGGCCTGTCAGGTGGAGTGCTCTGTGCACTGTACACAGTGCCTTGAAAGACACACTTTATTATCGTGAGCCAATGAAGCTCCTCCAGAGCCTTAGAGACTGAGTCAAATTTTCCGTTTTTTTATAAGCCGTGCAACAGTATTCTGCACTCTTAGCAATTTTGTTTTTAGATCCTTGCTGAATTCCCAGATAGATGGCATTACAGTAATCTAGTGTTGATAAGACCAGTGAGATGATAGCTGTTTTCTGTGGCTCAAATGGGATAAAGGGCAGGATTTTCTTCAAAATGTTCAGTTGATAAAAACTGCTAGAGATCAGCTCACAAAGGTGAGTTTGGAATCAAAGATTATCCCAAGGTGTTTCACTTTAGTAACTTGGGTGGGACGGGGAGCCAGGGTCTGAGGCCACCAGGAGTCATTCCAGAAAGAAGTTTACCTGCTAAATAGGAAAACATCAGTTTTTTCTTTAGTTTAATTTAACCCATTTCATGTGTCAGAGTGCAAGTCCCATAGCACAGGAAATCTTTCTGGTGCGGGCACAAGAGGGATTCCCTTTACCCCAGGCAGCATCGGGATCTGGGGAAGAGCGTCCACAGCTCCTGAGGCTGTTCTGATTTTTTTCACTGAAATGACGATCAGCGCGCAAGTTGCGCTGACATTATTTCGGTGAAACCAAAACTGAAAGTGAGCCCAGCATTCCCCACAGTCTCCTCAGTAAAAAGATACCTCACCTGTGTGGGTGGGCCAAGACAGTGTGGCTGAGAAGGCCCAAAAACGTAGGGATTGAGGGGATAGCACAGCGAGCTCTAAGTGCTATATTTTTCATATATACGTTTTAGGCTGACTCTGCATTGGGCACCCACACAAGTGAGGTATCATTTTTATTGGGAGACTGAGGGGAATGCTAGGTGGTAGGAAATGTGTGCTAGAGCAGGGATCCCACACAGAAAAGTGATAAAAATTTGATTTCTTTGAGCTAACTTTGATGTTTGCAGGGGATTCTGCGTAGGAAAACATTAGGAGATCCACACAAGCCACACCTACCTGGACTCCCCTGTGTTTCTAGTTTTCAGAACTGTCTGGATTTGGTAGGTTTCTCTAGATGGCCACCGACCCCGATACCAAAACCGCGGGCGCCCCCTTGCAAAACCAGGTTGTCTTGTGATAGATAATTTGAATGTCTCCACAGTACATTTTTGGGCCCTTCGCTGCTGCGGGTACTTGGCCCACCCACACAAGTGAGGAACCATTTTTATTGGGAGACCTAGGAGAAAGCTGGGTGGATGGACATTTGTGTCAGCCCGTTTATTCCACAAACGTCCGACACAGACATGTGAAGAAAATGTGATTTATTTAGCTAAATTTGAGGGGGAATCTGGGTAGGAAAATGTTGGGACATCCATGCAAGCCACTCCTCCCCGGACTCCACTGGGTGTCTAGGTTTCAGAAAAGTCCGGGTTTGGTAGGTTTCCCTGGATGGCCGCCGGGACCAGAAAAGCAGGTGACTCTCTCGCAAAACCAGATAGTTTGCGATCAATAATTTTGAAGTCGACACAGTACGTTTTGGGACATTTCCTATTGCCGGAACTAGGCCTACCCACACAAGTGAGGTACAATTTTTATTGAGAGACCTGAGGGAACTCTGGATGGTATGAAATTTGTGGCACCCCAGTGATCCCACAACCTTCCTGCACAGAAAAAAGAGGAAAACTTGATTTTTAGCTACATTTTAGTTGTGCAGGGGATTCTGAATAGGAAAATGTTAGGAGATACGCACAAGTCACACCTCCCTGGACTCCCCAGTGTCTCTAGTTTTCAGAAATATCTGGGTTTGTTACGTTTCCTTAGATGCCCGCTAATCCCCGGACCCAAAAACGCAGGTGTCTCCCTTGCAAAACCAAGTCTTTTTGTGAACTATAATTTCGAAGTCTCTACAGTACATTTTTGGATGTTTCCTGTTGGGGACACTAGGCCTACCCACACAAGTGAGGTGCCATTTTTATCAAGAGACTTGGGGGAATGCTGCGTGGGTGGAAGTTTGTGGCTCCACCCAGATTTCAGAACTTTCCATCACAGAAATGTGAGGATAATGTGTTTTTATTTGGACACATTTTGAGGTTTGCCAGGGATTTTCAGTAACAGAACCTGGTGGGAGCCACACTAGTCACTCCATCCTGGATTCACCCGGGTATGTAATTTTCAAAAATGTACAGGTTTGACATGTTTTCCTAGGTGCCAGCTGAGCTAGGGTCCAAAATCAACAGCTAGGAACATTGTGAGAAAAGGGTCCCTTTCACTGGAAAAATGTGATGTGCCCAAGTTGCGTTTTGTGCCGTTTCCTGTCACGGGCACTAGGCCTACTCACACAAGTGATGTACCATTTTTATCGGGAGACTTGGGAAATGCTGGATGTGTGGAAGTTAGGTTTCCCCAGGTGCCAGCTGAGTGAGGGTCCAAAATCCACAGCTAGTCACATGGCAAAAAAAGGGGCAGTTTTCATTGTAAAAATATGATGTGTCCACACTACATTTTGGGACGTTTCCTTTCGCGGGCATTAGGCCCACCCTCACAAGTGAGGTATAATTTTTATCGGGAGACTTAGGGAAACACAGAATAGTAGAACAATTATTATTACCAATTGACTTTCTTTGCAGTTCTGCCTTTCAAATGTAAGACAATTTGTAAAAAAAAAGCCATTTTGAAAAATGACCTCTAATTCACATGCTTCAATGGGTATCCACAATTTTGTAAATGTGCAAATAACCACTGCTTGTAAATTCTTTATTTTGTTCCCATTTTGAAAATATATTGGTTTCCTTGGTACCTGTTTCTCACTCTTTATATTTTACTAAATGAATTTCTATATACCCGGTACACAATGAAAAACCATTGCAAGATGAAGCACAGTTATTGGCTCTGGGTTCATCAGGTTCTTAGTGATCCTACAATTCCTGTATATCGCCTACAACCATAAAGAACCAGTGGATGTAATGGTATATTGCTTAAAACAATGTGTCATACTTACATAGCTGCCATAGCTGCCAAGTTTTCAGAATGCTATGTGGGACATTTTCATAATTTCAGTGTAATTATGAGTGACATTTCAACATCTATGAGTGACACTTTCTCGCAAGCAAAATCTAGCAATGAAGACAAGGGAAACATATAGATATCAGAAATTACACCCATATGAGCAATGAAAAACTCTAAGGAGATCTTAAAACTACGGCAAAGGCCCAGAAATGGAAGGCCGCTAACAGGAGAGTCCTCCTAGCAATCCAGCTGCACAGACTATTGACACCAACTCAGTTTACTAATTGGAAAGTAATCTAAGCTTTGTGGGCAAAACAATATTTCATAAAGTAAACAGCTCCAGTTATGGTCCACTGCAGAACTCATTCCAAGACCTTTATTAACGTTTCTTGCACACTCACATTTTGTTAATACTCCACAGTCTTTCAATGGTCCAACTCAAGGGGGCTTGGGGTTACACAGACTCCGGGAATGCACCTTAATACTAAATATATTTATAGTTAAAGTGAACGTTTAAAGGATCAGGAGTCCCACCGTTAAAAACAGATTTGCATGTAGAAAATAAAATACGCTACTAATTGGGAGAAAATATCACTGGCCCAAACTGTAATGTTGACACCATATAGAATACAATTGTTTTTTTCAGTAAACCTCGAAAGATGCACACCGTCATCCCTGAAAAGTAGCAGTTCCGCCAGTCGCAGTCCAGGATGAGCAATCACATTAATGTCCTTATCCCCACAAAACATCCTCACCGCTCTGTTTAGCTTTCTCTGTGCTTTCTCAACAGCCCCGTGTTTGATTGCCCCCTCCAGACTCTCTGAGGAACAAATTCTGTCCATGCACTGCAGGTCCCGGCCAACCTTTGCTTGAGTATCTCCAAGTCTCTCTGCATCAGCTGGAAGAGCCCCAAACGCGACAGCCGAATATCAGGGCATCCTTTATGCGGAACCATCTTCGCGAGCCAGGATAATAGTGCCCCCATCGCATCCCCCCTCTTCCCCACCAATGCACCTCATGATGTTGTATTTGAGTCCTAGATTACGGTCATACACCTGGTGCTCTGCATACTTGGAGGCCCAGTGCACAAACGAATGTCCCACGATCCATGTGTCCGTCTTGGCCCCCAGGCAACCCAATCAACCTACGGTGAGAAAAGGGTATTAGTAACACGTCCAGAAAACCCTTATCACCCCCCCTTCCCTGGCAGGCAAAGCCCCTGTCCATTACCCCTTAATTACGCACATAGCTCTTGCAGCACGTAGATTTCCATCTCCCAATCTGCCGGATCCTATCCCAAGACCATCCCAGGCGCGCTGCTGCCGTTGCCGCCCCAATACGAAAAGAATGCGTCCCAAAACCCGCCGGGTTTACACCCAACGTCTCAAAGCCATGCGCAACACTGCCAATAACTGCACTACCATCACCTTCACCTCAGATGCGTGACAAAAAATGTCCCCACTCGTGACCCTCTTGCCAGTAGAAAATTTCAGCCACCGGACACACCCCCCGCAACAATTCTCACACAACCAAACCCATTTCCCTTTCCCGAACTGATCCGTCTTGGACTGCCCCAACTAAACACCCAGACGACCTGCCTCCAACCTGATCTCCTCGAATCTCCTGATGCTCCCCGAATCTCCTGATGCTCCCCTTTTTCATCCCCAACAACTCTGACACCCTAAAAGCCTAAAAAAACTTCCATACCATGAATAAACGGAAAACCACAACCTCAAAACTGTCATAACAACACTGAGGCAAGCCCTCAACCAGTCTGACCAGTAAGTGAAAGGTAATCGTGACCCTTAAAACCGCTCTCCCCCCTACCCCCCCTCTCTCTCTACCCCAACCTCTGAGAACTCTACCAATGATCACATCCTTTGTAGGATCAAATCCAAAAAACAAACAACAATAAAAAGACACTCCCGCCAACGTCCCCGCAATCGTTGCAGAAGATAACCCTTTGTCAATGCAATACAATACAAACTGCAACACTCCCTGTTCCACAGTTGAGCGGTCTCCAAACGACGACCCCCCACACCATTTCATAAAGGATCAGAACTCCGCACATGCCAGTCTGTTGGTCAGTCTTGTGGTATCAGCTATAGACGTCTCCACCAAGCCTATCACCCTCACTCCCCCCAGGCCCAGATGCCGACCAGCAGCTCGGTCTTGAACTGATCCGCTCCTGGTGCCAACCACTGGAAGTGTTCCGACTGCGAACGAGACAAAGCATCCGCAATGTCATTATTCGCCCCAGGGACATGCTTGGCTCGAAACACCACATTCAATCTCAGGCATTTTAGCATGAAGCTGCGCAGCAAACGCAGTACTCTCAAATGCCTTGTCCTCTGTCGGTTGACCAACTCGACCACGGTCATGTTATCCACATGGAACAGCACTGACCTATTCTGAAACTCAGAACCCCACACCTCCAGTGCCACCAACAATTTAAAAAAAATCAAGGAACGCAATGCTCCTCCCTTGCTTCTCCCAATGTACCGGCCAGTCCTCAGCGCACCACCTGCCATCCCAGAAAACCCCAAAGCCTGCTGCCTCGGCCGCATCAGAGTAAATTTGCACTTGCCAGACCATGCTCTCGTCCTCATAGTCCAGTGATACCCTATTGAAATCAGTCAAAAAAGTCAGCCAGGTCCTCAAATCCGCCTGGACTCCCATGGAAATCCGGACCCTTTGGTGCGGTAAGGCTGCACCCGACATGACCATGCTCAGTCTGCAGAACGTCCGTCCAGCCCTCAGCACCCTGCATGCGAAGTTCAGGAAACCCAACAGTTGTTGCACAGCCCTCGTTGCGATCCTCTTCTCCCAGTCGCCCACAAGAGGCACGCCTGTATTTCCGTCACCTTCACGTCAGGGAGTCAAGCTATCCATCAATTGGAGTCCAGCTCAATTCCCAGGAACGTCAGTCTACAGCTGGGCCCAGACGTTTTCTCAGGTGCCAAGTGGACTCTGAACCACTGTGCCATCTCCTGAAATTGCAACAGGGCCCTGCCACAATCCCCTGAATGCGCCTTTCCCAAAAAGAGAAAGTCATCCAGGTACTGCGAAACCTCCTGATGCCCGCTGATCTGTGTAAAGGCCCACTGTAAGACTGTGCTGAACATCTCGAACAGAGCGCAGGAAATCGCACACCCCATGGGCAGCACCTTGTCCACGTAGATGGCCCCTGCGAATTGCATACCTAGGAGAGAGAAATTCGAAGGATGTATAGGCAGCAATCGGAAGGCAGATTTCATATCACACTTCGCCATTTCCACCCCCGGCCCACACACCCTCATTAGGCGGACCGCATCATCCACCTAGACATTGAGCACCCTCGAGTCTGCTTAAGCGATGAAATCATTCACAGACTGTCCTTCCGGCCATGAGAGGTGATGTATCAAACGAAAATCACCCCGTTCCTTCTTGGGTACCACTCCCAGTGGGGAGATGATCAAGTCGTCAACACGCCAGTCGACAAACGGGCTCACTATCCTGCCTTTGTCCACCTCTTTCTGCAGCTTGACTGCCACCACCCCTGGCAATTCCTTGGCTGATTTCAGATTGTCCGCCCATCTCCTCACCCTAGGTCCCTGATAGCCCACCCGAAAGCCCTCTGTGAAACCCCACTGAATCTTCAATGACACCTCCCTGTCCGGGTAACACGAGAGCCATGGGGCCATCGCCTCAACCTTAACTGGTGTAGGCGCCCTTCTGCCCAGCCTGCCCCCTTCCTTTTGTTGCTCGCCACTGCTCTGAAGACGTGCCCAATGTAAAACATTGGGTAAGGGCATGCCGTCCTCCACATTTGGAGCACTCATGATTGAACTTGCATGGATACTGGGAGCAATAGCCCCTGTTGTAACCTCAACACGCACCAGTGGTAATGGTGCTGGCTTAGAAGGTGGACCTGCGCTTCCTGCACTGGCAGTAGTCCCTCCAGCCCCACTATGGGCGGGATACGGCGGAAAGGACCGATAAGTGACCGGCAGGCCGCTGGCTGTGTGAGTAGATGCCGACGAGTGCGTGGATGCCATCCTCTGCATCCATAACTCCTGATCCACCTCTCCCCAGGGCTTGTCAGGGTTCACGCTAATCATGACCCGGACCTCCTCGTCATAACTCAGCCAGGCAAAACCCCCAAAATGCATCTGGGCTTTCCTAATGATATCCATATACTTCAAGAGTGCTATGGCCCTGTACAGGTGTTTCTCGCAGTAAATACTAGCGTAAATTAGAAATGCCGACGTCAAGTTTTCTATGTTCACCGGAACCCTGGGTTTTCTTGTTAACTCACATTCCTCTTCCTCAGAACCTTCCTTCGCTTGTACCTCCCTGTGCAACATTTAAACACTTCCACATATTTGTGTTTCCAAATTCTGTTCCTAGTCTTCTCTGACAAATGCGACCCCAGTGGCATAGCCAAACACATGTACAGCAATTTTTTATGGTGTTTGTCTTCTCCCTTCTCCTTCCCTTCTGTCTTGTCAGTCTGAACCCCAGCAGTTGACTTTGTCGTACCCGCCCCTTCTGTTTTGTCACCCCCCCCCCCGATCCATCCTGCGGTTGCACCACAGCACCCCTCACAGACCCATCACCCACACCCACCGACCAGCATGCCTTCTTCCTCACCCTTTTTGGCCCAACGTCCCAAGATGCCCACCATGCCCCCTTACCTGTCAAGGCCGTCTGCGCCTCTCCCAACCATCCTTTAGTGCTGCTGGCTTTGGTGGTCTCAGCTTTCTCCTTGCCCTTCGTTGGCTTTGAACCCTACAGGACGCCAATTCCACTGTTGCTCTTCACCCCCCGTCCTGTCATCATCATCCCTCACCTCATTCCAGCTCCTCACTCTCCGTGTCATAATCCAACTCCACGTCAGGCTCAACCTCAACAAGCGTCCACAACACCTCTTGCACCACTCTCTTCACACCCTTACTCGTCTTCACACTCAAACCGCACCCACTCGCCACACATGACGCCGATGCCTGCTCCGGCACCGGAGGGAAGGTCGCTATGGACCCCCTGCTGCTTCAAGCCTGCATCCTGAGGCCACCTTACGCCCTGCTGTGCCACCCATCACTTTGCTGACCTCCGCCGGCTTGGATCCTCGTACCCCCAGGTCGCTCCAACCTGGACGGGCCATGGCACCATCGGGCCTCTAAGCCGTCCTGGCTGTCCCTGACTTTGGCTGTAGCCCCCCTGCTACCTACCCACTCCCACCTGCCCCGAGCTACGCTGTCCCTTTCATCCTGATCAGCCCACCTTTCTTCCTCTGAGGTAGGCGTGGGAGGCCCCACCGCCTCCTCCTCCCAGACCGCCCCACCCCCAATGGCGTTCAATTCCCCCCAGTGCGCCTCCGTCTCCTGCACATGGAGACGCTGTTCCCTGATCCTGTCCTCCAAGGTTATCAACTCCCACCAGGGGAGGAGGGGAGGCAGGGAGGCAATACCCCCGTTCCCCCACACCCTGCATCTGCACCCAAGGCCACACCCTTATGAAATGTCCAGGTGCCCCCCCACCCCTAGCCTCATCCACCACCTTGGGGACCTCCACAGCGCCCACCACAGGCGCAAGGGTGTTTGCACTTGACCCCTTGGAGAGGTCAATGGGAGCGTCCCCCCATTGCCCCCTTCCTCCTCAATCAAAAGGAGCACACCTCTTCATCAGCTGCCAGAAAATCGCCCACTGGTTCCACACCCTCTCCCGTCCTCCAATATCCGGCCTCCCTGCAGAAAACTAGGCCTCCGGGCCTGTCTGGGTCCCAGCTGCCTTCCCCCTTTCTAAACCACCAGAGACAGGCTTTCCCCTCAGCTGCAGTCGTTCCCCTAGTGACGCCGCCCTCTTCGCGAGCCCTCCCACCCCAGGCTCGCGGCCTCCATGTGCCGCTTCCTTCTTGACCGCGCCCCTCCCACCCCCATGCGCACTCCTCCTGGGCGGCGGTGGCTCTTTCATACAGGCCACTGCCGCAACACCCGTGGAAGCCTCCTGCAGGGCCCAAGACAGCCCCAACCACGCCTCCTCGAGAACCTCGAGCCAAAGGAGATCCTCCCAGCCAGCGCAGCCCAGCACCCTCAGGGCCTCCCTTCCCTGGTCAGCAGACATGTCTGCCATTGCGCTCATCCTGCATCGAACGTCGCACGCTCTCCGCCTCCAGAACCCACTGACCAGTGAGTCCGCCGAAACACCTAGGCCCTAACGCTCCTTCCATTTCTTACACGACCCTCCCGATGGTGCCAGAATGCAGGAAGAGGAAGTCACCTTCCTCCCCTGCATTCTTATACCCATCCCACAAACCCCACCCCCTGACTGACCCTCTTGCGCGAAATACCCCAGGGGAAGACTAGTCTGCGACTTTGCTTCCCCCGGGGCCCACCAATCCACCCATAAAGATGAAATAATATTATCATAAAGTTAAACCTAAATGGGCAAGGCCCGTTATGCACAACAGCATATGGTTGGATCCAGGCACCTCCAAAATAGACACTTAGGTGTTACTATAGGAACTAACAAGCATCTGCAAAGTAATAGGTCTCGCATTTACGCAAGTTTGAGCTATTGGCATTGTAAATGACGATGCCTTTTACTTATGTTTTGTTTTTTAAACGGCACTGACGGCCCTGTGAAAAAAACGTTAAAAAACTAAAATAAACAAAGAAAGAACTAGACACTCAGTAGCAAGAGTTGAGAACACCGCACTCCATCCAAGGAATACACATAAAGTCTCTTAGATGTGTCACTGAGTTGAAGATATGCACAAAAAACAAGCATGAGCAAATTGTACTTAGCTGAACGATGTTCTAAGACTTCAGAGTGTTCACACGTTCAGGTATTGCCATAGAACCTTGCTCTCCACACTCCTCAGAGACGAGGGCACCTTCCAGCTTTCATAAGTTGTAGAAATACAGTGATGCAAATGCCTCTTTACATCCACTGTTACTGCACCAAAAAAAGCCTCGTTATCGCAGTAGCGCTATCAATCAGCCAAGATAAAAAAAATATAGAATGAGCCTCACACAGGTGAGAACGCGCTCCTGCACGAATCCAAACAAACTTCGGAGTCACGTTGGTGTGAGAACTACAGCGGCTCACACATGAAACGCGATCCAGAGCGGGGAAACAAAAGACAGAATTCTTCAATGGCATGAGCATTAACTGCCCAAACACCCAATGCACTCCAGCACGTCTACAGCGGTAAAGTCACACACACAAAGGCAAGAAGAACAAGAACCAAGCTTTCACCAGGAAATGCGCTCTTGCGCATGGAAACCGAGGTGAGTTCTGAAGTCTGATTATGACTCGAATTGACAAGCACCAGTCGATTCGTGGGCGGAGTTGATTTAGCCCTACTGTCATCTGTAGTCCTGTACCTCGGGATTGGAGCGATGAACTATTGGGTCCACCTCTTGATCGTCTCAATTCCGTATGCTATAATAGCACAGAATTTTGATAAGATCAAGTGTGGAAAGGAGAGGAAGGGAACAGCAGGGAGGGAGATGTGGAAATAGAAGAACATGTAATTAATATATAGATATTTATCACTACAGCCAAACAATGTTATTATCCTATACACTCTATTCAGAAGAAGGTACCTGTAAAAGAAAATAACAGGAACTTCTCTATGTGACGAGATACGTCAGTCACAGGAAAAGAGTTGTGATCATTCTTTGTTCTACTTCCAGAAGAATTGCACAGTACAGTATCCATGGAATAGATATAGTATTATTCTCTCAAAAATGGTTAATTAACATGTAACAAACAGTCTAGTTGGGTTCACTACGTATCATATGAATTGCCTTTACAATCATCACAGGGTGTGGACTTTACTCCTACGAGGCCCCTGTTAATTAGCTAGGCATGAAACACATAGATAGAATGTAATGAGGTTAGGGTAGCAAAGTATATCACTTAAGTATTCGTTGAAAATATATAGCTTTTAATTATAATCCCCTTGATAAGTTTCTCCAAGTTCAAGAGACATCCAAGTAATGCACGGAGAATGAGCAGATTTCCGAAAGTTCTTCAAGACCAAAATAAGGTTTTTGGTAACTGCCTCCAGATTAGAGAACAGTAAATGCTCAAGTTTTGCGACTTCCAAAATAAACAACACCCATCAATAGATGTCTGTGCCGTTAGCGTCTTCAGCAGAGCTCTAAGTAATGCACACAAGCACCAGCGTGAACACGCTATACAACACAAGGGTTCCTTCACCCCTATGAACAACCAGCAGAAAACATAACCCAAAACCAGCTCGGGTTCCTGTACCCACGCGAACTGAAACGGCGATTGGCAAGCAGAATCTGCCAAAGGCGGAAGGAGTTTGCGGTGCCAAGGCACCCTTACCCGAGCCTTCTACGAGATGGTTGCACCCAGCGTCTCCTTCCATGAGCACGAATAGTCTGCAAGCAGCCGGTGCTCTGGCTGTTTCTTTGAGCCCACCCACACCGGAAGCACTTTGCATATGACCCAGAAGTGCTGCAGCATGCTGGCAGTAGTAGTCCCACTCGACGCTGTGGAGTCCCCAGCTTTCCCCCCCAAGGATCACTCAGCACGCAGGAGTTGGGAGACAGGAGTGCGTTTATTTAACAAGTAACGCTATAGGAAGAGCGCCGGGCGTCTTACTGTAGTCGCGCTCCGACTCGCTTTGAGAAGCGCGAACCGCCGTTCGCGGATGCGCAATGCTCCGCGCTCTCGCCCAGTGCGTGTTGCGTCACACGCATGCGGCGCGGCTAGAGCGCTAACACCACATATCTCCTCCTTTTACACAATGGAAATGTTAAGGTTCAATGTCCAATGGTCTATCACTCAAAGTCTCTGAGTTGGGCAGATCTGACTATCATTCTCCCAGCACGCATGCGCCTTACCGGAGTGGAGGCTTCGTGGACACCCTCGGTCGTAGGACCTCCCACCTTTTCTCTCACCGGACAAAGTTCATTTCTCCTGGGCGTCGCTTCTTCGTTCGTTGATGTTTCTCTTACTCTCGGCCTAATCAACTCTTCACTCTCCTTACACGTTTCTTCTTCTCCACGGTTTTCGCTGTCTGATGTTCTTTCTTCTTCTTCTCTTTCTTGTCTCTGGTCCGGATTGACATCACCTTTCTCCTCCGGCCACCGCACGATTTTGTTTATCTTCGCCATGCGATCCTGGGACCACACTTTTCCGTCGCTCAGGAGTGCTGCTCTGCTGTACACTTCTTCCACTTGTAGGGGTGGGCTGTATTTGCTCTCTCCTTTCTTCTTCAGTACGGCTTGCTTGACTCTCACCCACTCCCCCTTTTCCAGAACTGAATCCTTTACCTTTCTCCTCTTGTTGTAGTGTTCCGTGTACACTTTCTGGGCCTTCTCAAAATTGTGTTGGACCACGGCAGGTGACCATTTACTGGTGATGGTCTTTTCTCTCTATACTACATTGTCTTTTGTGAATGGATGCCTGCCCCTTAGGATCTGGAAGGGACTGTACCCTGTTGAGGTGGGGGTGATCCTGTACGCCCACACCATCCTTTAAATTTCTGTTTCCCAGTTCTTGCCTTGCATGATGGCCGCTTGAATGGACCCCATGAGGACTCGATTAAATCTCTCCACCTGTCCATTGCTTGCTGGATGGTACACTGAGGTGTGTTTAGATTTGATCCCGTTCCTCTCGGTGTATCGGTGCCACTTCTCTGATGTAAATTGCGGGCCATTGTCTGTCAATATTGTCCTCGGAATGCCTTCCCTTAAGAACACTGAGGTGAGGAATTTGATTACCACTTCCGAGCCCATCTCCTCCTGCACATGCACTTCCGGCCATTTGGAGTACTTGTCAACAACAACACACAAGTATTTAGCTGTCCCTTGGTCGTCCAATATCGGACCCAGAATGTCAACCGCAAGGTCCTCCCAGGGATTGCGAGGTTGTTCAAATCTCCCTAACGCAGGTCTCAATGGTTTGAGTATTTTGTCTGACCTCTGGCATTGGTCGCAGTCCCTAACATGTCTCTCAATCTGGATGTCCATTCCTGGCCACCAGTACATCTGTTTCACCCTTTACTTGGTCTTCACGATGCCCAGGTGACCTCCATGTAGTAGATTCAACAGGGTCGGAATTAACTTTTCGGGCGGCACCACCTTGTCACCGCGATACAGGAAGGTCCCCGAATCACTCAGGGATAATTCCTCCCGCATCTCATAAAGTTTCCTCGGCACTTCCTGTAATCTTCTCTTGTCCGGCCATCCTTTTACTAGGTTCTTCTTAACCTCTTCCAGGTTTTCATCTTCCTTTTATGCTTGCTCCCACTCTTGTAGGCTGATGGCTCTTTCCATGTCCTCTAACACCGCTACCATTTCCTCGTTCTCCGTTACCGAAGTGGGCGCTTCCTCCATGGCTGAGGCCCTGCTCAGATAATCAGCCACTTTGTTGCGTGTCCCCGGGATGTACTCCACATCGTACGTGTATTCTAGGAGTTTGAGAGTCATTTTTGCTATCCGCGGGGTGGCTGTGGCATGTCCACTTGAGGTAAGCACTTTGACAAAGGGCTTGTAGTCCGTCTGTAAGCGAAACCTCGTTCCCCACAGGAACTGCCGGAACTTCCCCATGGCCCATGTGACAGCCAGCATTTCTTTTTCTATCACACTGAACTTCTGTTCTGTGGATGACAACGCTCTGGACGCAAACCTGAGTGTTTCCACGGTGTTATCATCTCTCTCTTGTGCAAGGACCGTACCCAAACCTTTTTCGCTGGCATCAGTGGTGAGAAGAGTACTTCCTGCGGGGTCATGTCCGTGTAGGGGCACAGCCTGGCTGATGTTCCCTTTCAGTTCCTCAAACTCTTTCTGAGCCTCGTCGTCCCACTGGAACGATGTTTTATCTCTTATGAGTTGCCTCAACTTGTGCGTTTTCGTGGCAAAGTGCTGGACGAATTTGCTATAGTACTCGGCCATTCCAAGGAATGACCGCACCTCGTCCTTGCTGGATGGAGCTTTGGCTTCGCAGATTGCTTTCACGTTCTCTCTTTTGGGAGTGATCCCTTGTTCGCAAATCTCGTGTCCTAGATAGGTGACGGAAGTCATCCCAAATCTGCACTTCTCCCATTCTGCCGTCAGTCCTTTCTCCTGCAGTACGCCTAGCACTTTGTTCAATTTGTTGTCGTGGTCATTACGATCCTTGCCCATTATAAGGATGTCATCCTGAAAGTACTGGATGCCATCGCCGTCTTTGAACAGGCGATGCATAAGTTTTTGGAACACCGCTGCGGCGGACGCTAGCCCAAATGGCATCCTGCGGAACTGGTAACATCCATAAGGCGTGATGAAGGACATCAATTTCCTGCTTGACGGGTGTAGGTCGATTTGATGGTACGCAGACGTAAGGTCTACTGTGGAGAACCACTTCACACCTCTTGTTTTAGCCAGCATTTCTTCGATACTGGGGAGCGGAAATTTCTCTACTACCAAGCATTTGTTCAACTCGCGCAGGTCCACACATAGGCGCACCTTGCCGTTGGGCTTCCTGGCGACCACCAAGGGGGCCAACCATTCCGAGCTATCTATGGGCTCAATGATCCCTTGTTCTTCCAGCCCCCCGTACTTGCACATGACTGCTAGTCTCCTCAGGGCTGCCACGTAGTCGTCTACTGATTCTCCTTCCCCTTGTTTCCTCTGTTGAAAGTTGAACCGATCAATGCAGACACATACCGCTGGGCGGTAGTGGGCGTCTAGGTCTTCTAGAGCTTGTTTGAAGACGTCTGCATCGGCAGCTTGTCGAGGCGTCGTTGCAATGTTTGTGAACACCCTTATGCCTTCAGGGCCCAGATTGTGCAGCAGTATCTGCTTTCTCCTTGCAGGGGTGAATTCGTCACTGGATTCGTCTTCTAGGGCTTCTAGGTAATTCTTGAAGTACTCCCTCCAGTCCTCCCACTTCATTTGGGGTTCGCCTGGCTTGGGTAGAAACGGGATGGGTGCCATGAGTGACGACGCTTGGCTACTCATTCTGGCTTGGACTTGTGGCTCACCCCCTTGATTCTTGGCGCTACCGGGCGCGCTGTCGTCCCTTCCCTGATTCCTGGGGTTGCTTGGTGCGCCGGCACTCTCTGCTTGCGACGTGTTGGGGTTCAGTTCTCCTCTGTCCCTTTCCACTTGGTCACTCTTGTCTGGCAGGGTTTTGGCGGGGAGGCTTGCGTTCTCCTACCTTGCTTCTGTGCTGGTCGCTGCGTCACTAGACTTCTGGGCACGTGTTGTGCTTGTCTAGATCTCTGTGCCTCTGCCGCGCTCTTCCCGTGCTTCCTACAACGTTTTGTGTCTCCCTCTTTCTGTTGCAAGTGGTCGGTGTAGGCTTGTGCGTCTTGGGTCTTGCTTTCTCTCCACCGATGTTTATTTTCTTTTGTGGGGACAGATCCCACCCTCGTCGCCACTGTGGAGTCCCCAGCTTTCCCCCCAAGGATCACTCAGCACGCAGGAGTTGGGAGACAGGAGTGCGTTTATTTAACAAGTAACGCTATAGGAAGAGCGCCGGGCGTCTTACTGTAGTCGCGCTCCGACTCGCTCTGAGAAGCGCAAACCGCCGTTCGCGCATGCGCACTGCTCCGCGCTCTCGCCCAGTGCGTGTTGCGTCACACGCATGCGGCGCGGCTAGAGCGCTAACACCACAGACGCTTCGAGCGTCTCACAGCGTGCCAAAATGGGAGATGTTTGCAACCCTGCTGGTGAATGTTCACCAGTGTACTGGATGCACAGCGTGAAATACATTATCAACACTACGCCAATTTGTAAACAAAAATCAGTCAATTCAATTAATTGTTTAGTACAAAAATACATTGTGACCATGAAACTGAATGAATCTCAGTACCCAATCACATATGCTAGATAATGAATGACAACATGTAACCTATGATACAAAAAATATAATGTTAAATCATTTGCACTCAGCAAGAAATTTTTCTAATTCATATTTCAACTAAATTGCCCAGCCCAGCCCAATGCATTTCGGGATTGTATTCATCCCTTTTTCAGGGGCCACTGTAAAAAAATTAGATAAATCGTCAATGTGAGATGCTCATTCCAACACATGATTATAATGCAAGATAATTGACGCCCAGACAAGGCAGAGGTGAATTGCGCCACCTGAATCACACCCATCCCTAGCCAAATACTCAACTACACCATTTATAAACAGGGGGAACACAACCTTGCCTGACACCATGATATATCCTAAAGGGGTCACTCAGCTGTCCTTTATTCTCCCCATCTTACACTAGCGCTGTTACACGAGTGTAGCCGAATATGAGTGTTTACAAAATTCCCCGGAAGGCCAATATTCTGGAGCACTTGCCATAAAGAATACCTAGTTACTAATTCAAATGCAGCACGCAGGTTCACGAAGGCTGCACATAGCTTGCCACTGCCGATCACTGCAGTTTTCCAAAATTCACAGCTAAAATGGATCACCTGGTCTAACGTGCTAACACTGCTACAAGGGCCTACCTGTAATTCTATAGTATATTTTTATCTTGCATCCAAGAATGTAGATAGGCTAACACCTGTTTACAGAAATGTATTTGTAATGCATCGATCAAACTAATTGGTCTATAGTTTTCAGGATCACTACATAACCCCTTGTTAAAAATCTGTATATTTTCTGGAGACTCCCAAGACGAGGGAATACCATTTCCTACAGTATAGCATTACAAAGTACGCTAATGTAAAGGTCCCAGACTTGGTAACATATCTGGACCAGGGGCTTTCGAAGTATGACAAGATTTTATAGCAGCCACAGTTTTGCTAAGCTCAAATTTCAGACAACTGTCACTGTCTGCTCCAGGACTAATCAAAGGTACCTCTCTTCCCCTGTCTAACCCGTCTCGGCACAACTATATATCACCAAAGGTAGAGATGCATTCATGAGGTTGAATAAAGAACTCTATCTGTGGATCAGTTTTTAGCTAGTGAAAACCACTTTCTAAGATCCATACTCTCCTTGCCGCGAACCACACCTCTTGTCCCCATGTTTATGATCTAGCTCTTAACAGGATCAGTGATTTTGCCATCCTAAGACCACTGGCTGACTGGGTTACATTCTGGTCCACTCCCGAATTGTGCTTGTATCGTGAAGGCCTCCTCAATGTCATTCAGCTGGATAGGAATACAGTCAGCCCCTAGTTGGCACACATCAAATTATGGCTTTTTAAATTGGGTTTGGGAGAATTGTGGACTAAACCCCTAACTATTAATTCTGCCTCAAAATTACTTTTAAATAAGTCCTTCTGAGGGTATATTTATTTTTCTTTACCAAAGAGTCTACAGTGACAGCCATTCTGGCAAGTTTGTATCTATAAAATCAACAGCTTTGTTAGAATCTTACATGGACGAGATCTGGCCAATATGAGCCAAAATCCTTTTTTATTAAATTTAGGTATGATATCCTGGCACTTAATAGTTACACCTGAAAGTGGAGCAAGGAGAGCACTGCCTTAAATGTTAGGAACAAGTGTCCTCTTTGCCCCGATTGCATTGAAACTACCAAACATGTTGTATTCTACTGTCCACTGTATTCTCGTCATTGAGTCACATGGCTAAAACTTTATTGCCGGAACTTGGGGCTCTGTTGTTATTTACCAGCCTTTCGCATCATGAGAACAGACACTAGCTGTTATACGTTTTTCAAATAATCAATCAATCAATGAGTATTTTTTAAACGTGAATACTCACCCGTGAGGTCTAAAGGCGCTGGGGGACGGGGGCTGCAGGTCTGACTGGGCACTGAAGTTAAGTCGAATAGCCAGGTCTTGGGATCCTTCCTGAATTGGGTCAGTGATGAGGATAGCCTGGAGTGCAGAGGCAGGGTGTTCCAGGTTTTGGCCGAGAGGTAGGAAAAGGAACTTCCTCCGGTCCTGGTCTTGCGGATCCCAGGGACGGTGGCAAGGGCCATTTGGACAAAGCGGAAGTTTCTGGTGGGTATGTGGATTGGGAGGCTGTGGTTCAGGTATGATGGTCTGGCATCGTGGAGGGCTTTGTAGGCATGCGTGAGGAGCTTGAAGGTGACTCTTTTGTTGAGTGGGAGCCAATTTAGTTCTCGTAGGTGTTCGGAGATGTGGCTGCAGGGGGTCAAGTTGAGGACCAGTCTAACTGTGGTGTTTTGAATGTTCTGTAGTTTGCTGAGGAGTTTCTGGGTGATGCCTGTGTAGAGTGCTTTGCCGTAGTCGAGTTTGCTGCTGATGAGTGCGTGGGTGACTGTCTTTCTGGCCTCAGTGGGGATCCATCTGAAGGTATTTCGAAGGTGAAGAGTGTGGAAGCATGAGGAAGAGATGGCATTGATCCAGAGGTTCATAGTGATCGAGGAGTCCAGTATGATGCTCAGGTTTCGTGCCTGATCCGTGGGTGCAGGGGGGGTTGCTAACGCAGCGTTCCATCTGGAGTCTTCCCACGCGGAGGTGTTGGGCCCCAAATTGACTACTTTGGTCTTGTCTGAGTTGAGCTTGAGGCAGTTATCTCTCATCCGGGTAGCGACGGCCTTCGTCCTGTTGTGGAAGTTGTTTCTGGCGATTGTGGGCTCATTAGTGAGGAACAGGATTAGTTGGGTGTCGTCGGTCTAGGATATGATGTTGAGTCTGTGGTTCCTGACTGTGGCTGCAAGCGGGGCCATGTAGACATTGAAGAGGGTGGGGCTCAGGGAAGAGCCTTTGGGGGCTCTGCAGTCGATCTCCATGGTTTTTGAGAGATACGGTGGCAGTCTGACTCGCTGTGTTCTACCGGTGAGAAAGGACCGGATCCAGTCCAGGGCTTTGTCACGAATGCCAGCGTAGGTTTGACCAAAAAATGGAAAGGCTTACCCTTCTAGTATAAATTCTTATAATACTTTAGGCCAAATGTAAACATTGTGAGTAATGGCTGTTCTGTGTATACATTCTTTGGCCTTTTCCCTGTAAAGATGCAATTTTACGTGGTGGTCTCCAGAAATAAGCAATTGTAGGTGTTCATAAAATTGACTAGGGTTTTTTACTATGCTTAAATTAATTTTACAGTATTTTGAGATACATGTTGTGGGAAGTCCCATATATTACGGATGATCTGATCTTGTTACTATTTTATTTTACACCTAAACTCATTTTACTGAAAATGTTTCATTTTGTATATGTCTATTTTCGATGTGGAAATGTTATGTTAAGTTATTCATGTGGATCAGATGTTTTATTCTTATCTCCATACTTTTATATTCATCTGTTTAACCTGTGTTGTGCTTGAGGGTCTGTGACGGGAATAAAGCGTTATAATACTACTACTGCTACTACTACTAAACTCCGCATCCCTTTTAGCACGTGTGACACTATCTGAGGGAATCTTTTAGAAAGTTCTAGTATCCTTTGTTAGCATAGCTGTATACATATTCTCTGACAACTCACCTTCCCACTCTCTCTGTGCTTTATCAATTTCCCTTTAGTAGGCAGTCTTACATTTCACTAAATCTTCCCTCTGTTTTGATTTCACTGCCCTCAGCCGTACCCCTTTAGCTGCCCCACAAAATTTGTTAAACCAAACCACCTCTTTACCCCTTGACGCGCCAGTTTTTCTCATCTGGCCTAGGGTATCTTTAATCCTATTATAGAGTGTTTCGTGAATTCCCTGTAGATGTTAGTCTCCGCTCCACCAAAAGTCTGCATCGTTTCCTTTTCAATTTTTACCAAAATTAAGTAATTATTTGGTGCCCCAGAATAGTTCTAAAAACATTGAAAGTGGACTTTGGGAGACCCTACCTGCTGCAGCAATCCCACCTTGATAACTACTAGAGGCTAATTGGTTTAGTGAGCATAATACCTGCACATGGGTGGGGCTAAAATACCCCAGCAGAACGATTTGCTGTAGCTTAATCTCAGCAATGAGATATAAAATAATTGCACTACTTCGCCTATATTTATGGAATATTTCTTCCACAGTTTGTTGGAAAAATTTAACTCTCAGTCTAAAAATCCTTTCCTGTCTCTTCCCCCTCCTCTGCACTCTGCAAACCAGACAGTACAAAGTAGCCATTGTAGAAAACGCTGATGAATTCTGGGGCTGTGTATGTAGATTGCATCTGGTTACCACCTGTTTTGAGGTGGTGCTAAATCGCATGTGCGAAATGACCATGCTGTGACTAGTTGTAATTACAAATACATTGAATATTAAAACAGCGATTCAGTAATATGGAATCACAAAAAGCGACTTGGTATTTTGAATCTCAAAAAAACTGATTCGATACTTACTAGGTCCACACAAATAATGAAGCAAATGCTGTTTTTACAAAAAAAAGGCCTCTGTTTTTGGTCGCTAACCAGTTTGCGACTGGTTACCGATTTGCAAATGCTTTGTACATCTGACCCAAAGTGCCTTGTGCAACTCTCCCACATGTCCGGGCGGAGCGCGGTCCCCAAACAACTCTCACATAAACAAGGTCCACATGCTTGTCAAAATCAATACTTAGCAGTTCTCACACTGGCTTTCAAATACATGCAAAATTCCATAGGCACAGGTCAACATTGTAAAATAAAATTGCTTCACGTAGTGAACTGCATAGGCAAATGACACAAAGCGGGCTTCTAGTTATAAAGCTTCTTTACTATCTCATCTACTTTTTCATACAGGAGTTCCCTGTCAAGGTAGAGCAGGTATTGGCCTAGATTGGACAGTAATAATACATGTATTAGTCCAGTCCCTTCTTGGTATCTTGAAACAAAGAATAAGGCAGTGTGACAATGGCTTGCAGTAGCACCGATCAAACACCCTAAAATATAACGCTTTTTACCTACGTATCACATCATAATTTTGGAGATCTTTGCAATCTGCATGAAGAGTGAAGTAGCAAGAAGATGTGCTACACACACACCAGTAAACGTGTCTGCTCAAATCAAATCTTAATGAACTGCAAGCATATCTCCATCCATGTATATACTTCTGATGGAATAAGACTGGACTGCTGAAAAGAGGAGTCTGAGGGGCATATTCACAAGAATTCATCACCACTTTAACGCATCAGTGGTGATAGAATTAACAACCCATTCATAAGCTGGTGCAAACTGCAGACATCGCCAGAATTCCCACGATAACATCCCCAAAACGTAACAACACGGAAGACACCACCAACTAACGCTAATGAGATGCAGAGTAGGCGTTCCTGTGCAGAAACACACGAAAATACAGCAACACCCCATTCACAACGAACTGACAGATCCACGAACCGAAAACACGCGATAAGCTGCGTTTGCCACAGGTATTTAACACCTGCCTCAAGCAGGTGTAAAGCCAGACGATTACCTGCAGTAGGCAACAGAGCCCCGCACACAGCCACACCAGAAGAACGAACAATGCCATGGAGCTACTCATCATGCAACTTGGAGCCCCAACAGGGCCATAACACACACCTCCACACGCCCCCCCGGGACCACCACAGAGGCAGCACAGAGTAAGACAGCGGACCTACCAAAAACGCACCACTCTCACAGACCTAATGCCCGAGGAAGTCATTGCCCACTACAGGCTCAAAAGGACAACCATTCACCGCATCATGACCCACATCGCCCACAGGCTGAAGGTCCCAACACAGCGGAGAACCAACATCCCTCCGCAGACAAAGCTGCTGGCTGCGCTGCACCTGTTGGCCTCTGGTACCTTCCAACCAACAACTGCTAGAGTTGGAGGGGTCTCACAGCCAGCCCTATCAAAGTCCATCACACCTGTCCTGGATGCCATCCTCAGCTTCATACCCCTGTACCTTCACTTCCTCAACACTGCACAGGAACATCTGGAGACCAAGCAAGGCTTCTATGCCGTAGCCAGATTCCCGGCCGTGTTGGGGGAAATCGACTGCACACATGTCCCACTTGTGCAATCTGCGGATACTGCACACCACTACCGCAACAGAAAGCACACACATTCCATCAATGTGCAGGGAATAGTGGACCACCGGGGACTCTTCACCAATGTCGTCGCTAGATACCCAGGCAGTGTGCATGATTCCTTCATCTTCCGACAGTCCATAATCAACCAGCGCTTCCAGGATGGCACATATGGGACGGGACTGCTCGTTGGTAAGTAACAAGTCAACACACCACACATCCCAATGCCTCCATAGCACAATGCACAACTGTGGGGTTGCACACGTGACCAAACCATATTCAACATGTCAAACTACACGTACACCTACCAGACACAACCACAACACTCCATGGTCATCCTGCCCTACCCCTGCACCCTATACAGACTGATGGTGTAGTTGCCAGCATCAGCTCACCCCTGCAGGCTGGTGAACACTCACCCCACGCACAGCCAGCACAGGCGTCACTGGATTGTTGGACCTGCCATAACAATCTGCCGAACCAAGTATTGACTCTTTCCTCCCTGCATTGTCACAGGTGATCAAGGATATCCACTCTGCCCTTACATGATGACACCCCCCCGAGATCAGAACACACCCGCCCAGAGGCAGTACAATGAGGCCCACATAGGCACCAGGGGCATCGTGGTAGCACATTTGGCGTGTTGAAGTCACATTTCAGCTGCCTGGACGGCACAGGTGGGAAGCTCCTGTACAGCCCGGACATAGTGTGCAAGCTGATCAGTGCATGTTGTGTGTTGCACAACATCTGTGTTCGCACCAGGGCCCCATGGATCCCAGTTCCAGAGGTACCGGCCGATGATGGTGGTGATGGGGCAGGTGGACCACATCCCACTGCAGCAGCGGCAGGAATGGCCCATAGGAATACCATCATTGACACTTACTTCTCATGAGCACGTCACATTGTGACCGTCCTTGGCAATCATGCAACAGTAGAAAATGTCCAAATGCACTGCATGTGTGAACAAACATATTTGCAGGTCTCAGCTTGTACTTGTACATTTTGATGTTACGTTTCCCTGCGTTCCAGATGTGATTTGGCAGGTGGTGCACATTTGCAGAACCAGTTGTGTCCTGTGTTCAAATGTGGTGGGGGTACTGTTTGACCTGGGATGTTGTCACTGCTGGGGTGCATATGCTGCACGGTGTGTGTGTGGCTCCTGCGGCTCTGCTCTGTCTGCCAGTGGTCTCTTTCATGCGGGGTGCCTGTCAGTTCTGTTCTTCCACGGTGCTTGGATGTAGTGGTGTACATGTTGTCCTCTGCAGTCTGCAGTTGCATTCGTCGTACTCGTTTTTTTTGTTCAGTGGCATTTTCGGTGTGCTGGTCTTGTACTGTTTTCCTGCATTGCGTGTGAGTATCGCTGCCCTCGCCCTGGTTGTTACTGTTTTCTCATTGCGCTTGTGACCATCGCAGGTTTTGTTGCGTTGGGGAATGAGTTTTTATCTCCGTCGCGGTAGTTGTTTCGCTGACATTGTCCGCGGTGTCGGCAAACTATCGCATGCTACCGCCGTGTTGTGAATTCCATGTTGTCACTGAGTTATTTTCCCGCGATGCTGAAAGTTGCGTTACGCTACTCTTGCAGTAGTTATCACACTTTCTTGTGAATATACCCCTGAGTGCAGGGAAACAGGCCAGGCATGAAGATGAGAAAAATAATGAAACAATACCTGAAAGAGCAAATTTAAGGAAAGGGTGTAGGAAAGGAGTTATGAGCAAGGTAGAATCAATCAATAAGGATTTGTTAAGTGCTGCTAATCACCCAACTGGGTATCCAGGCAATTGCAGGTCCCGAAGGCTGATTCAAACACCCAGTTCTTGATAGGAAAGCAAGAACAAAACTGTGAAAATGAGGGAAAAGCGAGAAGAAGGCACTCTAAAAATGGGGAAAAAGCAGGCGGAGGCAGTGAACATGAAGTAAAAGCGAGGAGAAGGCACTAAAAATCTGAGGTAAAAGCAAGGAAAAAGCAGTAAAAGTGAGGGGAAAAATGAGGAGAAGGCACTCAAAAACAGGGGAAGAAGCAAGTAGAAAGAAATGAAAATTAGGGAAAAGCAAGGAGAAGGAACTCAAAAATCAGGGAGAAAAGCAAGAAGAAGACAGGAGCAAGAGTGATGTAGTAGCACAGGAAGTGTTGGGCCTGGGGCCTGCTCAACGGGGTCTTGTTGCAGCCTCTATTAAGTAGGTTCTGAGATGAGGGAGGGGCAGTGTGAGGGGGTGGGCAGGGCTAGGTGGGCGGGCTGCAGACTGAGCGGCATTGAGGAAAAAAACAAGGAGAAAGCAGTGAAAGGAGAGGAAAGCAAGGAAAAGACACAAAAAACTGGGGGGAAAAGCTATGGGAATGTTCCTGGGTGACGGAGGGTGCTGGGAGGCATACTGCCAGGCTAGGCACGAGGCGGGAAAAAAATGCACAGCAGGTGGGGGCAGCAATGAGGGAGAAAGCAGTAAAAACTAGTGCAAAACAGGGAGTAGGCAGTGAAAACGAGGGAAAAGCAAGGAGTAGGCACTCAAAAACAGGGCAAAAAGCAAAGTAAAAGCAGTGAAAGTGAGGGAAAAGCAATTAGAAGATGCTCAGAAAATGGGGGGGAAAGCAAGGAGAAAACTGTGAAAATTAAGGGAGATTGGCGTGGGAGAGTGTGATTGATACGGCAAGTGCTTTTTACTCTCACTACCATTACACTATACCTTCACTTTCAACTTGTGTCCTATTCTGCAGGGGTACTCCAGAACTCTCTGGCACGACGCAGCTTTGCCTATTGAGCAAAGAGAGCTCTTGAGGCTGCCTACTTCCTGGTTGTTCCACCCACTGCCGCCATTTTTCATGATTAGCGGGCTAGCTGCTGATTCTGGTCATTTCTAAAACATGCACAAGGCGCGAACTCGCCACATCTGCTTGGCAAGTGCTTTTTACTCTCGCTTCATTAAAATTTACCCCACTTTTATGTTTGGCAATTGTTTACTTTTAACTTGTATTGTATTATGCTGGACTTTGTAAAACACTCCAGAACTCTCTGGTCCACCGCAGCTTTGCTGACTGAGCAGAGAGGGCTCTTAAGGCTGCCCGCTTCCTGCTTGTTTCACCCATTGCTGCCATTTTCCACGATTAAGGTCTTGGCGCTGATCCTGGTATATTTCTAATATGCCTATTTAAGCCTGCATAAGGCACTATTGTGCAGCGGGCGTGCAGAAGGCAAGCCTATCTGCACCTGGATGTTGCCAGACCACTTGTCCATTTATTTACATAGCTTCCAAATTTTCAACTTGCTATATGTGACATTTTCATAATACCAGTGCAATTATGAGTGACAATTCAACAACTATGAGTGACACTTTCTCGGAAGCAAAATCAAGCAATGAAGACAAGGGAAACATAGGAAAATCAGAAAGTACACTCATTTGAGCAACAAGAAGCTCTAAGAAGATCTTAAAACTGGTGCTAAGCACCAGAAATGGAAGGGCACTAACGGGAGACAGACTGTGTGATTGCAGTACTCTCTAACAGAGGGCAGGCCGGCACTGCAGCTTCTCAGAAGATTATCCTTGATCTGATCGTTCATGATCGCGCACTAGCCTAAAAAGCACATTTTATAGCGTAGTATAACAAATGCAACTAGGAGATTTGGGTCTACGACTTGGAGACCCGGCCCACTTAAAGCCCTGATGTGTACCATACCTCTCTAAAACGATGATGATTTCTATACAAACATGGTGGCCTGTTTTTTCTCAAGAAAGGTGTTAACCACACTACCTGTTGACCTCTTGTCACTTCTGTTTGACAACGTGACAAATAAAGGGGCATATCTACAATGAAACGGTGCAGTGCCGCGTTACGTTATTTTGCTTCGCTGAACTGCATCATTTAAAAAACGCATGGATGCACTGTATTTACAAGAATACGATGCACCCCTGTTCTCTAGCCTGTGCCGGCGCAAATACAGCAGCCTAGCACCAACGCGGGTACCCCTGCACCATGGTGCAAGGGTGCCTGCGCTGCGGGAAGGATTGTATTTGGGCAAGAAGGGGGCACCTTCCTCCACAAAAACAATCATTATTTGGCTCTTTCCTCCTTCTACATGTGCTGTAGAATGAAGCACACATAGAAAGAGCAAACAATGAGGAGAAATAAAAGTATGTAAGTAAGGCGTTAGTTTTTGGCGCTGCCACACATTTACAGATCCTTGAAAATCTGGGGCAGTGTCAAAAAGCCATGGTTGGTGAATGGGAATACCCACAACAATACCCATTGTGTAAAACAAAGGAGTTAGGTCCATGTAGGGTATGGGGTAGACTGGACCATATTAAACTAGAGAACACAAGAATAATCCTACACCCAACTCATTTCCAAACACTTATTTCAGATCATAGGAGAAACACAAACTTATTGAGTTTGACCCGGTATTTTTATTTATACCTGTCTATTTCGAAAAAAAATTCATTCTTTTTTTGAAAGTTTCGCAAAAAATTAAAAACTATACATTCAATACATTTACATTCCAACATCTGACTATTTACAAATAAAATATTTACAATTCATATACACAATTTATCATACATTCCACAAAAAATTCACTATACAAACACAAACAATTGAAATTTTCAATAAACTGGTGCATTAAGTTCAGCAGGAACAGATAACATAGTGGGGTGGTCATCCATTGGAGCAGATTGGGCTGGCAAATCCATCGCAACATTTGTTGCCACCGAGTTTGTGAACTGGTGGCCTACCTGTTTTGGACCAGGAGGGCCCTGGCCCTTACTGGTACAGTCCACGACCCGCATGCCCTCCCCTCCCTGTACTGTTGTACTCAACGATTCCAGGTGAGAAAGTCTTTGCTCAATAGAGTTCAGTCTTTCATAAATGGGAAGGCAGGTCTCTGTAAATACTTGTTCCAATTGTGCCCAGAATTCTCCCCTGCTCTCAAAAGGAATCATGTCATCGATGACTTGAGTGGTCAGAGGCGCATTTACTACTGACTGTGGTCCATCCGGATCAACTACAATTAGATTGCTCTCTGGATTGCTGCGTTTCTGCATTTTTATTTTCCTATTCATTAGTACAGTTCCTCCACACTTTCTTTTGACTACAGCGCCAGGCGCCTGTTTGATAAGCCCCTGAATTAATACCAGACGCAGACCAAATTAACAATCCAGATCTGGTGGTTCCTGCGCTTTGCGCGGGTGTAAGTGGATCTTTTGCTATTGTGGCCACGGTTGCTGTAGAACTATGCAAGCTACCAGCTATATCTGGCGAAGAGTTACCCTCCCCTGAGGGTCCAACGGGAGTAATGTCAATCGTTGTTTGGGTTACAGGTGGTTGTAATTGGGCCATAGTTTGGGGCACTGGTGATTTTGCCTTGGCCAGTCTACCCAGCGATGACCGCTTGTCGAAAATCGGCTCCAAGGATAACCTTTTTTCAGTTAATTCAATTTCTCGTTGTTACACAGATGTTGCCCGTATTAGAAATTGATCTAGAGTCCCTACAACACTTCCTCCAGTGAGTGACTTTCTCCCCTTCCCAATGCCGGTTGCAGCCATTTCCTTATGTGGTTGCCACACAATGTCACCAATTAGTATTAAACAAAGATGGAACTTGGGGACTACGAGGCTGTACAGAATTTCAATTTAGTGTGCACTAACCTTGCTGTGTAGTTCTGCAGGAAAATTAAAGGGGGGGGGCCCCGTCCCGTCCTCGATCGTACTCGGACGGGCTCAGACTGGCCCGCCCTTGGCCCTGGCTTTGCCCGCGCGCGTCCCACGAAGCGGGAGAAGCGAGGTCTTGAAAAACAGCCGGTCAGGTGCTGGGGGCGTTGGCTTCCTGCCCCGCTTGGCCCACTGCTCTCTGGGGCTTGTGGTTTGCTCTGGCTGAGGTCCCGGTCTGCTGCTCGAGGTCCCGGTATTGCGCTGCGTCTCCCGCAAAGCGGGAGACGCGAGGTCTTGAAATACAGCCGGTCAGGTGCTGGGGGCGTTGGCTTCCTGCCCCGCTTGGCGCACTGCTCTCTGGGGCTTGTGGTTTGCTCTGGCTGAGGTCCCGGTCTGCTGCTCGAGGTCCCGGTATTGCGCTGTGTCTCCCGCGAAGCGGGAGACGCGAGGTCTTGAAATACAGCCGGTCAGGTGCTGGGGGCGTTGGCTTCCTGCCCCGCTTGGCCCACTGCTCTCTGGGGCTTGTGGTTTGCTCTGGCTGAGGTCCCGGTCTGCTGCTCGAGGTCCCGGTATTGTGCTGCGTCTCAGATTTCCCAATGGCCTCCGATGGGCTCAGAGAGCCTGTTCGGCATTCGGAAAGCCTTGAGTAATCCCTCTGCATGCTCCTTCTGGCTGAGTGGTTAAGATGGCAGATTCCCAAAGCCTTTCTGTGGTGGCCTCTCCGTCAAAGAAAGACTTTGGGAATCTGGCTTTTGGGGTCCCTACGGGTGCAAGGCTGCTGAATGGAGGCCTAGGTGTGCCCCCCTGTTGATCCCTGCACCCGGTGGCAGGCACCTTGAGATGAACTGCACCCCTGATCAAACAGAATGCATGCTCCCATTGTAAAGTATAGGATTGCAACCAAACAGGGTTCGCTCTTATCCTACTTGCTGGGCTGGAACCGACGACAGGAGATCATTCGGTTCCAGTTCCCAACCGATGTCGGGCGGACTCAGGTCCATCCGACATCAGAATCTGCCCCGTAGACATAGTGAAACAATGTTTGTGCCACTGACTGTAACTGCTTTTATTCTGAATATACGATGAAAACAATAAAAACATGTAAGCAAAGGAGTGGAAAGGAACATTTTAAACAAAGAAAAAACATTTCTGACCTCAAAGCTCCATATACTGGCTTGCACGTGTCTTTCTGTAAGATGCGCAGTGTTCCCAGTCTGTGTACTACTAGGCTTCCTCTAGGCCAGCGTTTTTCAATCTGTGGGGTGCGCCCCCCTGGGGGGGCGCGACACCATCCCAGGGGGGCCGCGCTCTGCACAGTAAAATCCTACCTTTGTTTATCCTGTACTGTGCTACGATCGAAAGTTGTAGCACTCCAGAGCAGCAGCAGCAAATCAGCAGATAGGAACGTCATCACTGACGTTCCACCAATGATGGGACAGCAGCAGAGATTGCAGGAAGTGCCGCGAAATTCACGTGCATAAAGTTCCTGCATTCCACTGCTTGCTGCCTTTTCTTTGTTTCCTGTGTTTTACCATCGCCTGGCTATAAAGGACTTGGCTGAAATTAAAAATACATCAGTTAAGAGGGCTTTTTGCGAGGGAGGAGGGGGGGCGGGTTGGAGAGGAATTGGCCGAGGCTTTGGCAGTAACGAAGGGTGGGAGGGAGAGGAAGGGGGAGGGGGAAATCGATGGTGCTCGACATACTGATTCTTTTTGTAATTCCACGAGCGTCCTAGAGCAGTCTAATCATCTTCCAGATCGTATTATTTAGACTAGCAAAGCTTGGATAAAACTACCAAAGTCACAGAAGGAGAAATAACTTTTCAGAACCAGAACCGAGCCCTTGCTCAAACTGCCCCAACAATCTTTTCCAATGAACTTGTTTATTCCTAATGCTTTAGCTGCAGTGGGAGGCAAGGAGTCTCCTTTTCTAAAAGCGAAGGAACTGTGGACTGTCTGTTCCTTTGTGTTTAGTTTCATAGCAGAGGAGACTCCTTGCCTCCCACTGCAGCAGAATCATTTCAGCCTTAGGAATTTAACCCCCTCCTCTTCCCAGAAAAAGAGACCACATTTCTTATAAAATGACACAGGCAGGCGCACAACGTCCACAGCAGGCTACAATGGTTTCAAGTTGCCAAAAGAAAATGCCATGTATAGTTTAAAGAGCCTGCAAATTGCTTGTGCTTGTCTTGACACTAAATACAGGTTAGAAATAAAGATGTTTGTATTAATTTGTAATATGACTTTTCTGTCTTTGTTCCCTTTAATTATCAGTCAAGGATCATTCAGACAGCCCTAGAACAAAATGATAAGTGTTTTATATTTATATTTGCTGTTCAAAGTACGCAAAGATGAGTACTGAAAATACAGCTTTAGGTGGCTGCTTATTTGTGTACCCTACGCCGCTATCCATAACATGCTGAGTTACCTCAAGTGTCTGGGAATGCACCCTGCGTTCAGACAACTCTCTCCTCATTCTCTCCCTTCACTTTCACACTCACCCTGAACTCACAGCGATCACATTGCACTCACACTGATCCCCATGCACTCACACCATTCACCTGCTCACCCTGCACTCACAGTGATCACTCTGCACTCACAATGCACTTGAGCTGTTCACCCTGTACCTCACCCTGCAGTCACACGAGCACACTACTCAACCTGCACTCATGTGACACTTCACTCACCTGTCCCCCTCACTGCTCAATCTGCAGTGTCACTCAAGCAAGCCCATCACTAACCATACATTCATTCATCCCACTCTACACTTACATCCGCACCTCAATTCATATGGTCACCTCACTCACCCTGCAGTCACTCCTCTTACTTCACTCTCACACTGATGCATCACTCACTGCGCACTCCCATGCGCACTCCTGCCACCCAATTAGCGCAGAGGGATAATGTGCCTGCTACAAAGAACGTGTACCATGAAGCTCAACGAACTGAGTCTGAGTAAACTATTGGTAGGGCTATAAAAAAATGAAATGTGTATCAGAAAGGTGCTATAGAAAATGAGGTGCACTGTTGGTGAGTGGTAGTGATGGAATTCATGGAGAAGGAGGAAATGGGGGAGGGGGGGTGCCAAAAATACTATTGCACTGTGTGCGACCAGTGCTATGGCCATACCTGGCTGAGAGTGTTAGCCCCCCGCATATTTCAGGGGGCCCCTTGATAGAGACAGCTCTGTTGTTTTTGCCCTGATGGCCTGGAATAATTCCCAAACAGATTCTTGTGAATACCGTTTTTTTCCCCATTTCTTTTGAATGTGATTGATGTGGGAGAGCCCTACTATTTACAGAGAAATGTGTTTGTTTCATGCAACAACCATAAAAATTTTTGATTATATCAAAACGGGCCCTCACAAATGAGAAATTGGAGTATTTCACGTACATTGTTCACTGTAAAATTAGTGGATGTGGAGCACCGCTTGAGAATGGCAATAGAAAAATACCATCCACGGATTGACCGTCTCTGTGGCGAAAAATAGGCACACCTGTCACATTAATGTTGGTGGTGTTATTATCAATCTAGGTCTTGTGTAAAATAAAGCACCCCTGTAAAAACAATTTGCGCACATTTTATCTTGGAAAATAGTTTTTGAGCTTTGTAAAAAGCCTCTGTCATTTAACCACAGCCACTCAAAAACCTGCAGTCTACTAGACACTCTTATTGTGTTGAATATTGTTTGTCAGATATGGCCCGGGATATGCGTGTAGCGGTCAAATATGTAGTGTGCCAGATTCCAGAAATTTCTGTCAGGTGGTGGGGGGGCCCGACATCTAAAAAAATTCAGATGGGGGGGCTCAACCTACTAAAGTTTGAAGACCTCTGCTCTAGGCGAAACCTGACCGCTTTGCCCGGAGCTCCTCTGTCGGAGTAAAGCTAGTAGAGGGAAGGGCAAGAGGCCTCCCTCAATAAGGCTCACAGCTCCAGGGTGCTTTCCCTTTCGAGCTGTAAGCCTGAAATGTCCAGCGTGATAAAGACTATCCGTCTGACTAAAAAGTGTTTCTCTGGGAGAGTCGCTGGTACTGCGGCATGGAAACACACAATACTCTGCCTGTTTGATTTGGGGGCTGTGTTCACTGTCAGTCCGGGTCGAAGTGCAAGCATCAAGCAGTACGGTCCCACAGGTTTGCACACTGCAGCTAAGTTCATCAGAGTGCTCGTAGACCATCTGGCACAACCCCACTTTAAGATACAGGGATAAGGTTCTAGACATGCACGAATGGTACGGACATGGTATCTCCATTGCCCAAGACCTTCAGAAACAGGGCGCGGACATAACCTTTGACACCCTAAAGGAAGCACACAACCTACAAAGCATAGAACTCTACAACTTCCTGAAAATCAAAGTAGCAATAAGGAAGGCAAACCTCAACAGCCGGACACCATCGCTCATACAACTCGCAGCCAGTCTCAACACACTAGAACACCAAGTAGCACACCTATACAAAACCCTCCGCCCGAAAAACACAAAACACCAAAACACCAAACTCAACGATAAGCTCACAAATTTCTGGGGAGCTTTAGCAGGGAAGGAACTAAGTGAGGACGAGAAAGCAGAGCTATGGAGATCTACCTCTAGGAAAAAGATAACGGCAACGCTAAACCAGACCAAATTTTGGCTAGTGCACAAGGCATACTGGACACCGGCACGCCTGGCCTCCTTGGGAATCCGAGAGAGCGATGCGTGCTGGAATTGTGACAAAGGGAGGGGAGACTTAGAACACCTTCTGCTCAGTTGCCCTAAGATTAGGGATTTCTGGGAAAGAATTGGAACACTCATCCATGAGATCACAGGAGTAGCCATACAAATAGACTTCCCAAGTCTAGTCCTAGGCTTTGCATCCCCTTCCATCACAACGACAGAGGATCATGACCTCATTGACCTATTGCTGACGGCCGCAGTCAAAATAGTCCTAAGTAATTGGAAGGACACGTCGAAAGCTGCGCCCCAGGCGTGGCTCAACTGGGTCACGTTCCTAAGGGGGGCAGATAACATCACAGCGAAACACTCGCCGAAAACTCACAGGCAGTCAAACATGTGGGGACCCCTAGACCTCTACCTATCATCGCATAAACCCCCATAGGCGCAGAACCTAGACAACCACGAGGGGTACACTCTGCGGACCCACGCGCTGACAAAAAGGAACCAGTTTGCAAGGCTCTTCACCTCTTTCATTTCCGACTTCTATCCTTCTCTGTCTCCTCTATGGTCCGGGGCGTGGGATAGGAAACCAACCTAGCATCGAGAAGGGGGGCAGCAAGACACATCGACAAGCAGGACATGGAAATCTGACATCCGAACAATTCGAACTCGTCCTATCGAACTATCGAACTACCGCAAAGACACGGAAGACCAGCGACCAAAACATCCCCCCTCCCCCCCGGCGCCTTTCCTTTTCCTTTTTCTCTTCCTTCTTTCCTCCACTCATGTATATTCCATGCTCCATGTAAATATATATATTTGTTATACACAATAAAAAAATACAGAAATCAGAGTGCTCGTAGACCGAAGTCGGTCTGCTTTGATTAGTGGAAGAGCGCCAGCAAGCTGCGCGTGCAGTGCTCACATGGGTACACTTTACCTTTACCAAATCACTGCTGAAGGAGGCTCCGAGAGGGCGGATCCAACACACTCAGTACCCATCGAGAGATAACGCCGAAAGGCCTGAGCAAGTGTAAAGTTACTAAATGAAGCATACCCTGATACCTCTAATTGTGTGACGATTCCGAGGGCTTGTAGTGATGCAGAAAAAAGTACAGAATGCATTATACAAACGGAAGATGCGTGGAACTGGCAGTACTGTATTTAGAGACTTCTATATGTTTGGGAAACCACCTAAATTTAGTTTCAGACTGTGCAAGAATCGACAGCAGGTGATAAAACTCTTGATTCTATTTCACAATTTGTAGGTCGAGCCTGAGCCAGCGCACATGAGCTGCTCTGGTGATCTGCTGTAGTAGAGTGCCCTTGGTAAATGCTGGCTTCTGATTCTGTAATTAGCTTGTTAGTCCCTCCTTAGTACCGCCATGTCTTCATTTGTAACCTACCATGGTAACTGGCCCCTTTACTTCGGTTGTTACTCGGTACGTGTTATTTAGTCTTGTAAGCACTATTTTCTTTATTGAGTTACTCCTACTTTAGGCATTACGACGTGCTTTGCTTGCATTCAGTTTGTCATGCGTGATTTCACTTTCAAAGCAGCCGGGACAATGTGGGCATTTGTTTGCAATGCCATAGGTCTCACAATTAAATGCGAGACCGATAGCATCGCAAATATCTTTTACACCTTAGCTGGTTCGACCATGAGCAGGGGCACAGCCAGGCTTGGATTACGGAACAATCGACTCCGTATTTCATCATTCAGAGGTAGATTCAATGAGAACGTTTAGTGCAATAGTGTCTCACTACGGAGTTGGTGTTTGGGTGTTATGTTGGGAAGATCCTTTGTGGGCTTTGAGAAACACTCAAGCAGTCACAACTTTTTAGCCAACAGCACGTCGCTTGCACTGATTGTAGGCAAGAAAATTGTATCTACGTGCTCACAGTGTGCGAGGAAACAAGATTGTGTGACCTTTATAAGTGGAAACATAACTTGTGTGTCTGGCAGAAAAAGGCAGAGGGAAACTTTCCAGAAACCAGTCCACTTAGTGCGCCTGCCTCAGCTTGACACAAAAGCCTCACAGCTTATGTATGTAGATTCTTATGCGTGACTGTGAACCGCCTCCACATTGCGTTCCCGTCATTGACGTGCCAGCTGTTTCTTTAGAAGAAGGCTATCTGGAGCACCAGGCAGGGGATTGGGCAGAGGCCACTGATGACCCCCCCCCCCCTCGGCCCCACTGAAGGAGCTTGTGTTGTCATGTGCCATGGATTTATTTTTTGTTATTTTTCTGTAGTGTTAAGATGTTTAGTGTGGGAGTTGTACAGCCCACGAGGTGTAATGTGACATCGACAAGAATGCGCTCTTGCAGTGTGCACTGAATATTAGGCTGGGGGGGCACCATGGAACAAGACTCCCCAAGCAGTCTAGAAGTGTAGGCTGGTTGCATTGCCACCTCCTGTCCCCTCAGTTAAACAGTATACTGTAGTAACTTAGTCCAGACGTGTAAATGATCTTTAGATGTTTATTTGTAGTTGTTACATGTCATCCAGTTCAATCCAATACAAGACCAATAGAAAGACCCCACCAGGAGCAGCCAGTATGGTGCCCAGCTCTTCTCAGCTGACACTCTGGCTCCCAACATTCTGTAATACATCATTGGATGAACATTCCACTGGCAGAGCAAGATATTGCATGTATAACAGCAAAACCTGGATATAACATATCCCCTTTCCTTCCATATAAAAACAATAAAGAAAGAGAAGAGAGAGAAGACCAAGATAGAGGTATGAGTAAATCAGAAATATCTCAAACCATGAGAGAAAAGAGCAACCAAAAGAAGATGCAAAAATAAAAGTGAAGACAACAGAGAAGAAAGACAAAAGGTGAGAATGCCATCCCCCCTTCTACCTCAACAACAGAAACGAAATAAGAAAACACCAACGACTACCCCAAGATATACTTGCTGGCCAGGCATGTATAAAAAGAGACAAGTCATATAAAAAAAAAAACAAAGAGTAGGGGAAGAAAACCTCCAGTGAACAAAAGAACACCACAGAAAGAGAAAAAGGAAGAACACAGAAGGAAAGAAACCAGAATCCACAGATGAAACCAATAAAAGATATCAAAAGGAAAACTGGGCTGTAACAGGAAATAATGAGACAAATAAAACGAATCACTCATACTTCCCATAAATTAAAATCTCAATATAATAAATGATGACGTTGAATACCAATTGAAAACTGTAAACAAAACACATTAAACACATTAAATTTGAGAAAATCCCCAATTGGTATTCAGACCAAATACCCTGTGAAGGTAATATGGAAATATGCCGCTCGCAGCCTTGAACTGCGAATCCTGTTGGTGGGCTCTCGGTTCTTTCCTTTCCCCCGGATTGCTGTGTCAATTGGAGCCTGAGGAGCGAGGAGCACTTACAAACCGGGATTTCACTGCTGCTGACGGGGCCGGGACTGAGAGACCCAGGGTGCACAGCGCTTCACCACCATAGCACACCTGGTGTCTCTTCCCGCCCCCAGCTCCCGTGCGGCTAGATAAGGCTCGCGGCCCCCGCTCCGCGGGAGCCGCTCGCAGCCTTGAACTGCGAATCCTGTTGGTGGGCTCTCGGTTCTTTCCTTTCCCCCGGATTGCTGTGTCAATTGGAGCCTGAGGAGCGAGGAGCACTTACAAACCGGGATTTCACCGCTGCTGACGAGGCCGGGACTGCGAGACCCAGGGTGCACGGCGCTTCACCACCATAGCGCACCTGGTATCTCTTCCCGCCCCCAGCTCCCGTGCGGCTAAATAACGCTCGCGGTCCCCGCTCCGCGGGTGCAGCTCGCAGCCTTGAACTGCGAATCCTGTTGGTGGGCTCTCGGTTCTTTCCTTTCCCCCGGATTGCTGTGTCAATTGGAGCCTGAGGAGCGAGGAGCACTTACAAACCGGGATTTCACCGCTGCTGACGGGGCCGGGACTGCGAGACCCAGGGTGCACAGCGCTTCACCACCATAGCGCACCTGGTGTCTCTTCCCGCCCCCAACTCCCTCTTATAAGGACTTCTACCCCCGCGCTAAGCCCGGGCAAAGGGCGGGCCGTTTGAGGCCGTTCGAGAACGGTTGAGACCGGGACTGGGCCACACCCCTTGATCAGTTTTCACCTGATATCCTTTTCCAGTAACCTTTGGATCTATTCGTGATTGACGATGACTACGAGGGAAACAAGGAGCAAAAGCACGTTGGCAGCAACGGGAGGTGCTAAAGGTACTTTGGACAATTACTTCGTTAAAGCAGGGTCATTGCTGATTGACGAAATCACGGTCCTGGAACGGCGTATTTCACAAGAAATACACTGGGTGAGGAGATCTTCAATGGGCCCCTTGGCACAGGCTAGGACCCCTGACAATAGACCCGATTTCATTGAGCATATTGAGTCCAATAATGGGGCGACAGGTACTGGCGAGTCTTCTGTGAACCTAGATATAACAAACTCTACCTCACACAGCAGTGCAAAGGATCCCAGCGAATACATCAACCTGAGCATGCTACATTTGCCACCGGTTAAACCCCACCCTATCCAAATCCCCACTCCTCTCCATGCCCCCGATGCAGATCCCATCGATGGTACAGATAGCAATCGACTACAGGGGGCAAGGGAAGGAGCTATCCCCAAAAGGAAAAGAGAGGTCAAAAACAAAGGGGGAAGGAAGGCTAAAACTGCAAAGCTTAACCCTACCCTACCCCGGAGGTTATTAGCCCTGGTCCAAGCACAACGGAGAACCTGCAAACCGATAGAATTGAGGTCATATCTATCGAGATCCCGCGTGCAGAGACAACAGAACAAACTAACATGAACCCCTTTGAAACCTCCGGCGAGGATATTACGCTTGCCGACATAGGTGTTCTCCTGAGGTCCTTACTAAGTCCCCTAGAAGCGCGGTTAACTAAGATAGAAGCAAGGCTAGTGTCCATAGAGAAATCGACGGTGCAACTAGCCGACAGCTTAAAAGTAGATAGTAAGGGTAGTAGAGGGGGCATAGAGATAAAGAACAAGAGGGGTGTCCCAGCTACCGCCAAGACGGATAACAGTGCAGCATCCTTGGCTCGACAGGATAAATCAACCCCCCTCCGAAAGCACGATCCTGCAGTCCAAGGTTAATGCTGCCAAACCTCATCAATCCTCAATTCGACATGCACAACCACCTCCCTCTAAAATCATGTCCAAGCAGGCCAAGGCCAATGTCCTTGTCCCTAACCAGCCCCAGACATTAGTACCAACAGATGAGGCAGTAGGTAATACCAACAAGCCTAGAGCAGTGAACTTGCCCCCGGAGGCGAGTCCGTACACAGTAATCTTAGTAGGGGTTTCAGAGCTAAAAACTACTTTAAAGGAATCCACCGCTTCTTTAAAGAATAGGGTGGTCAGCTGGCTATCTACGTACAGACCTCTCCCGCAAGGTATAACAAGTGATGTCCTTATGGTAAGAAGGGTCTCGTGGGTGGGCAGTTCTAGAAAATCCATTAATGGTGATTGTGTCCTGATTAATTTTAGAGATCCCAGGACCGTCTCCCACATCTGTGGATGGTTCCCCGATGATCAGGGGAGCGACATTAAGTCGCTACCCCTCTCTTTCTTTTACCCCCCGCAGACCTATGCATGGGAGGAGGAGAGGTGGGGCAGCCTCCGGGAGAGGGTGGGGGGGTGGGATGTTAGAGGGAGGGGACATTGTAACCATCCTAGAAGTCAACACCAAGCGCACCTCACAACAAATTATGAGGAGGAGGGCTGGGAAACTTGTCAGGGGAGGGGAGGCGTTTGGGGTGGAAGAGAGAGAGGAGACTACAGCCGCCCCAAAGTCCACCAACCTATATACTTTCCTATATCCAACAGGTACAGCTACTTAGACATGGTGGATTGACAGTATAGGCGAAATGGCAAGGAATTCCCCTATGGCCGTAGAGAGGGTAGGGATGTAAATGTCACACACCCTAGATTTATAACTGACTTAATGTTAGAGTCTGGGCAGTCTGATGTCCCATCATATAGTAGGGAGGACAACAAATTTATTGTTGAGCTGCCCCGCAGTATTAGGGAACCAGGAGAAGCACTAGGAGATTTGGCCATAAGAATGACGTCCCCGGTTAGCCCAAATGATAACAGTTCCTCCCCTACCCCAGCTCCGAACCTAAGGCTACCATCTCTGAGGATAATATCATGGAACGTGGCTGGCCTGAGCAATAAGCTGGATCATCAGGAATGGATTTCTTTTATATATGCCTCTTTCAGGAAACCTGGGCGAGGGAAGAGTATTCTCCCCAAGGTTTTGCGGCATTCTCCATTCCTGCGAAATGGGGGGGCAGGGGCCGCCCGTCGGGAGGCCTTTCAACATGGGTGGCAACCCACCTGGGTTGCCAGGCTACACGTCTCCCCATGGTTTCGGAGGATATATTGGCTGTGTTGCTGGAATGGACAAATTCTCGTAGACTTGCCGTGATAAATGTATACTCAAGACCAGTAAATATATCAAGGGAATCGTCTACCATTGAGGAATTGTCCGCTTTCCTCAGTGAAATTCCAAAGGGGATCCCATTTGTGGTGGGTGGGGACTTGAACTCACATTTTGAGCCCCTTGCAGGCCTCTTGGACGGGTCCTCACTAGAGGAAGATGCAAGGTGGCTAGTACCCCCTACGGTGGCTCCCTCGCCCAGAGCTTGGACCCCACTGGCACTACAGATTACTGCCCTAACCCTCAAACATGGCGTCAGGGCGTGCAATGGGCGCATCAAATCTGATATTCCCAGTAAACACACCTTTAACAGAGTGGGCAGGGAACCAAGACTGGACTATGTCCTAGTCCAATTGTCCTCATGGTCGCATATCATTGATTTTAGGGTGTTAGATAGAGTAGATAGCGACCATAACGCCCTAGAATTGGACTATGCTCTCCCCGGCCTGGAGGGTAGGGACCATGTTATGGCGGTGGCAAACTCAGGGCTTCTCCTCGAAAACAATAGAAGGAGAGTAAGGTGGGAGAAACTGGTTAGTAGTAGAGAGAAGCTCCCCAGTCTATATACCAGACTCATTCCAATACTAGAAAAAGTGGGCATCCTAAGTGAGGAACCCAGCACACGGGAAACTCACAAATTATTGTGGCTGGCACACGAGGAACTCATTAGGACCTTGGCGATAGACCTCTTTTCCAAGGGACCCAGCAGAGGTGGCGGTTCACACCACAACACTTGGTAAAATGCCACGTGTCGCAAGGCGAAGGGGGATCTCTTGTCCTGTATCAAGGCGGGCAAAAGTAGACTGGAGATACAGGGCAAAAGACGGGAATACAAGAAATTGGTCACCAACGCCAAGATGGAATGGGATCAAGATAAATGGGAGGAACTCGCTAGAGATTCTCGTAAGTTCTGGCGAATTGTTAATACGGGATCCGAGGAACTAGCATCAGCAATAGAACCAAACATCGCACCAAGGGTATGGCAAGAGCACTTTCAGTCTCTCTACACAGAGGAAGTTGGAGCCATATGCTATTCACCTCCAACCACAGCTAGCTATGCAGAGGGGGACCCCTTTACAGAAAAGGAGGTGCGAGCAGCCATCGTGGGCCTGTCTGCAGGCAAGGCGCCTGGGCTGGATGGCCTCCCAGGCGATCTGTTCAAACAAGAGCCGGATGTATGGGCCCCATACCTATTGGTAATGTTTAATGCTGTCCTGAAGGGCATGGAGGTGCCCTGTACTTGGCTGGGCGCAGAGGTTGTCCCTATATTTAAGAAGGGTTCACCTCTGATTCCAGCCAACTACAGGCCCATCAGCCTCATAGATGTGTCCCAGAAGCTTTTTGGGAGGCTTATATTAGATCGGCTCCAGAATTGGCTGGAGGAAACTGCCACTCTGAGCCCATACCAGGCGGGATTTAGAAGGGGGTGTCTACAACTGACCAGATATTCCGCTTAAACCTTATTTACTGGAGGACTGCACTAATTGAGGGGGGCAGCTTGTACACGGTGTTCGTGGACTTGCGAGCCGCCTTCGATTTGGTGCCAAGACCTAAACTATGGAGTGTGCTGGCTGACTTAGGTGTCCCGACAGACATACTTGCCATTCTGATGAAATTACATCAGAACAATTTTGCGCGTGTCAGGTGTGGCAGGAATGGGAATCTTACGGATAGATTCCCCGTTGACAGAGGGGTAAGACAGGGCTGTGTGCTCGCACCAACCCTGTTCTGCCTCTTTGTGAACGGGGTAATCGCTTTGTGAACGGGGTAATCGCCCACCTGACCAGGATCGGCGACATTGACGCTCCAAAATTGGATGGCAGCAGGGTGCCCGCTATTATGTTTGCGGACGACAACCTGCTGCTGTCGAAATCACCCACGGGAATACAACGGGTACTGGATGGGTTTTTAAAATTTTGTATGGATAGGGGCCTTGAGATCAACACTTCCAAAACAAAATATATGATCCTAAACCTCACTCCTTCAACACGCCCCAATCCCTTGCTTGGCACAGTGCGATTAGAGAGGGTCTCTACATTTGAGTACCTAGGGCTAACCCTTAATGAGAATATGACATGGGGGACACATCAAACTAAGGTTAACATGAAACTGGTGCAGATAGTGGGTGGTATTTCCAGGATGGTGAATAACTCAACATATCGTCCACTCGGCCCAGTGATTCAAATCTATAAATCACAAGCACGGGGGGCAGCTACCTATGGGGGCGAATTGTGGAGTCACACTTCTACCCAAAACCTGACGATCACGGAAAACAAATTCATCAGGCAGTTGGTAGCTCTCCCTGCAAGCACACCGTTGCTCCCTTTGAGATTGGACTTGGGAATTAGGCCAATTGCGGAAGAATTGGGACTCAAACCATTACTTTTCTGGCCAAGATTATGGAGCAACAAAGAACTCACCCATTATAGGATTGAGCTCCAGGAGTTTTTAACTGTACCAAACACCACCAACATTCCATGGTTAAACTACATAAAAAGGTCGTGCGAGAGCCTAGGTCTATTAGAACTTTGGACTGACCCGGCAAACGCAGGCAGTAGGATCACACGCAAAGCATTGTCAAAAGCTTATTATGACCTAAAGCTTACCATTGCTTTGGACAGTATGCCTGTGGGCTCCCTAACGCACCTATTCATCCAATGTAAAGACTTTTATTCCCTGGAATGTGTTCTGGATGGCATGACCCCTGTGCTATCCAGGAAGTTATTTTTGCAGTGGCGATATGGCACACTAACCCTAAGGGCATTCACCAGGTCTTGGTCTTTGCCTCCGACCACAGAGCACTGCCCGGCATGTGCGCACCCCCAAGAAAATGACCTCCATGTGGTACTCTTTTGCAAAGCCTACCAAAAAAATCAGGAAATACTGGCTAGTTCCCCTTCTCAAAAATCTGGGATTTAGGCAATTTCGCCCGGTGTACAGAATTCTAAAGACAGATGTGTCACCTCCAATAGTGTTCGCAGAGGCAAAGTTTTTAACAGCTATGTGGCATGCACGCACCCGCCTTTCGAAGGTGGAGGTGGACTTGTAATGAAATTAGTGCATTAATGGTTTTAAATGACTTTTTTGAGGATGAATTGTTTAATACTTTGTAGCCCAAATTTTATAATTAGTGTTTTATTGAATTGTCTAAATTACAATGAATTTGACTGTGTGTATATCTTTTATGATCTAACTGGTCGAAATAAAGATTTCAAAAGGCAAAGGAAATAAACAGGTGGTGAACGGGTGCACACTGTGCACTGAACTGATGAGATCAAACCCAATAAACACACCACATTAAAATATTGTGCACTGTTGTGAAGGGACTAAAACCCAAACAACACACCCTAAATAGGGTAAAAACATAAAATTGTTGTGCACTGTTGAGTAGAAAATACCCTGGAGGTCATTTTCTGTGCACTAAACAGATGGGACTGTAACCCATATGACACCCCGTGTGGAGGCAAAAATGTTGTGCACCGTAGAAATGGGAACGAAACCCATGTGAGACACCTCATGTAGAGGCAAACATGTTGTGCACCGTAGAGAAGGGAGAACAATACAAAGACCCCACCAGGAGCAGCCAGTATGGTGCTCAGCCCTTCTCAACTGACACTCTGGCTCCCAACATTCTGTAATACACCATTGGATGAACATTTCACTGGCAGAGCAAGAGATTGCATGCATAACAACAAAGCCAGGATATAACATATACATTGACCTATGACCTACCCCATCTCCCTCCACAGAAACCCCTTCTGGTCAACGCGCTGGAAGGTGGATTTGAGGAGTGAATATTCATCAATCCCGCCCTTTAGAACTTTCTAATATCGCATTTGATGTAATCATCCCTTGTTGAAGTGAAAAAGCTTTTCCTCCAAAATCTGCTTTGGTCCTTGAATCTGTCCTCGCTGCCTGACAGGATCCCGGCCACTGTCCCACCCTCCCCACGTGCAGAAGCTTATCTGTGCCTGCCCTGTGTTGTACGGAAAGCCCCAACTGCTTGACACCTTTCCTCCAATTACTCCAATTATACATTTCATGTGCAGCTCGCAGAAGCCTTCAGTCAGTCAAAAAGCTTTATTCTACTTTTACAATCATAAAAGCAATGTGCAAATCAGCGAATACAGCAAAATTACAATTTAAAAATAATGTATCACAATATAAAAATTATGCACATCCCCATAAATAAAATACAGGCAATAAAATCGTTAAAACAACAGGTTTAAAACGATAGAACATTAGAATATGTGCAAATTACGGCATTATAAGAAAGTTGTTATATTTTTAATATCAAAGACTCTGAGCAATTAGGCGAGCCCTCAAAATCCATACCCAGCCTAGAAATTTTGCCATGGCCAATGCAATGGGTAATGAAGTATCAGTACGCAAAATGCGTTCAGCTTCCGCAGCCACCCTTGTGCCCAGGAGCCTACAGATTGGTATCAGCCAGGCCCGGCGCGGGGCAGCATAAGCATCACAAACAAAAAGCATATGAGCCGTGGACTCGTTATTGGCTCTACACCCCGGGCACCTAGTTAAAGGTTGGACTGACCATTTCATCGCAAACAATCTCACTGGGAGCGTACCCACCCTGTACTGAAAGTACAACTTGCGGTCCGTGGGTTTGGTAATAGCATCCCAGTAGGATTCCATCCTCGGGGCGACTTTGTAATCCAGAAAACGGCTGGTAAGGCATACAGACGCTTGTTGCTTGAAACCAATCCCAGTATTTAGTCTTCAGCACAGTTTTTGATGGAAAAATTGAGTTTACAGGATCAGTCTACAATGAAATCAAACCTAGCTCTCCTAAAAGGTTTCGAACTAGCCATAACCATTTGATGCGATGTAAAGTATCAGCCCTAATTATGTCTAAGAAGCCCTGCGCATAGCCAGCAAGTTCAGGTGTACACCATAGTCTTCTTCAGTACAGAAGGGGACGCAATTTAGCTACTGCTGCAATATGTTTCTTACCCAGATCCATTAACAACGGGCACATAGGGGTACTCTGGGGAAGTCCAGTAATATTTCTTAGAAACCTGTTTTCAGAAATAGTAAGAGGTAAAAGGTTCTCACAACCCCAAACTTCCAAACCGTATAATGCTGAGCTAACAGCTTTCAGATTATAAATTTCAAGGGCTGGGCTAATAGGCTTGAAATGAGAAAGATTATGCTCCAAACAGAGAGCCCCCGAAATCTGTCTGAGTTTAAGTGAGGCTAAATCAATTTGGCGATCCCACTTCATACTTCCTTGAAAGTTCACTCCTAAATAATTGAACTCATTTTCTAATTCTAGAGGTCCATCCTTCATGTTAAAACCCCTCATATGTGCCTTCCGAGCGTTGAACGTCATTAACTTTTTCTTGGACACGTTGACCTCCAAGCCCCTCTGCCAAAAAAAATACTCAAAGATCTTTAGTGCCTTTTGAAACCCACTAGGGGTCTTGGAGAGAATCAACGTGTCGTTGGCAAACATCAAAATAGGTATTTTTTCTCCAGCTGGTGTAGGGGCATCACTTGGTATTGCACTCATACAATCAGCTATCCCGTTAATATATAACGAAAATAGCGAAGGGGCCATCACACATCCCTGTCTCATGCCACGTTCCACCGGGAACGTTTCAGTGACTTCCCCGTGCCCCCCCCCCATCTAATTTGGGTATTATTATCTTCATGGAGCCTTCAGATCAAAGTTAAAAGGTCCAGGGGAAGCCCAAGCTGTTTCAAAACTAGCCATAATTTCCAGTGGGGGACTAAATCAAATGCCGCCCTGAGATCTACAAAGGCGGCATAAAGACTAGCTTTGCCTAAGGTTTCTAACTTCCAGTAAATTAAAGTAAATCTGAAAACCTGGTCGATTGTGCTTGTGGCTGCTCAAAATCTAGCTTGCAATGGGGATAGAGCTCCGAACTCCTCAATCCACCCCTGTAATCTATTTAACACCATCCTACCAATTATTTTCTGAAAGCAGTCGATTAGGCTAATAGGCGTATAGTTCCCCGGGCATGCTTTATCGCCTTTTTTATAGACAGGGATGATTTCTGCACTTTTCCAAGACGTGGGAATCGGGGCCCCTTGTGCAATTGCATTAGATAGCAGGAGAATATATCAGCTCCAACTTGGTTTGTCGTGTAAAAAGATATCGCCCGGGATGACGTCGGGCCCAGGCCCTTTCCCCGGTAAGATTGAGTTCAATGCTGCCTCAACTTCCCTCATGGTAAAAGTATCACCCGAATACATCAAATTTGTAAGTGCGACTTCCCCCACTAAAGGGGTAGAAGCATATTGGAGCTTAAAGTGGTTAACCCAGGCTGCTACTGAGACATGATTTTGGGGGCGCTCAGCTTGACCCCCGGTAGACCATTTATAAATATGCCAAAACTACTTTGGATCTTTCGAGGCGCATGCCGCATGCGTCCCTCAAGTCCTGCCACCTTTTAACATCCCAGGCTTTCTTGGCCTTTACTTGCATAACCTTTTAAAATGTTCTCATTTCCCAGACCTTTGATGGGACGCCCCCTCTAATGGCTTTCCCAAGGGCCAAACGTGCTGCCCTGCATTCATCATTGTACCAGCGTCCCTCTTTCTGGGCAGGTGCCTTGGGCTTCTTTCCCTTCTTCTCAAAGTATGTGCACAAAAGATTAAAAAAGGCAGCATGAGTGCTCACTATTCTATCATGATCTCCTGTCTGTGATACACAAGCCTCGAGGTATTTAGTAGCGAGTTCCAGGCTCTGCGCTATATTATCTTGCAAAGTTGGGGCTTCTTTTACCTGTACCCACTTAAGTCTCCTTAGATCATTCATGGGTACAACCTCGCCAATGTAATTCCTGTCTGTTATATGTACGTCTGAAGTATGGCAAACCAGAAACAGGGAACAACAAAGCGGGTTATGGTCACTTTCCAGCCTATCAGTTACCTTCATATACTCCACGAAATACCACAGACTCACGCTTACCAAAACATAATCAATTCTACTCACAAAGTGCCCATTGTTGAAAGTATTTGCTCCTACCCTGTCTGATTTTGTGCACCCATTCAAAGCCCTTAGGCCTTGTTCCATACAAATGCTGTTTACTTGGATAGCCACATCAGTCCACTTCCTAATAAGCTGCAACTCAAGCGGTGGAACACCCCAGTTCCCATCATCTACCTCAATCCAGTGGGCATCTTCTAAGGTAAGGGGTTCAAACGTTGTATTGAAATCACCCGTTATTATTACCTTATAAGAGTCAGGTAGTGTATCAAGTAGTTCTTTCAGAGCCGCTAAAACTCTTGATCTTTTTCCCATTGTGCCCCTGACATAGATATTAAATAACACAATTGATAAATGGTCATTGGTGTTATTTCGATCGCTTGAATGTCCTTATTCTGGGTTGAAAGAACCTAGATGTTAACTTTAAGCTCTTGACGAACCCAGATGTTAACCCCCCGAGGGCCTACCCTTCCCTTCCCTTTCAGTTGCTATGGAAAAATTCAGGTACTCATCACAAAACAAGGGTGTTTCTGCCCAAGTCTCTTGGAAGGCGCATATCTCATATAACTTTACAAAAGTGTTCCATTCGGGCGAGCATAACTTTGAATTGAGACCTGCAATATTCCAGCTCAGGAAGTTACATACTGTGGGTAGATTTACAGAACTTTCAGGGTAATTAAGAACTAAGGTCTGGGGCGTAGGTTGTTTCAACATTAGAGTCATTGGTAAAGCAGATCCCCCGTCGTCATCTATTGGCAGGGCCACATTATGGATAGTGGTAGGCAATAGCCTCTCCTCAGGTCCCTGCCTGGAGGATACAATAGGAACGTTTATTAAAGCCCCTGGCAGGCCTATAAGATTTAGTCAATCATTGGTCTCAAGGCTAGAGGAGCCCTGCAGTCTCCGAAGTCCCTGACAGACCTCAGCATCATAGCCATTAGGGGAGCGCCTACATTTTATTCTAGAATTCTCTGGGCCACTAGTGCGGAACTCCAATGTGAAGAGATTTTCGACAAGATCAACACTCTTCATAGTAAGTTCAATGCTATCAAAAGGTTGATCAAGGAGAGAGATCTTTCGTGCAGCTAAGATGTCCTCCCTGATCAACAATGGACAACCCCTCACATATCTAATCCAGTGGATGGCTTTATTTGTGACCCTGCCTTGACCCTGCTTGCAGGGCCGGTCGCTCCACACACCGCACGGCTCCCCCCCCGTGAGTGCCCAGGACCCCTGACCCCTCCGCTGCTGCCGTGAGCCCTCAGCTGCTGTCTCGCTCCAGAGCGACGCTGATCGCCCCTGTGCTTGTGTCCCCCGCACTCTCGCCAGCTGAGTGCCTGTCTGCCAGTATCTGCTGTTGTTTGCGCTGTGACCAGTAATTTAGTGCCAGTATCTTTGTTTTTGTTGGCCCCTATAATTTTTGCCGTTCCGTGTTGCCCGTGACTGTTCCCGCCGCATCTCCCCCTCCCCGCCGCTGCTCCCCTGCGGCCCGCCCCCTTTTTTCTTCTGTACCCCTCCCTCGTCCGCCCATTGGCCACCCCGCTCCCGCCTCCCAGCTGCTCCTCCCTTCCACTTCGCCATTTATGGAGGTCGCCGCACGGAAGCGCAGCGGACGTGCGCAGTGGGCGCGCCGATTGCGCGCCGAAGGCGCACCAAAGGCAAGCCCGTCTATGCCTGGACCGTGCCCTGCGCCAGGACCCCTGGCCCTCGACGATGCCAGCGCACACGACAGACTTACGACGCCGCCACCCTCCACGCACTCAACGACGGCCGGAACCCCGCCTGCTACCGTGCTACCCCGAAACGCACCCACAGACCCTTCACCTGCCAAGCCTGCTAATTCATCTGCCTCAGAACCTGCACCGCACCCGCCAAGCCGAGCACCAGCAACAACCACCTCAAGTGCATCCTGCTCAACACCCGCTCCGTCCACAGGCACGCCGTCGAACTCTGGAACCTCCTCGACACAACATCATCAGACGTCGCCTTCCTCACAGAAACCTGGATGAACGCCTTCTCAGCCCCCGACATCGCCATAGCCATCCCGGATGGCTACAAGATCACCCGGAAGAACCGCGTCAACCAAACCGGAGGAGGCATCGCCTTCGTCTACAGAAACATCATCCGCGTCACAACCAACTCCGACGACACCCTCACCGCCGCCGAGCACCTTCACTTCCAGATACACACCGACCCTAAGACCGCCCTCAGAGGCACCCTCATCTACAGACCCTCGGGACCACGCTCGCAATTCAGCTAAGCCATCGCAGACTTCGTCAGTCCACAAGCCCTCACCTCCTCAGACTACATCCTCCTAGGGGACCTCAACTTCCACCTGGAGAACAACAAGGACTGCAACACCGCTGCCCTGCTGGACAACCTCGCCAACCTCGGATTCAAGCAACTGGTAAACACCCCCACCCACTACGCCGACCACACGCTTGACCCCGTCTTCTCCTCCAGCAAGCACATCTCCTTCAGCCACTCCACTGGACTACACTGGACAGATCACAGCTGTGTCCACTTCAACTTCAGGAGAACCACGATCCACCATCACCCGCAACAGGTTCCCCGTAGAAGCTGGAGCAAGATCACCGCCGACCAGCTCACCACCGCCCTCAGCCACCCACCAACACAACGGACCCCAACGAAGCAGCCCGCAACCTCACACAGTGGCTTGTGGTAAATAAATAAATAATACCCTATTTTTGAATGTATAAATGAATAACAGATAGCTCAATAAATAAGAGTCAAGATTCGAGGTAGTAGGAGTTTCGCAGGTTTATTACAGCATAAAGGACAGGAACAGGACAACCTGCATAGGAATAGGATGGCAGGGCCCAGCAGCTGCCGGGGCTGGATCTGGGATGAGCGCGCTAGCATTTAATAACAATACACAAGCATATATAGTAAAACAGTTGCATTACAGTACATATGATAGGCGGAGCAGTGGGTGGAGCAAAGGGTGAAAAGAGGTGTAACGGGGCGTATACATAGACATGTGATGCAAACGTAACAGAATATGTCATGAATGGGGCGGAAACCATGGAGGGGGCTACCTGAGGAGCCGGGACCTCTAACCTGATGGTGCGCGCAAACTAGCAATGACGTGTTACTAGGAGAAGCTGGGGGCTATGAACTCTGTGCTAGGAGCAGAGACTGAAGTCTGGAGAGTCAGGGCGACATGTACCTAAACAGTACCTAGTATCTGATGTTTAGAGAACATGTTGATATAAACTATAAGTCAGGAGGGGAAAGGCTAACTTGATTCTAAGACTGGACCATGCATTATTCTACATGTAGTGCGTGATGAAGAATATTAAATGACCATTAAATGCAGTATTTCTCTAACGTGGAGACGTGAAGGCTAGACAATGACGGAAACTATCGATGCGATTCAGTAGCTTTAGGAATGCAGAGAAGGAGGACTGAACTGATAACTGGAATCATAACATATTCTTGGCAGACTCAGAGGCTGAGCCAGGGTGAGCCGGGCACTGCGAGGCAGGAAGTAAGTGAAGGGTCGAGGATACAGGTGGGGGCTGTATCGCTCCTCAGCGAAGTTTCAGGAGACAGGAGCTGAATCTGGTGTCCAGGCCCTTTTGAGGCCTAGAAACGGGGACTTTATAATGAAATAACGTGCACACTGAGAAACGTGGCAACGTAGCTTTACATAGGCCTGATATTCGTAGTATTCACGAGAACTGGAAACTGGCATACTAGAGGTGGACACAACTGTAATTGCGTCATTAATCGAACATGGGGAATGCATATGCATATTTAATCATGCACACATAACATATGATGGATGACACGTAGGGACACAGAACATGGCAAAATTTACTTTTCCACATTCCCTCCTTGTCACTACGTTTCCATCAGGAAACATCAATATTCATGATACCATCTATCATTTCATACAGTATCATTTGCTCGTCTCGAATTATCCTGGAACGGGATTTAGAACGGGGCTTGGGACTAGGAATACAAGAGGTAGCACAAATGCCGCAAATCGCAGGGCCACATTGTATACAGAGGCAGCAGCTGAATATGATCGCTACTGCAATACCTAGGAAGGACAATATTTTCCATCCCCATGCGGAAATTATATTCCAGAACCAACCGGACCATGTCCAGGTGCCTGGATCTTGGTGTGTCAGATGGGCAATTTTATGGAGTCTGGTTATAGCTGAATAAACAGACGGCGCGTTATTTGGAATGAAAATGCAGCAACTAGATCCGATGACTCTACAGGCCCCGCCCCTATCGGCCAGTATGACGTCAAGGACGAGACGATTCTGTAAAACGACAAATCTCATAGCAGATTGCTCTTCGGTTAAGTTACCTAGAGCAGAGGCAGTCTCATTTACCACAGCTTCAAGAGTTCTTGTTAACCTACGGATTAGCTTACTATTCTGGATAGGTCCTATAAAGAAGAAGAAACCTCTATTGAAATCTGTATACTGTTCTAGAGCAGTTTCAGTATAATCGACAATTGGGGACTCCCTTCTATGTCTAATGTGTACTAGATGTGTATTTCTATGATAATCAGGTGGGGCTAGGAAAACTGGTGGCAGTAGGAAGGCAATGTAACAGGTTCCTTCCCAATCGAGGGGCAGACGAACATATGCAGTTTGACCACAAATAAAATAAGAATGACGTGAAGCTTTAAAAATAGATTTCCCACTGTCACTATACTTGACAATAGTAGTACAATCACTGTGTCCTACATGTACGGAACCATTATTTCGGACACATAATTCGCCTTTGACTGGTAGTACTGAAATAGCAGGTAAGTCTGGAGTAGTATCAGACTGAACATTCAAGACCATGAAATTCGAAGAATAATTACCTAAATTATACACTTCGTTTTCTAGATCTAAGCCTGTTCTGTGGGGAAGACCTTGTTTGTCTGGAAAACATGTACTGTTAAGAAAAGACATATCTGTTGAGGATGACGTTAACGTGGACCATGCTCCACACGAACCATTATGTGAAAATGGATAAGGAAAAAGTGGCAGAACTCCCTTCGGTATCTGGAAAGGGGGGAGTCGACCACACACCCAACAATTAGTGGCATTGCTGGTCTGGTGTGAGTAATGTAACATGCGGATAAAGGAATTATTTCGCATAGCGAGGCGGTAAGAGAGTTCATGAGGAGGCAGATCACTAAACATGTGCTCTACTGTAGCATTAGCAGACTTATTTACATGAAGAACTGGGAAATACAAGAAAAATGCATAACTGGTGCAGGACATCATAATGCTGAGAAACAATATGAAACATAGAAAAACGATACATCGAATTGAGTTTTGACTAACTCTCTCACTATGGGGGTCTATTTTATACATGTCAGAAACAGTCTAACCGTTTCACCTAGGGGAGGACTTAGACAATCAAACTGACTGACTTATTTTACTAGACCTTAACTTGAGTTTATACTCCTGTTGCGGAGTTTTCTCTAACAGGGGAGGGTTTGTAGCAATGTCTTTTGCGGGACAGTCCTTGAGAACAATGCTTTGGCAATCCTTCAAATCCTGGGAAATGTTCTTTAAGACGGGTTTCAGTCCATTAAACTGTTTTACATGAGAAAGGTGCACCCAGCCTTTGCGACCTTCCAACTTCACGGCTGTACGGGTGGTGAGGAGGACCTGTCGGGGCTCCTTCCAGCGAGGCTCCAGCGGACTTGATCTGTCAAAATTCCTCACCATCACCATGGATCCTGGAACGATTTCATGCGGTGCCACCTCGGCATTGTCTGGAAATGCGGCGGCAACCTGTGAACGACATGAGTTGAGGGCAGACATCAAGGAAGCTAGGTAATCTGTCAGCATATTACTTGAAACATCGGTAATACTTCGGGGTCTAGGAGTACCCCACATGTTAGGGGGGCGGCCGAAAACGACCTCATACGGGGACAGACCTGATCTGGAATGTGCGACCATGCGCATATAAAATAAAGCGACTGGTAGAGCTACCAGCCAGTCCACACCTTTCTCTTTACATACTTTGGCGATTCGGATTTTCAGAGTCTGGTTATGTCTCTCTACGAGACCGGCTGCTTCAGGGTGGCGTACACAATGAAACTTCCACTGGTACCCTAACAACAGGGAAACATGCTTCATGAGTTCAGATGAGAATGGCTGACCGTTATCAGAATATACGACTCTAGGGAGTCCATAACGGGGGAAGAACTCACGAACCAACTGCTTGGCAGTGGTCGCGACTGTGTAATCTGGGACTGGATATGCTTCTGTCCACCTGGACAAAGCGCATACAACTACAAGGACATACTTGAAACCTCGACATCGCTCCATCTGAATATAATCCATCTGGAGGACTTCAAAAGGGTGGTCAGGGGGCTGGAATCCACCTTGTTCCACCGGGACACTTTTACCTGGATTAAACTGACAACATATCATACAGGTACGGACTTTCTGCTTGGCTGCAGCTCGTAAATGTTTGTTGAACCAAATATTCTGGATACTGTCTAACATAGCTTTTTCTCCTAAATGTGCTGGACTATGTGCGGTATTAATAATGACTTGAACCATAGAGTCGGGGAGAAACCATGTTGCTCTACCCTTCGTTAACCATCCTTGATCTGTCTGGACCCCTCCTTGTTCGGACCATTTCTTGATTTCTTCGGGAGTAGCGTGTAACTGTATGTCTATGACATCTTGTGTAGGGTCTTTAACTGTCATACATGTAATCGGATCTGGAGTGTGTGTCATGTTAACTGGAATGTCTAGAGTCTGTGCTGTAAGCTTAGCTGTGCGATCTGCTAGATCGTTACCTTGGGAAATAATGTCAGTAACTTTCGTATGTGCTTTGCATTTCATGATAGCGATAGATGTCGGTAAGTGTATGGCATCTAACAGAGCTTGAATAAGGAGACCATGCTGAATCTTGGTTCCATGAGAAGTCATGAAACCTCTCTCCTGCCAGAGCACTCCGAAGTCGTGTACAACTCCAAATGCGTAGCGTGGATCTGTGTAAACATTAACTTTCAAGTTCTTGGCGTGTATGCAGGCTTGTGTCAGAGCAACTAGCTCTGCTGCTTGAGCGGACAGGGTGTCAATACGGTGAGTTTCAATAACTTCGGTGTCAGTAGTCACTGCATACGCGGCGACTAGTTCTCCTGTACTTGTTCTCATACATGAACCATCCACATAAAGTGTCAGGTCTGGATCTGGTAATGGAATATCTGTCAGATCTTGTCTTGGCTTTGTCGTAATGTTAACTATTTCCACACAGTCATGTGTGGCAGAATTCGAAGTAACTGATGGTAACAATGTAGCAGGATTTAAAATGTTGCAGCGTCTGATTTCTATGTGTGGCTGGAACAGTGTCAATTCATAACCTGTTAAACGTGCAATTGTCAAGTGCTGAGTTTGTGTTCGGTTTAAAAGAACTTCCACAGAGTGTGGAACTTGTACTGTCAAGGTATGTCCTAAGACTATGGAATCACTTTGTCTGATAGCTAGGGCTGCGGCTGCAACTGACTTGAGGCACGCAGGCAGAGCCTGGGCTACAGGATCTAATGTGCTCGAAAAATAAGCGCAGGGCTTGTATTGTCCTGCTTGATCTTGTGTGAGAACAGATAATGCTGTACCTTCACGTTCAGTGACGAAAAGTGTAAAAGGCTTACTGTAGTTCGGTGTCGCTAGAACTGGAGCTTGGCATAGGCCTTTCTTTAACTCATTGAAACTAAGTGTATGTTCAGATGTCCAAGGGAGGACAGTCGATACGGCTGCCTCCTGTGTCGTTAACTGTATCAGTGGCTTGGCTAGAAATGCATACTGAGGAATCCATTGTCTGCAGTAAGAAGTGAGGCCGATAAAAGCACGTACCTCCTTCTGGGTCTTGGGCTGTGGAAGACTCGCTATTAACTGGATACGGTCTGGTGTCAACTGCCTACCCCTCTTGGACAGTAAGTGTCCTAAGTAGACCACTTGCTGGACACAGAATTGAAGCTTAGAAGGGGACACCTTGTGCCCCATCTCGGCTAGGAAATACAAGACTGTAAGGGATGCTTGCTCGCAAGCACGTTCAGAACGGGCTGTGATCAGTAGATCATCGACATACTGGAGCAGGGCAGTGTCAGTTGGCATGTGAATGTTGTCTAGTTGTCTCTTGAGTGCTTGACTGTAAATACTAGGACTTTCTGTGAAACCTTGAGGAGCTCGTGTAAACATATAGCTCCTTCCATTTAAACAAAATCCGAAAAGGAACTGGCTGTCTGGATGAATAGGGACACTGAAAAACGCGTTCTTGAGGTCGATTACAGTAAAGAACGTGGCTTCGGAATCAATGGCTGTTAATAGGGAAGAGATGTCTGGGACAACTGGGTACTGAGGAATAATACACTTATTAAGCTCTCGTAGGTCAATCACTAATCGATATACTGGGGGTGCATTTGGATCAGTACGTTTCATGACTGGAATGATCGGAGAATTACATACATTGGAGTCAGTTTCTACAACCACTCCTTGAGCCATGAGCTCGTCAATAATTTTGGATAAGGCTGCTACAGCCTCAGGTGGCAATCTGTACTGTCTGATTCGTGGTAACACTACACCTGGCTTGAGAGTCACACGATAGGGTGTGATTTGCATGTAACCTACATCAGTTGGACCTTGCGCCCATAAGTGCTGCGGAACATTAGACAGTCTTGAATCAAAATCTCGTAATACATAGTGACCCTTAAAGTCACGTAGGAACAATCGTATTCCCTCTGGGGAACAGCATATAACTGCACCTAACTCTTTCAGTGTCTTAATGCCTAATAGATTTTCTGGACATGACTTAGTAAGTAACAGATCAGTAGTGCGGGACAATGGACCTACTTCTAGAGTAACTGGCTTTGATATTTCATTTACAATGGGTTTTCCTGAAAATCCAAGGGAAACATTTCTTGAGCCTGAGAGCGGAGCCCCTGGAACTTCGGCGTGACTAATTGTGGTCCTACTTGCCCCTGTATCGATCAAAAACTTTCTGTCTTTCCCTAATACTTGACTATGAACATAGGGACCTTCTTGATCTACAGGTATCTCGATGAGAGGCAAGCCTACCTCCCTCTCTAGGCTGTTTCATGAATACTGTTGGTACTCTGGATACTCAGACTGTGCATACTGGTACATCTGCTGTGTGACGTGCTGTGTTGCAGCAATAGGCTGCGGTGCTGTAACTGTCTGTGGTGCATTCTGTGGCTGAGGAATCTGTGAAACTTGTTCTTGTCTAGGCGGACGTGGTCTTTCTTTAGTCTTACCGGTAGCTATGTTGTGTTTCAGAACTGCACACTCATTTATAAAATGACCTGGTTGTTTACAATAATTGCAGTTCCCTTTAACGGGAGCTGCAGGATGACTGGCTTGATTTGGACCCCTCTTCTGACTGTCTTGAGGAACAGATTGTGCAACTAGTACTTTCATTTTTGTGTCTTTCATACGTTTTCTCTCGTGTTCTTGCTCTTCCCTGATTCTATTCTGATGGTATTGGAGCATCTGCAACATCTGGGACGGGGTATTAGCTTGCCAGGTACTTTCGACTTTCAAAACTCGATTTTTAATTTGTGGGCTTGAATTCTCGACTAATTTAGTAACAAAAAGGTGAGGGTATGACTCACTACTTGTCTTGAGGCCACTGTTGATGCTAAAACATTTCTCAAATCTAGAATAAAAATCACTAATATCCTCATCTTGCTTCTGTTTACAGGCTGAGATTGCATCCCAGTCTTCTTTTCTAGTTGTCAATAATCTAGGTAAAACTTGTATTAATAATTCTGGTAATTCTTTACATTTCGCTCCAAGACCGGTACCTGGTACTCGTGCCTTATCTTCAGCTTCTAGAACTGCCCAATCGATCTTTTTCTCTCCCACCTCCCATTCTTTTTCCTTGAGCTTTTCATACACCCCTGCGGGCAGCAGAACTTTTAACATTTTAATTATATCTGGATACGTGTATTCTCCCATACGGAGCATGTCTTTTAATTCTCTATGGAACCCTGCTGGATCTTTGTCATGACAGGGAATTAATTTCTTCATCTCGAGGAGTTCCATCTTTGTAATCGGAGTGTAAACAAACACTCGTTCTAGTTCGCCACCCGTTCCTCTAACTGGGTGGACTTCTCGTAACGGATTCTGTCTCTCCATGTAAAATGGTTTACTTTCTGGGGGTGAGACATGAACAAAATGCGGGTTCAAAAACGTTCTATATTTGTGGCGCTGTTCTAGAATGACACTAATTAAATCGGTACCTAGACCTTTCCATCTATACTGGAGTAACTCGTTCAGGACATCATGTAACGGGCCTGGATCAGAGTGCTGACCCTCATACAATGTAATGAGGTACTGGATCATATACATACCCACCAGTCGTTGCTCGGCTGGGGGCAGTTTTAGAAACATTTGTGCCACTATTTCGTCTGGAAAAGTGGTAGAATCAGTAATCCATCGGACTGCTGATCGGACTAGTTCTTGTTCATGCATGGTACTCAACTCACTGTAACCGATTCGTGATTTCAGAATGTGATCGGTAGCTTGGAATACTTGTTCTAGAGAACCTTGTTCTGGTGCTGGATGATGGAAAGTAGACTTGTGTTCTAGACGTAAATGGCGATCTGGAAATCTAGATTTTCCTACATACGCTATTCTGGCGGGATTCTCGTCCTCTACCTCTTCAGTATCAGAGTTACTTTCTTTCTCGCTTACTTGTACCGCTTTACGCTGTTCGTGTAACTTTATTATTTCTTTACGGATTTTCTTGTACATACTCTCCATAGCACCGACGGTCTTGTGCTTACCCTCGGCTATATTATCACTCCACCTTGTCAGGATTTTCATTTCGGCCGGATCTTTAGACGGGTAATCTTGTTCTCTTATTAGACAGTTAATCAGAAACTTTAATATCATGAGCTGGATCTCGGCTTTCCTTTGAGACATGGCCTCGCTAATGCTTTCTGGATCATCCCCTGTACGGATGAAACGATATATTCTGTCTAGATCTTCTTTCATATTCGGTAAGGTGACTAGATACTCGGCCACCTTTCTTACGCGGAATGAATATAAAACCATATTATCCTCGCCTGGGACTGGATCATAGCCGCATTCGGCAAGGGATTTTCTTATTTCTGCTACAGTCTGATGTCTGGGCGTACGCTGTGACGCTTGTGCATGTAATTCGGCTGTCGTTAAACGCTTGTGTGGCGGCGGGGTTTGAGGAGTACCTCCCCCTGCGGCCCCTAAACTAGAGTCGTCTACTGAGGCTCTTCGTCCTGGCAGAGTGGGAAATGGAAATGTAGGCTGGACTTGTATGGCGGGCTGGACCGGGGGTACCGTAACAGGTACTCCGGTGTCTGGAGGAGCGGGAAGTGCCTGATTTACAGGGACTGGCGGAGCGCGAACAGGATTTGCATATTCTGGGACTGTGTCGTCCAAATAGGACGAAATAAAAATATCAGCTGCGGTCTGTTTGTGACGTAGTTTGGTCGGAACTAATGGTGGCGGGAAATTACTGGATGCCTCCGGGGTCGCTTTTGGCAAGCCCTCGGCAAGAAGAGGATACATACCCTTAATAAGGGCATGCCTCTGTCTGTCTAACTGTTCGGCTTTGACTTGTTCACCTATCTCGATTAGTTCTTTTTCTTGTGCTCGTTCTAAGGATTCTCTACTTAATTCTGACTTTCTGATTTCCTTTTCAGTTCTTTTATGAGCTTCTTTGCGCCATAACTCGATGGCATCTTTCTGTGACTGTCTGGCTTTCTTTTTCCATAATGCCTCTTCTACTCGCATGATGCACTCGGCATCCCATGTACCCGATACGGGCCATCTATACTTTTCTTCTAACTGTTTGGTATACTCTACCCATAAATCTAGATACAGTATGGCGCTTATGCCATGCTTCTGATACATAAAATGACCTGGACTGTCCCTAGGCGGAACTGGAACTGCTGCTTCCAGCAGACCCTTTCTGGTTTTTAACTGACGTAATTTCGAAAAGAGCGGCATGACTGAACTATAATCTAGACACAATACAATACACAATAAACACGATACTTATTCCCCATTCATACCACGACATTAAAATACATGAAGAACATTTAAAAATAACAGTTCGAACAGAATACTACCTGGAATACGGAACACAGAATACATGAATTTTCTCGAGAACAGAACTGACTAGAACAGGAACTAGATGCACTGCTGAAACAGTACGAAACTTACCGGTCTCATAAAGAGACACGTCAGGACCCGCATCCACCGAAGTGGACACTTCGTTTGTGGGTCTGTGTACCACCAACCCACGGACCAGAGTCAATTAAATTGACCCTGTCTAGATACTACCCCAGTAACGGTACTCACCGGGCAGCAAGAACGGAAAGCCTCAGACTGGACGGGACTGCTTGGACGCCGGACGGGCGAACTTCGGACTTCAGTTACGGGTGGACCTCCGGATACCTCGGACCTTGGACTCTCGGCTTGGGCTCTGGTCGGGACTCGCCGCGTTCCTCCACCGTCTCGTTTGGATGCTGGACCGCCTCCTCCGTCTCCTCCGTGGGCCTGAGGGATACTTGAAGCAGAAATATCTGCCGGTGCGCAGAAGAGTTCCGTCACGACTGCAGAGGGTCAGGGGGTCGGCGTGGCTTCACCGACGCGTGGGGAAAGGGCAAGTCCCTGTTCGGGCGCCATTATGTGGTAAATAAATAAATAATACCCTATTTTTGAATGTATAAATGAATAACAGATAGCTCAATAAATAAGAGTCAAGATTCGAGGTAGTAGGAGTTTCGCAGGTTTATTACAGCATAAAGGACAGGAACAGGACAACCTGCATAGGAATAGGATGGCAGGGCCCAGCAGCTGCCGGGGCTGGATCTGGGATGAGCGCGCTAGCATTTAATAACAATACACAAGCATATATAGTAAAACAGTTGCATTACAGTACATATGATAGGCGGAGCAGTGGGTGGAGCAAAGGGTGAAAAGAGGTGTAACGGGGCGTATACATAGACATGTGATGCAAACGTAACAGAATATGTCATGAATGGGGCGGAAACCATGGAGGGGGCTACCTGAGGAGCCGGGACCTCTAACCTGATGGTGCGCGCAAACTAGCAATGACGTGTTACTAGGAGAAGCTGGGGGCTATGAACTCTGTGCTAGGAGCAGAGACTGAAGTCTGGAGAGTCAGGGCGACATGTACCTAAACAGTACCTAGTATCTGATGTTTAGAGAACATGTTGATATAAACTATAAGTCAGGAGGGGAAAGGCTAACTTGATTCTAAGACTGGACCATGCATTATTCTACATGTAGTGCGTGATGAAGAATATTAAATGACCATTAAATGCAGTATTTCTCTAACGTGGAGACGTGAAGGCTAGACAATGACGGAAACTATCGATGCGATTCAGTAGCTTTAGGAATGCAGAGAAGGAGGACTGAACTGATAACTGGAATCATAACATATTCTTGGCAGACTCAGAGGCTGAGCCAGGGTGAGCCGGGCACTGCGAGGCAGGAAGTAAGTGAAGGGTCGAGGATACAGGTGGGGGCTGTATCGCTCCTCAGCGAAGTTTCAGGAGACAGGAGCTGAATCTGGTGTCCAGGCCCTTTTGAGGCCTAGAAACGGGGACTTTATAATGAAATAACGTGCACACTGAGAAACGTGGCAACGTAGCTTTACATAGGCCTGATATTCGTAGTATTCACGAGAACTGGAAACTGGCATACTAGAGGTGGACACAACTGTAATTGCGTCATTAATCGAACATGGGGAATGCATATGCATATTTAATCATGCACACATAACATATGATGGATGACACGTAGGGACACAGAACATGGCAAAATTTACTTTTCCACAGGCTCACCAACTGCGCTGACGACCTCACACCACTGAAGAATCCTCCCAGCAAACCCGGCAGCAGGAAAGCCTCGTGGTTCACCAACGACCTCAAAAACTCCAAGAAAACCTGCCGCACCCTCGAGAAAGCCTGGCGCCACGACCAGACAGCAGAAAACATGACAGCCCTCAAGAACGCCACCCGCAAACACCACCAGATGATCCGCACCACCAAGAGGACAACATTCAAAGAACGACTGGACAACAACACCCACAACAGCAAGGAACTCTTCAGCATCGTTAAAGAGCTCTCCAACCCCAGCGCCTGCATCAACGACATCACACCCTCGCAAGATCTCTGCGACTCACTCGCCTCGTTCTTTCACCGCAAGATCGCCGACATACACAACAGCTTCGGCGCACAGACCACGCACCCTACCACCGAACCAGCGCCCCCCACCACCACCCTCCGGACCTGGACCCCTGTCAGCACCGAAGACACCACCCGCCTGATGAACACCATCCACTCCGGCTCCCCTACCGACCCCTGCCCACACCACATCTTCAACAAAGCCGACTCCATCATCGCACCCCAACTCCGGGACATCATCAACAGCTCCTTCGCATCCGCCACTTTCCCGGAGAGCTGGAAACATGCCGAGCTGAGCGCCCTCCTGAAGAAACCCACCGCGAACCCCACGGACCTCAAGAACTTCCACCCCATCTCGCTACTCCCTTTTCCTGCCAAAGTCATTGAGAAGACCGTCAACAGAAAACTCTCCGACTTCCTCGAGACCAACGGATCCCTCGACCCCTCACAGTCTGGCTTCCGAGCAAACCACAGCACCGAGACCGCCCTCATCGCAGCCACCGACGACATCAGGTCCCTGCTCGACAACGGGGAAACTGCTGCCCTCATCCTCCTAGATCTCTCAGCAGCCTTCGACACCGTCTGCCACCGCACCCTGATACAGCGCCACAGCAACACCGGAATCCAAGGAGCGGCACTGGAGTGGATCATCTCGTTCCTCGCCGGAAGAACCCAGAGAGTCCGCCTCCCCCCGTTCCGATCCGCGGCCACCGAAGTCATCTGCAGCGTTCCACAAGGATCCTCACTCAGCCCCACCCTCTTCAACGTCTACATGAGCCCTCTCGCAGCCATCGCACGCCAACACAACCTCAACATCATCTCCTACGCCGACGACACCCAGGTGATCCTCTCCCTCACCAACAACCCCGCCACCGCCAGAGCCAGCCTCCAGGAAGGAATGAAAGACGTCGCGGAATTGATGAAGCTCAGCCGTCTGAAACTGAACTCAGACAAGACGGAAGTCCTCATCCTGGGACTATCCCCTTCTGCCAGGGATGGCTCCTGGTGGCCCCCTGCCCTGGGCACCGCACCCAAGCCAACGGACCATGCACGCAACCTGGACTTCATCCTGGACTCCTCCCTCACGATGACCAAGCAAGTCAACGCCGTCTCGTCCTCCTGCTTCAACACCCTGCGCATGCTCCGAAAGATCTTCCGATGGATCCCCACCGAAACCAGGAAGACGGTCACCCAGGCCCTCGTCACCAGCCGCCTGGACTACGGGAACACCCTCTACGCTGGCACCACTGCCAAACTCCAGCGCATACAGAACGCTTCTGCATGACTCATCCTGGCCGTCCCGTGCCACAGCCACATCTCCGCCCATCTGAAAGACCTGCACTGGCTCCCCGTCAGCAAGAGGATCACGTTCAGACTCCTCACCCACGCACACAAGGCTCTCCACGACATGGGACCGAAATACCTCAACAGCCGCCTCACAATCTACACCCCCACCCGCCAGCTCCCGCTCTGCTAGCCTCGCCCTCGCTTCCGTCCCACGAATCCGCAGATCCACCGCCGGAGGAAGATCCTTCTCCTACCTGGCGGCCAAGACATGTTACTCCCTCCCCACCCACCTACGGCTGACCCTGGACCATCTCTCCTTCAGGAAACAGTTCAAGACCTGGCTGTTCGAGCAGTAGCGACTCCCCCCCCCCCCCCCCGTCCCCCCCCTCCCTCAGCGCCTTGAAACCCTTACGGGTGAGTAGCGCGCTTTACAAATTGATTGATTGATTGATTTGTCAAAGATTCACCACTCTCATTGCCACTGTTGGGGGATAGTTTTGGAACATTAACCATATAGATTATAGGCAGCTTGTGTGTATTCAATTTATACCCTCTACTTGGCCCCAAGCCCTGACCTGAAAGCCTTAGGCCCTTTTGTACAAAAGTATTATCCCTATGAAATGGATGGGTACTACTATCTGAACCATGTGGAGGGCCAGGATTAATAGCAACTACATTTGGAGAAACGTGCCTAGCTGTTTGAATTTTGAAGCCATTAGGGCCTCTTTTGACTGGATAATTTAGACCGTTATATCTTGGCACTCCTAAATCTTCAGCAGTTTGGAGGCTTCAATTTGGCCGAGAGCCCACATGATCTTTGGATAAGGGCCCTATAGGAACTTCCGACATTTTGGTGACCTGTGTGCTTGGCCGCCCTTGTTGATCCGCCCACGTTGTTAGTGATCTCACCAGTATAAGTATCTCCTCTAGAGGACCCTTCATTGACTGCACTTCGTCTCACAGTATGGAAACTTCCTGTGTTCATTTTTCTAGGGACTGTACTTGCAAACCAGTATTGGGAATACACTCACAAGAGAGACTGACGGTTTGTGTTTGGGCTTGTGCTCTCGTCAATCCATTTTCCTTTACCCTGCTTGATAGATGTGCTTCACCAAGTGGTTCAAATCTATTAGTGCAGATGACAATAGGATTAATATGGGCAGCATAATCTGTGTTTACGGCAGCCACCTCCCTCTCAGAAACAATAACGCTTTCAAGAGAAACATTTTCAGTCTGGGTCTCACTAATTATATTAGGTAACTTGCTCTTACTAGTTTTACAAAACATATCTGGGATGACTAACTGTACACAGTTCACCTGGATCTTTTTTTGTTGAGGTTTGAAATTACTATGAACAGGTTTGAGAGGGGCTGAATCAAGGATAACCTCGCACTCGCTAATCAGAGTGTCTATCCGATCCATGACACAGTTATTAGTAATAACCTTACGTGCCTTTTTTGCCCTTTTCCTGATGTTACGCCTTGGTCCTCCCACAATTCCCTCCCCACTCTCTTCCAGTGCCTTCCTCTTCCCCATAACCCTGTATCAATCTCAATGCAACAGTGCTAAGCTATGTGTACTCTAACAAGTAATACCCTCACCCAGCCTAAAACCCACTCTCCACCCATGTCCCGGAAAATCACAAAGGCACAAGCTGTGAGCAAGGTAAACAAAGTTCAATGATGGTCCAAAGGTCCAAGGCAAACAAATGTATGGCCCACAATATAATCATACAACAGTACTTTAAGATGCACCAGCTTCTATGATAATATGCACAACCAAAGGAGCCAGGAGGGGGGCCCAGCCCTGCCTCTTCTTGGCTAAGACGGGCGCGGATGGGCCCGTCCTTAGTCGGGCTTTGCCCGGGCAGTGCCCGGGCATGCCCGCGCGCATCCCCCGCTGCATAGGGCCTTGTCAATTGTTAAGCGCCTTCTGGCGCTGGTCCGTGGCGCGTCCCTTCCATCTTGAAATGGTTGTAAACAACTCAATCGTTCAACTCCTTCAAGTTGATTACCGGTCTCATCTTCTTGTCTTTCTTTTCCACAAGAAACAAATTGCTTATGAAACAACCTTGCACCTCCTCTGCGTACTCTATCGCTCCTTTCCTCTCCAACTCCAACACTTCTTTTGTTACTAATTTTTCCATCTCTTCTGAAAACCTTAACACCTTTGGAACCCTTTCCTGAACTGGCACACTGATAAAATCTATCCTGTATCCAACTACAGTTTCCAAAACCTAAGGATCCTGCGTTATCTCTTGCCATCTGGAAACAAACTGGGCTAGTCTGCCGCCCAATTTTACTTCCATAAATAAAGGGTCTTGTAAGAAGCTTACCTGAGACTCCTCTTGGCCTCCTATCTGATCTTGCTCCTCTTCCTCTTCCTCTTCCTCTCCCTCTCTGTCTTTGTGGGAAGAAACTTCCTTGATTGGTCCTCTGATAACCATATCCTCCTGAATATCCATAGCCAAATCCATTTCCATAACTTGCTCCAAAGGGTCTGTTACCTCTTCCATAAAATCCTCTGGTAACTCCATTCCCTTGGCCGGGGAACCGACCCCTTGTTCTCCCGGCCCAACCAAAAACACGCCTAATATCCTTCTGTGCTTTTTGTAAAGTATTGAAAGTACCCACGTACTTAGACATGTCCTTCACAAAATCATCTCGAACAGCAGCCCATTGCTCTGCTCACCCAATTCCTTGCCAGCCAAATCTGCAAGTTTTGGATCTATTTTAAACAAGATACTCTTTCTCCTTTCCAAACAGAGAGCTTCGTTTGCATTTCCCAGCAAACATACAGCACGCTGAACCCATTGACGCATTTCTGCCATGTCAACCCCAGTGTTATTAGTATGTGCTTCTTCGCACAGATCAAAAATCTTAGTCAAGGGACCCAGAATATCAAGCATCCGATCCTGACATCCCTTCAATCCTTTGTCCAGTCCCCTTCTCGGGTCTCTTCCCCTTTGTTATTCAAAAAAGTTAACATCTTTTGATCTAATTCTGGCGTGAAGGCCACTTTACTATTTAGAGATGGTCTCGGGCACTCCGACCTCTGCCGAGTTCTTATCTCCTTTGGCATCTCCCTCCTGATCCAATATCTAATGTACTTGGCAACATGTTCAACAGGGGACCACGGAGGAGATAGTGGATGTTGAATCAACAATGGGTCAAATATCTGTTCTACTTGAGGATCCACAAAATCCTCCAACTCCAATTTAATCTCCTCATCCATCTTCCTTCTCTTAACCTTAACCTCTTCCACATCAGAATCCTCCATACTTGAGCTGCACGTAAGCTCCACATCCCCACTAGTCACCTACTATCACATGCCACAGTACTATGTCCTTTTTGTCTGTGCCTTTATAGCACTCTCTCTGGCCTTTATAGCCTTCTCTTTCTTTCCTATATTTTCCATCTCTTTTGTCGATTTCCTTTTTATCACATTCTTCTTCTTTTCCTTTCTTTTCGCTCCTCCAGAAGAAGTACCTGCCTCTACCTCGACCTCCTCTGTGGTGTAGAAACCATCCTTCTCACCAGTTCTCTGCCTGTTTTCACCTTCTTTAACTCTCTTTGCTATTGTGCTCTCAATTCTCTTTTCCATAATTCTTTCATCCTTTCTTCCATACCTAAATCCTCCTTCTCCATCTTTCTTCCCTTTTCCTTCAAATCCTCCTTTAAAATCAATTATTTTCCTTTAATTCTCTCCTTTAATACAATCCAAAGTATTTACTACAAAAAAACTATCTATACCTAAACTCTCCGCTCTCTATACCACGATCTGACACCTCCCTCTGACCTTCCGAACTTCGTCTGACTGAAACTGACACCGTTCAGTCAGACAAAAAAATTCCTACCAAAATATGGCCGACTACGTCTCCTTATCAACTTCTAGACGTCTCCCAATCTTCTAAAATGGCCGCCGCACGTTACGTACGTACGGCGGCCCCTTAAGCCCAGAAAGCCTCTCTCCTTCAGTACGCGTCAGTCCCCGCGCCTCTCCCCTCAACGTTCTTCAAGTTGCCTCTGCTCACGCGCCTAGATGCGCTTGCTCGTGATGACACGCGATGCCCCTCTGCCACGCAGCATGCGCTCGAGACACCACCACGCGCTCACCAACGGCCAACTGTACCTTAACTAACGGTATTCTGCTACCTTATTCCCAACACATTTCTCCTTTTATTACGCATTAAAACTTTCCTCCTTATCTAATAAATTCCTTTAACTTCAAATGTATACCATTTCACTCGATCGACAACAAAATGTTAATATTTCCTCTATTATTCCTCCACAAATCTCTAATCTACCATACACTTATTACTTAGTAATCCCCAATTAAATTAATCTCAATCCTTTGTTCATTAATCAAGCTTTCTAAATTTCTTAGTTAGACTAAAAACATGGTACTTATCTTTGGTTCGAGCAGCAACAAAAGAGGAAGATGGCTGCTGCTCATGGGGACTTATACATGTTCTAAGTTCTGGAATGTTTTAAAGTATTCTAAGTTCTAAGATATTGTTGCTGCTGTGTTTGGGCGGTAATAAAAGGGATATGCATAATGTTGGCGTCCGTGCCTTTTTTAATAAAATCATGATTTTCTTTACATTAAAACTGTGGAAAATCTGCATTGTTAAGCGCCTTCTGGCGCTGGTCCGTGGCGCGTTGAGCCGCCGGGGATTCTGGGTGACGTAGTTCCCCCCCATCTAGCGCGGCGACGTCGGCGCTGTCAGTGGCGGCCCGCGACCGCAGGAAGCAGCGGCAGTCCCCGCAGTGAAGCAGGAGGCGGGAATACCTGGCGGAGACAGGGCAGATAGCAGCAAGGACTGTGGCAGTAGATCGCTGGAGCGTCCCGCGCTGCGTGGGGCCTTGTCGATTTTTAAGGACCTCCTGGCGCTGGTCCGTGATGCATTGAGCCACCGGGGATTCTGGGTGACGTAGTTCCCCCCGTCTAGCGCGGCGACATAGGCGCTGTCAGTGGCGGCCCGCAACCGCAGGAAGCAGCGGCAGTCCCCACAGTGAAGCAGAAGGCGGGAATACCTGGCGAAGACAGGGCAGGTAGCAGCAAGGACTGTGGCAGTAGATCGCTGGAGCCTTCAGTTTCAGCAGGTGCTATAAAAAAAATTATTGATCAACAATGGAGGTTTACCACTGAGCACTCCATTCGGAAGTTGGGGAGAATCGATGGATAATGTTGGATTATATGTTTCTCATTGAGATTCATATACGTTGTTGCATTGTTTTTATTCCTGCAGGTTATACTATGTTGAATTCTTCTATCAATGCTTCGTCTTGTAAAGCCCTCGGGTCTAGCCAGTGCTATATAAAAACTCCCAAGTAAATAAATGAGTGTGTCGGTGTGTTCTTGTCTTTGTGTGTGCGTGTATCGCAGGTCGATTGTTTGCATGTGCTTCTCACCGTTGTGTATAAATATGGGTGTGAGTGGTTCAGTTCTTGTGCGCATTTCTAGTCTGTATGTGTGAGATAGGGCATGCAAAGGATTTTAATGTCTGCGTGTACGAGTGTGCGTCTGTGTGCCCCAGTGATTTATTTTTAAAAAGTAAGACCATGGCCCATCTCAGGAGGCTACTGCAGCCTGCACCACTTGTTGCCCTTGCCACTTCTGCCCATGTCAGTACTAACACAACTACACCACAATCCAACTAGTCTTACAATTCATACTAACCTAGGCAACACAATGCTACAATGGTGTGAGGAGCAGGTATTGTTCTTTAAAAAACAAATCTATATTGATGTATTAAACACTGTTGCTGTGCTCATCTTAAAATTAGACAGCGCCACCCTGTGTGCCGAGCACTGGAAACCACCTCAGCCCTGGAAGCAGTGCAATTCCCCAATTCCACCAAAGATCCATGTTTCCTATATTGGCAGCACAAACCTTTCTTTAAGCCAGGTCTCACCGGAATTGCGTGGCAGAGGAGGGCGAGGGCCAAATAATGTGGCAGGGTTGACTTAATTATGCATTGAGAAAAGGCAAATTATGCGGCATAATGTGGCTTATTTTGCAATAGTATCACTTCACTATATTGTCATTTTTACACATAGTAACCCTGACTGAGAAAATATTTCACCTTGATAGTACCAGATTAACACAAAGCTACAGCGATAAACAAGTGAAGGATAAGCTGTCAACTTCTAAAGGGCTTTTCTCTGCGCAGGGTTACATCACCTTTTTAGTAACTTTTGAGCCGTTTAAAATAGAAACATTGTTATTGTTAAATTCTGCAGATTATGCACTAACTGGTGGATTATGTGGTGGATGCAGCAAATCAATGATTTTACGGAAAATGCCATGGTCGCAGAATCACAAAGTGTCAGGGGCTCCGCGTAAATCTGCTTGAGGCACGCTTAAATTGTACTACATCCCACGTATTCCGCCATTTCAGCTTCCAGAGATTAATGCATAATTTAGGCAAATGCTTTCCAGACGTAAAAGAAGCAAACACAGATATCTATATCCCATTCTCCATGTCCTTTCCACATGTGCTGTGTTCACCGTAGACATACAGTATGGCCTATAGATCGGTGTTTGGTCAAGACAATTATCTGGTCCGATATGTAACTACAAATTAGGAACGTTGGTTTTCTTTAGTTCAGTGTTGATAGATCCCCCTGTAGTTCTTGAGTCCAAGGCCCCCATCTTGTAACCTGGAGTGGGGGTCCCTGTGCCTGGGAAGCATCAGATGGTGTTATCATTTTTAACTAATTGAATCAATGGATAGTGTCCCACTGTTGCTGCGGGACTCCAGCCCTATTCTGGGTGTTTCTACTGACCAGTTTGTAAGTGCTTCCCCTCCCTCAATTCCAAGTGGTTCGGCTGTCGACTTAACTACCCAGACCCCCATTTGTGATAAGCTGTCAAGGAAGAAGCATCCAGTTTTGGCGAAAACCCATGGCCCACCCCCTAGCAAAAGAAGACGGAAGATGGGGGGCGGGCTGTCTAAATCTAGAATTAGCCACTTAGATTTTGGCAAATCCTCAAAGCCCACTAATAAACCGGTCCCGGCGCCAGTGGAGGTGCAGAAAGTCCCTCAATTCTGCCATTGCCCCTAGCACACCCACTACCAGTCACGGATATTAATATCACTGAGCCTGACCCAGCCCCTGTGGAGACACAATTGAATGTAGTACCCCTCACAATTCCACAGGGAAATTTGGAATACTTAATCAGATCTCTCCTTCAGCCCATTTTAGAGAGTTTAAAAAGGGTGGAGATTAGACTTACGATCCTAGAGACCGCCAAAAGTAGTAGGGTTATTTCTCCCAAGGCCCAGGTAAGCGTGGCTGTTCCGCCCGCAACCTTGGCTATGTTACCTTCTACTAATGTAGCTAAAGCTCCATCCCTAATCACCAAAGCCACTCCACAGCCTTCTAGCAGGGGCGGCCCTACTCAGCAAAAGCTACAGCCTCAAAAGCCGGTAGGTGCTCCGGTTAGTGAATTGCCAAGGGGTTTGGCAATGGCTCCCACAGGGAACACTCGGGAGGAATGGGGAAGTGCTAGACACACTAGAGCTACAGCGATCAAAGCGCCACAAGTGGAACTACCTCCACAAGTTGTGCCTTTTGTAGTTGTCCTAACGGGGGTCCCACCACCACCAGACAATAAGAGAGAAGGGTTTGCCCAGCTGAAGAACAAAATCATGCACTGGCTGGGTACATATAGACCCATCACACACAATATTGATGGTGAGATGGTGTACGTTAGGCGACTCAACTGGCTGGGCAGTAGATGTAAAGACATTGAGGGCGACTTGGTGGTAGTTAATTTTAGAGACCCGCGTGCAGTGGATTACATAGTAAATTGGCCCATGGGAAGTGGTGACCATTGCATTACCCCACGGGCCCTGACATACTTTTACCCTAGATCTTTGGTGTTCCCCCCATCTTTTTTCGAATGGGCTGAACCCACCCATTTAAACCCCCTGCCATTATATAATACTACAAACACAACAATGATGGACAGAATGTGGATCAATGTCACACATTCACCCCAGTCCAAAGATCTGGGCCCAAATCCATCGTTTTTCCACTCCACACCACCCTGGGTTAGACAATGGCGATATGCAAATCAGCGCTGACCCTGTGCCCCATGGGAACAGTCCAGTCCGAACTACAAAAGCCATGTCCTTCCCAGAACGCAAACAAGCATCCGAGGACCGGCCCGGTTTCGAGGTAACACCTCTCTTCAGCCCGGCTAGCTTGATTCCAGTGGTGTGGAGTGCCTGGGACTCACATCTGAGCATCCCCAGTACACTTAGAGCGGTAACTGCAAACACAACAATGATGGACAGAATGTGGATCAATGTCACACATTCACCCCAGTCCAAAGATCTGGGCCCAAATCCATCGTTTTTCCACTCCACACCACCCTGGGTTAGACAATGGCGATATGCAAATCAGTGCTGACCCTGTGCCCCATGGGAACAGTCCAGTCCGAACTACAAAAGCCATGTCCTTCCCAGAACGGAAACAAGCATCCGAGGACCGGCCCGGTTTCGAGGTAACACCTCTCTTCAGCCCGGCTAGCTTGATTCCAGTGGTGTGGAGTGCCTGGGACTCACGTCTGAGCATCCCCAGTACACTTAGAGCGGTAACTGCAAACACAACAATGATGGACAGAATGTGGATCAATGTCACACATTCACCCCAGTCCAAAGATCTGGGCCCAAATCCATCGTTTTTCCACTCCACACCACCCTGGGTTAGACAATGGCGATATGCAAATCAGCGCTGACCCTGTGCCCCATGGGAACAGTCCAGTCGGAACTACAAAAGCCATGTCCTTCCCAGAACGGAAACAAGCATCCGAGGACCGGCCCGGTTTCGAGGTAACACCTCTCTTCAGCCCGGCTAGCTTGATTCCAGTGGTGTGGAGTGCCTGGGACTCACGTCTGAGCATCCCCAGTACACTTAGAGCGGTAACTGCAAACACAACAATGATGGACAGAATGTGGATCAATGTCACACATTCACCCCAGTCCAAAGATCTGGGCCCAAATCCATCGTTTTTCCACTCCACACCACCCTGGGTTAGACAATGGCGATATGCAAATCAGCGCTGACCCTGTGCCCCATGGGAACAGTCCAGTCCGAACTACAAAAGCCATGTCCTTCCCAAAACAGAAACAAGCATCCGAGGACCGGCCCGGTTTCGAGGTAACACCTCTCTTCAGCCCGGCTAGCTTGATTCCAGTGGTGTGGATTGCCTGGGACTCACGTCTGAGCATCCCCAGTACACTTAGAGCGGTAACTGCAAACACAACAATGATGGACAGAATGTGGATCAATGTCACACATTCACCCCAGTCCAAAGATCTGGGCCCAAATCCATCGTTTTTCCACTCCACACCACCCTGGGTTAGACAATGGCGATATGCAAATCAGCGCTGACCCTGTGCCCCATGGGAACAGTCCAGTCCGAACTACAAAAGCCATGTCCTTCCCAGAACGGAAACAAGCATCCGAGGACCGACCCGGTTTCGAGGTAACACCTCTCTTCAGCCCGGCTAGCTTGATTCCAGTGGTGTGGAGTGCCTGGGACTCACGTCTGAGCATCCCCAGTACACTTAGAGCGGTAACTGCAAACACAACAATGATGGACAGAATGTGGATCAATGTCACACATTCACCCCAGTCCAAAGATCTGGGCCCAAATCCATCATTTTTCCACTCCACACCACCCTGGGTTAGACAATGGCGATATGCAAATCAGCGCTGACCCTGTGCCCCATGGGAACAGTCCAGTCCGAACTACAAAAGCCATGTCCTTCCCAGAACGGAAACAAGCATCCGAGGACCGGCCCGGTTTCGAGGTAACACCTCTCTTCAGCCCGGCTAGCTTGATTCCAGTGGTGTGGAGTGCCTGGGACTCACGTCTGAGCATCCCCAGTACACTTAGAGCGGTAACTGAAAACACAACAATGATGGACAGAATGTGGATCAATGTCACACATTCACCCCAGTCCAAATATCTGGGCCCAAATCCATCGTTTTTCCACTCCACACCACCCTGGGTTAGACAATGGCGATATGCAAATCAGCGCTGACCCTGTGCCCCATGGGAACAGTCCAGTCCGAACTACAAAAGCCATGTCCTTCCCAGAACGGAAACAAGCATCCGAGGACCGGCCCGGTTTCGAGGTAACACCTCTCTTCAGCCCGGCTAGCTTGATTCCAGTGGTGTGGAGTGCCTGGGACTCACGTCTGAGCATCCCCAGTACACTTAGAGCGGTAACTGCAAACACAACAATGATGGACAGAATGTGGATCAATGTCACACATTCACCCCAGTCCAAAGATCTGGGCCCAAATCCATCGTTTTTCCACTCCACACCACCCTGGGTTAGACAATGGCGATATGCAAATCAGCGCTGACCCTGTGCCCCAAGGGAACAGTCCAGTCCGAACTACAAAAGCCATGTCCTTCCCAGAACGGAAACAAGCATCCGAGGACCGGCCCGGTTTCGAGGTAACACCTCTCTTCAGCCCGGCTAGCTTGATTCCAGTGGTGTGGAGTGCCTGGGACTCACGTCTGAGCATCCCCAGTACACTTAGAGTGGTAACTGCAAACACAACAATGATGGACAGAATGTGGATCAATGTCACACATTCACCCCAGTCCAAAGATCTGGGCCCAAATCCATCGTTTTTCCACTCCACACCACCCTGGGTTAGACAATGGCGATATGCAAATCAGCGCTGACCCTGTGCCCTATGGGAACAGTCCAGTCCGAATTACAAAAGCCATGTCCTTCCCAGAACGGAAACAAGCATCCGAGGACCGGCCCGGTTTTGAGGTAACACCTCTCTTCAGCCCGGCTAGCTTGATTCCAGTGGTGTAGAGTGCCTGGGACTCACGTCTGAGCATCCCCAGTACACTTAGAGCGGTAACTGCAAACACAACAATGATGGACAGAATGTGGATCAATGTCACACATTCACCCCAGTCCGAAGATCTGGGCCCAAATCCATTGTTTTTCCACTCCACACCACCCTGGGTTAGACAATGGCGATATGCAAATCAGCGCTGATCCTGTGCCCCATGGGAACAGTCCAGTCCGAACTACAAACGCCATGTCCTTCCCAGAACGGAAACAAGCATCCGTTCTGGGAAGGACATGGCTTTTGTAGTTCGGACTGGACTGTTCCCATGGGGCACAGGGTCAGCGCTGATTTGCATATCGCCATTGTCTAACCCAGGGTGGTGTGGAGTGGAAAAACGATGGATTTGGGCCCAGATCTTTGGACTGGGGTGAATGTGTGACATTGATCCACATTCTGTCCATCATTGTTGTGTTTGCAATTACCGCTCTAAGTGTACTGGGGATGCTCAGACGTGAGTCCCAGGCACTCCACACCACTGGAATCAAGCTAGCCGGGCTGATGAGAGGTGTTACCTCGAAACCGGGCCGGTCCTCGGATGCTTGTTTCGGTTCTGGGAAGGACATGGCTTTTGTAGTTCGGACTGGACTGTTCCCATGGGGCACAGGGTCAGCGCTGATTTGCATATCGCCATTGTCTAACCCAGGGTGGTGTAGAGTGGAAAAACGATGGATTTGGGCCCAGATCTTTGGACTGGGGTGAATGTGTGACATTGATCCACATTCTGTCCATCATTGTTGTGTTTGCAATTACCGCTCTAAGTGTACTGGGGATGCTCAGACGTGAGTCCCAGGCACTCCACACCACTGGAATCAAGCTAGCCGGGCTGATGAGAGGTGTTACCTCGAAACCGGGCCGGTCCTCGGATGCTTGTTTCCGTTCTGGGAAGGACATGGCTTTTGTAGTTCGGACTGGACTATTCCCATGGGGCACAGGGTCAGCGCTGATTTGCATATCGCCATTGTCTAACCCAGGGTGTTGTGGAGTGGAAAAACGATGGATTTGGGCCCAGATCTTTGGACTGGGGTGAATGTGTGACATTGATCCACATTCTGTCCATCATTGTTGTGTTTGCAATTACCGCTCTAAGTGTACTGGGGATGCTCAGACGTGAGTCCCAGGCACTCCACACCACTGGAATCAAGCTAGCCGGGCTGATGAGAGGTGTTACCTCGAAACCGGGCCGGTCCTCGGATGCTTGTTTCCGTTCTGGGAAGGACATGGCTTTTGTAGTTCGGACTGGACTGTTCCCATGGGGCACAGGGTCAGCGCTGATTTGCATATCGCCATTGTCTAACCCAGGGTGGTGTGGAGTGGAAAAACGATGGATTTGGGCCCAGATCTTTGGACTGGGGTGAATGTGTGACATTGATCCACATTCTGTCCATCATTGTTGTGTTTGCAATTACCGCTCTAAGTGTACTGGGGATGCTCAGACGTGAGTCCCAGGCACTCCACACCACTGGAATCAAGCTAGCCGGGCTGATGAGAGGTGTTACCTCGAAACCGGGCCGGTCCTCGGATGCTTGTTTCCGTTCTGGGAAGGACATGGCTTTTGTAGTTCGGACTGGACTGTTCTCAAAAGGGGCACAGGGTCAGCGCTGATTTGCATATCGCCATTGTCTAACCCAGGGTGGTGTGGAGTGGAAAAACGATGGATTTGGGCCCAGATCTTTGGACTGGGGTGAATGTGTGACATTGATCCACATTCTGTCCATCATTGTTGTGTTTGCAATTACCGCTCTAAGTGTACTGGGGATGCTCAGACGTGAGTCCCAGGCACTCCACACCACTGGAATCAAGCTAGCCGGGCTGATGAGAGGTGTTACCTCGAAACCGGGCCGGTCCTCGGATGCTTGTTTCCGTTCTGGGAAGGACATGGCTTTTGTAGTTCGGACTGGACTGTTCCCATGGGGCACAGGGTCAGCGCTGATTTGCATATCGCCATTGTCTAACCCAGGGTGGTGTGGAGTGGAAAAACGATGGATTTGGGCCCAGATCTTTGGACTGGGGTGAATGTGTGACATTGATCCACATTCTGTCCATCATTGTTGTGTTTGCAATTACCGCTCTAAGTGTACTGGGGATGCTCAGACGTGAGTCCCAGGCACTCCACACCACTGGAATCAAGCTAGCCGGGCTGATGAGAGGTGTTACCTCGAAACCGGGCCGGTCCTCGGATGCTTGTTTCCGTTCTGGGAAGGACATGGCTTTTGTAGTTCGGACTGGACTGTTCCCATGGGGCACAGGGTCAGCGCTGATTTGCATATCGCCATTGTCTAACCCAGGGTGGTGTGGAGTGGAAAAACGATGGATTTGGGCCCAGATCTTTGGACTGGGGTGAATGTGTGACATTGATCCACATTCTGTCCATCATTGTTGTGTTTGCAATTACCGCTCTAAGTGTACTGGGGATGCTCAGACGTGAGTCCCAGGCACTCCACACCACTGGAATCAAGCTAGCCGGGCTGATGAGAGGTGTTACCTCGAAACCGGGCCGGTCCTCGGATGCTTGTTTCCGTTCTGGGAAGGACATGGCTTTTGTAGTTCGGACTGGACTGTTCCCATGGGGCACAGGGTCAGCGCTGATTTGCATATCGCCATTGTCTAACCCAGGGTGGTGTGGAGTGGAAAAACGATGGATTTGGGCCCAGATCTTTGGACTGGGGTGAATGTGTGACATTGATCCACATTCTGTCGATCATTGTTGTGTTTGCAATTACCGCTCTAAGTGTACTGGGGATGCTCAGACGTGAGTCCCAGGCACTCCACACCACTGGAATCAAGCTAGCCGGGCTGATGAGAGGTGTTACCTCGAAACCGGGCCGGTCCTCGGATGCTTGTTTCCGTTCTGGGAAGGACATGGCTTTTGTAGTTCGGACTGGACTGTTCCCATGGGGCACAGGGTCAGCGCTGATTTGCATATCGCCATTGTCTAACCCAGGGTGGTGTGGAGTGGAAAAACGATGGATTTGGGCCCAGATCTTTGGACTGGGGTGAATGTGTGACATTGATCCACATTCTGTCCATGATTGTTGTGTTTGCAATTATATAATACTAGGCATGCACTTCCCGGTCATTACCCTGCACATGTGGACGAGTCCTTCGGGTGGAATATTGTACCCCCGAGATATATTAGGAACATTAGCAGGAGAATGGACCATCTGAGACCCTTTACACCTTTGGAGTCAGGGAATAGGTTTTCTGTGCTATCAGGCATGGAACTCTGCGATTGAAGATCACAGTTGAGGGTATATATGGGTGGTCGATCATCTGATACCAGCTTAGGGGGTGCAGTCCAAGTGGCTTCAAGTGAAGCCAGTTCTCTTGATACGGGGAAATTGGACCCTATATTAGCCAACTTCACGGTTAGTAGTGTAACCACAGCTAACACAGAGGTATCGTGCCGGGGATCCAAGGTTGGCAAAAATGTATCCCTAAATCCAACTAAACATGTGGAGGACAGCCCAAAGCCCATTGCTTGGGGGAGGTGTGGTAAATAAATAAATAATACCCTATTTTTGACTAGACATATATCATAACAGATAGCTCAATAAATAAGAGTCAAGATTCGAGGTAGTAGGAGTTTTGCAGGTTTAATACAGCATAAGGACAGGAACAGGTCAACCTGCATAGGAATAGGATGACAGGGCCCAGCAGCTGCTGGGGCTGGATCTGGGATGAGCGCGCTGACTTTTAATAACAATACATGAGCATATATACATAACGCAAACACATAGCATTACATTGCAGTAGGCGTAGCAGTGGGTGGAGCAGAAGGCGTGACGCGTAGCAGTCGCGAGAGATAAGGGCGAAAGTAGGTGTAACTGGGCGTATACATAGACATGTGGTGCAGACGTAACAGAATATGTCATGAATGGGGCGGAAACCATGGAGGGGGCTACCTAAGGAGCCGGGACCTCTAACCTGATGGTGCGCGCAAACTGGCAATGACGTGTTACTAGGAGAAGCTGGGGGCTATGAACTCTGTGCTAGGAGCAGAGACTGAAGTCTGGAGGGTCGGAGCGACATGTACCTAAACCCTATCTAGTATCTGATGTTTAGGGAACATGTTGATATAAACTAGAAGTCAAGAGGGGAAAGGCTAACGGACTCTAAGATTGGAGCATGCATTTATTCTACATGTAGTGCGTGATGAAGAATATTAAATGACCATTAAATACAGTATTTCTCTAACGTGGAGACGAGAAGGCTAGACAATGACGGAAACTATTGATGCGATTCAGTAGCTTTAGGAATGCAGGGAAGGAGGGCTGAACTGATAACTGGAATCATAACATGGTTTTGGCAGACTCAGAGACTGAGCCAGGCTGGGCCGGGCACTGCGAGGCAGGAAGTAAGTGAAGGGTCGAGGATACAGGTGGGGGCTGTATCCCTCCTCAGCGAGGTTTCAGGAGACAGGAGCTGAATCTGGTGTCCGGGCCCTTTTGAGGCCTAGAAACGGGGACTTTATAATAGAATAACGTGCACACTGAGAAACGTGGCAACGTAGCTTTACATAGGCCTGATATTCGTAGTATTCACGAGGACTGGAAACTGGCATACTAGAGGTGGACACAACTGTAATTGCGTCATTAATCAGACATGGGGAGTACATATGCATATTTAATCATGCACACAGAACATATGATGGATGACACGTAGGGACACAGAACATGACAAAATTTACTTTTCCACATTCCCTCCTTGTCACTACGTTTCCATCAGGAAACATCAATATTCATGATACCATCTATCATTTCATACAGTATCATTTGCTCGTCTCGAATTCTCTTAGAACGGGATTTAGAACGGGACTTGGGACTAGGAGTTATACTAGGAATACAGGATGTAGCACACATGCCGCAAATCGCAGGGCCACATTGTATACAGAGGCAGCAGCTGAATATGATCGCTACTGCTATACCTAGAAAGGACAATATTTTCCATCCCCATGCGGAAATTATATTCCAGAACCAACCGGACCATGTCCAGGTGCCTGGATCTTGGTGTAACAGATGGGCAATTTTATGAAGTCTGGTTATAGCTGAATAAACAGACGGCGCGTTATTTGGAATGAAAATGCAGCAACTGGATCCGATGAGTCTACAGGCCCCGCCCCTATCGGCCAGTATGACGTCAAGGACGAGACGATTCTGGAGCACAACAATTCTCATAAAGGATTGCTCTTCGGTTAAGTTACCTAGAGCGGAGGCAGTCTCATCTACTACAGCTTCAAGGGTTCTTGTTAACCTACGGATTAGCTTACTATTTACAACTGTACCTAAATAAGGGAAAACACCTTTATCAATATCAATGAATTGCTCTGCAGCAGTTTCAGTATAGTCGACAATCGGGAGATTTCTCTTGTGTCTGGTATGTACTAGGTAGGAATTCCTATGGTAGTCAGGTGGGGCTAGAAAAACAGGTGGCAGTAGGAAGGCAATGTAACAGGTTCCCTCCCAATCGAGGGGCAGACGAACATATGCAGTTTGACCACAAACAAAATAAGAATGACGTGAAGCTTTAAAAATAGATTTCCCACTGTCACTATACTTGACAATAGTAGTACAATCACTATGTCCTACATGTACAGAACCATAATTACGAACACATAATTCGCCTTTGACTGGTAATACTGAAATAGCAGGTGAGTCTGGAGTAGTATCAGACTGAACATTCAAGACCATGAAATTCGACGAATAATTACCTAAATTATACACTTCATTTTCTAGATCTAACCCGGTTCTGTGGGGGAGACCTTGCTTGTCTGGGAAACATGTACTGTTAAGAAGGAACATATCTGTTGAGGATGACGTTAACGTGGACCATGCTCCACACGAACCATTATGTGAAAAAGGATAAGGAAAGAGTGGCAGAACTCCCTTTGACGTCTGGAAAGGGGGGAGTCGACCACACACCCAACAATTAGTGGCATTGCTGGTCTGGTGTGAATAATGCAACATGCGGATAAAAGTATTGTTACGCATAGCGAGGCGGTATGAATATTCATGAGGAGGCAGATCACTAAACGTGTGCTCTACTGTAACATTAGAATGCTTATTTACATGAGGAACTGGAAAACACAGATAAAATGCGTAACTAGTGCAGGAAGTCAAAAGGCTGAGAAATAATATGAAACTTAGAAAAACGATACATCGGATTGAGTTTTGACTGACTCTCTCACTATGGGGGTCTATTTTATACATGTCAGAAACAGTCTAACCGTTTCACCTAGGGGAGGACTTATACAATCAAACTGGCTGACTTATTTTACTAGACCGTAGCTTTTGCTTATACTCCTGCTGCGGAGTTTTCTCTAACAGGGGAGGGGTTGTGTCAATGTCATTTGCGGGACAGTCCTTAGGAACAATGTTTTGACAAGTTTTTAAATCCTGGGAAATGTTCTTAGAGACCGGCTTTAATCCGTAGAATTTCTTGACGTGTGAAAGGTGTACCCAGCCGCGGCGTCCTTCCAATTTCACGGCTGTACGGGTGGTGAGGAGGACCTGACGGGGCTCCTTCCAACGTGGCTCCAGCGGACTTGATCTGTCGAAGTTACGTACGAGGACCATTGAACCTGGAACGATTTCATGCGGGGCCACCTCGGTATTGTCTGGAAATGCGGCAGCAACCTGTGAACGACATGAGTTGAGGGCAGACATCAAGGAAGCTAGGTAATCTGTCAGCATATTACATGAAACATCAGTAATACTTCGGGGTCTAGGAGTACCCCACATGTTAGGGGGGCGGCCGAAAACGACCTCATACGGGGACAGACCTGATCTGGAATGTGCGACCATGCGCATATAAAACAAAGCAACTGGCAGAGCTACTAGCCAGTCCACACCTTTCTCTTTACATATTTTGGCAATTCGGATTTTCAGAGTCTGATTATGTCTCTCGACCAGACCAGCTGCTTCAGGATGGCATACACAATGAAACTTCCACTGGTACCCTAACAACAGGGAAACGTGCTTCATGAGTTCAGATGAGAATGGCTGACCGTTATCAGAATATACGACTCTAGGGAGTCCATATCGAGGGAAAAACTCACGAACCAACTGCTTGGCAGTGGTCGCGGCTGTGTAATCTGGGACTGGATATGCTTCTGTCCATCTGGACAAAGCGCATACAACTACAAGAACATACTTGAAACCTCGACATCGCTCCATCTGAATGTAATCCATCTGGAGGACTTCAAAAGGGTGGTCAGGGGGCTGGAATCCACCTTGTTCCACCGGGACACTTTTACCTGGATTAAACTGACAACATATCATACAGGTACGGACTTTCTGCTTGGCTGCAGCTCGTAAATGCTTGTTGAACCAAATGTTCTGGATACTGTCTAACATTGCTTTTTCTCCTAAATGTGCTGGACTATGTGCGGTATTAATGATAACTTGAACCATAGAGTCGGGGAGAAACCATGTGGTTCTTCCCTTCGTCACCCATCCTTGATCTGTCTGGACCCCTCCTTGTTCGGACCATTTCTTGATTTCTTCAGGAGTAGCATGTAACTGGATATCTATGACATCTTGTGTAGGGTCCTTAACTGTCATACATGTAATCGGATCTGGAGTGTGTGTCATGTTAACTGGACTGTCTAGAGTCTGTGCTGTAAGCTTGGCTGTGCGATCTGCTAGATCATTACCTTGAGAAATAATATCAGTGACTTTCGTATGTGCTTTGCATTTCATGATAGCAATGGATGTCGGTAAATGTATGGCATCTAACAGAGCTTGAATAAGGAGACCATGCTGAATCTTGGTTCCATGAGAAGTCATGAAACCTCTCTCCTGCCAGAGCACTCCGAAGTCGTGTACGACTCCGAATGCGTAGCGTGAATCTGTGTAAACATTAACTTTCAGGTTCTTGGCGTGTATGCAGGCTTGTGTCAGAGCAACTAGCTCTGCTGCTTGAGCGGACAGAGTATCAATACGGTGTGTTTCAATAACTTCGGTGTCAGTAGTCACTGCATACGCGGCGACTAGTTCTCCTGTACTAGTTCTCATACATGAACCATCCACATAAAGTGTCAGGTCGGGGTCTGGTAACGGAGTATCTGTCAGATCTTGTCTTGGCTTTGTCGTAATGTTAACTACTTCCACACAATCATGTGTGGCTGGATTCGAAGTAACTGATGGTAATAATGTAGCAGGATTCAGGATGTTGCAGCGTCTGATTTCTATGTGTGGCTGGAACAGTGTCAATTCATAACCTGTTAAACGTGCAATTGTCAAGTGCTGAGTTTGTGTTCGGTTTAAAAGAACTTCCACAGAATGTGGAACTTGTACTGTCAGGGAATGTCCTAAGACTATGGAATCACTTTGTCTGATAGCTAGTGCTGTGGCTGCAACTGACTTGAGGCACGCAGGCAAAGCCTGGGCGACTGGATCTAATGTGCTAGAAAAATAAGCACAGGGCTTGTATTGTCCTGCTTGATCTTGTGTGAGAACTGATAATGCTGTACCTTCACGTTCAGTAACGAAAAGTGTAAAAGGCTTACTGTAGTTCGGTGTAGCTAGAACTGGAGCTTGGCATAGAGCTTTCTTTAACTCATTGAAACTAAGTGTATGTTCAGATGTCCAAGGGAGGACAGTCGATACGGCTGCCTCCTGTGTCGTTAACTGTATCAGTGGCTTGGCTAGAAATGCATACTGGGGAATCCATTGTCTGCAGTAAGAAGTGAGGCCGATAAAAGCTCGTACCTCCTTCTGGGTCTTGGGCTGAGGAAGACTCGCTATTAACTGGATACGGTCTGATGTCAACTGCCTACCCCTCTTGGACAGTAAGTGTCCTAAGTAGACCACTTGCTGGACACAGAATTGAAGCTTAGAAGGGGACACCTTGTGCCCCATCTCGGCTAGGAAATACAAGACTGTAAGGGATGCCCGCTCGCAAGCACGTTCAGAACGGGCTGTGATCAATAGATCATCGACATACTGGAGCAGGGCAGTGTCAGTTGGCATGTGAATGTTGTCTAGTTGTCTCTTGAGTGCTTGACTGTAAATACTAGGACTTTCTGTGAAACCTTGAGGAGCTCGTGTAAACATATAGCTCCTTCCATTTAAACAAAATCCGAAAAGAAACTGGCTGTCTGGATGGATGGGAACACTAAAAAATGCGTTCTTGAGGTCTATGACAGTGAAGAACGTGGCTTCGGAATCAATGGCTGTCAATAGGGAAGAGATGTCTGGAACAACTGGGTACTGAGGAATAATACATTTGTTAAGTTCTCGTAAATCAATCACTAATCGATATACTGGGGGTGCATTTGGATCAGTACGTTTCATGACTGGAATGATCGGAGAGTTACATACATTGGAGTCAGTTTCTACAACTACTCCTTGAGCCATGAGCTCGTCTATAATTTTGGATAAGGCTGCTACAGCCTCAGGTGGCAATCTATACTGCCTGATTCGTGGTAACACTACACCTGGTTTGAGAGTCACACAATGGGGTGTGATTTGCATGTAACCTACATCAGTTGGACCTTGCGCCCATAAATGCTGCGGGACATTAGACAATCTCGGATCAAAATCTCGTAATACATAGTGACCCTTAAAGTCACGTAGGAACAATCGTATTCCCTCGGGGGAACAACATATAACTGCACCTAACTCTTTCAATGTCTTAATGCCTAACAGATTTTCTGGACATGACTTAGTAAGTAACAGATCAGTAGTGCGGGACAATGGACCTACTTCTAGAGTGACTGGCTTTGAAATCTCATTTACGATAGGCTTTCCTGAAAATCCAAGGGAAACATTTCTAGAGCCTGAGAGCGGAGCCCCTGGAACTTCGGCGTGACTAATTGTGGTCCTACTTGCCCCTGTATCAATCAAAAACTTTCTGTCTTTCCCTAATACTTGACTGTGAACATAGGGACCTTCTTGATCTACAGGTATCTCGATGAGAGGCAAGCCTACCTCCCTCTCTAGGCTGTTTCATGAATACTGCTGGTACTCTGGATACTCAGACTGTGCATACTGGTACATCTGCGATGTAACATGCTGTGTTGCAGCGATAGGCTGCGGTACTGTAACTATCTGTTGTGCATTCTGTGGCTGAGGAGTCTGTGAAACTTGCTCTTGTCTAGGCGGACGTGGTCTTTCTTTAGTCTTACCAGTAGCAATGTTGTGTTTCAGAACTGCACACTCATTTATAAAATGACCTGGCTGTTTACAATAATTGCAGTTCCCTTTAACGGGTGCTGCAGGATGACTGGCTTGATTCGGACCCCTCTTCTGACTGTCTTGAGGAACGGATTGTGCAACTAGTACTTTCATTTTCGTGTCTTTCATACGTTTTCTCTCGTGTTCTTGCTCTTCCCTGATTCTATTCTGGTGGTACTGGAGCATCTGGAGCATCTGGGACGGAGTATTAGCTTGCCAGGTGCTTTCGACTTTCAGAACTCGATTTTTAACTTGTGGGCTTGAATTCTCGACTAATTTAGTAACAAAGAGATGAGGGTATGACTCGCTACTTGTCTTGAGGCCACTATTGATGCTAAAACATTTTTCAAATCTAGAATAAAAATCACTAATATCTTCATCTTGTTTCTGTTTACAGGCTGAGATTGCATCCCAGTCTTCCTTTTTCGTTGTTAATAATCTGGGTAAAACTTGAATCAATAATTCTGGTAATTCTTTACATTTCTCTCCTAGACCAGTACCTGGTACACGTATCTTATCTTCTGCTTCTAGGACTGCCCAATCTATCTTTTTCTCTCCCACCTCCCATTCTTTCTCTTTGAGCTTTTCATACACCCCGGCGGGCAACAGGACTTTTAACATTTTAATGATATCTGGGTAAGTGTATTCTCCCATACGGAGCATGTCTTTTAATTCTCTATGGAACCCTGCTGGATCTTTGTCATGACAGGGAATTAATTTCTTCATCTCTAGAAGTTCCATCTTTGTGATCGGAGTGTATACAAACACTCGCTGCATTTCGCCACCCGCTCCTCTGACTGGGTGGACTTCTCGTAACGGATTCTGTCTGTCTATGTAGAATGATTTACTTTCTGGGGGTGAGACATGAACGAAATGCGGGTTCAAGAACATTTTATATTTATGGCGTTGTTCTAGAATGACACTAATTAAATCGGTACCTAGACCTCTCCATCTGTACTGGAGTAACTCGTTCAGGATATCATGTAACGGGCCTGGATCAGAATGTTGACCCTCATACAGAGTAATGAGGTGCTGAATCATATACATACCCACCAGTCGCTGCTCGGCTGGGGGCATTTTCAGAAACATTTGTGCCACTATTTCGTCTGGAAAAGTGGTAGAATCAGTAATCCATCGGACTGCTGATCAGGCTAGTTCTTGTTCATGCATGGTACTTAACTCACTGTAACCGATTCGTGATTTTAGAATGTGATCGGTAGCTTGGAATACTTGTTCTAGGGAACCTTGTTCTGGTGCTGAATGATGGGAAATTGACTTGCGTTCTAGGCGTAAATGGCGATCTGGAAGTGTAGGTTTTCCTACATACGCTATTCTGGCGGTATTCTCATCGTCTTCTTCTTCAGGATCAGAGGTACTTTCTTTCTCGCTTACTTGTGCTGCTTTACGCTGTTCGTGTATCTTTATTATCTCTCTACGGATTTTCTTGTACATACTTTCCATGGCACTAATGGTATTGTGCTTACCCTCGGCTATATTATCACTCCACTTTGTCAGGGTTTTCATTTCGGCCTGATCTTTAGACGGGTAATCTTGTTCTCTTATTAGACAGTTAATTAAAAACTTTAATATCATACGCTGGATCTCAGCTTTCCTTTGAGACATGGCATCACTAATACTTTCTGGATCATCCCCTGTACGGATGAAACGATATATTCTGTCTAGATCTTCTTTCATATTGGGTAGGGTGACTAGATACTCGGTCACCCTCCTTACGCGTACTGAATATAAAACCATATTATTCTCGCCTGGGACTGGGTCATAGGCACATTCGCCAAGGGCTTGCCTGATTTCTGCAACAGACTTATTACTCTTGGGAGTACGCTGTGATGCTTGAGCATGTAATTCAAGTGCTGATAAACGCTTGCGTGGCGGCGGGGTTTGAGGAGGACCTCCTCCTGCGGCCCCTAGACTAGAATCGTCGACTGATATTCTTCGTGGCGGAGCGGGAAATTGAAATGCTGGCTGGACCGGGGGTACCGTAGCAGGTACTGCATGGGGTGCCCCGGTGTCTGGAGAAGCAGGATCTGCCTGATTTACAGGGACTGGCGGAGCGCGAACAGGATTTGCATATTCAGGGACTGTGTCGTCCAGATAGGACGAAATAAAAATATCAGCTGCGGTCGGTTTGTGACGTAGCTTGGTCGGAACTAGTGGTGGCGGGAAATTACTGGATGCCTCTGGGGTCGCTTTTGGCAAGCCCTCGGCAAGAAGAGGGTACATACCCTTAATAAGGGCATTCCTTTGTCTGTCTCTCTGTTCAGTTTTGACTTGTTCACCTATCTCGATTAATTCTCTTTCTTGGGCTCGTTCTTGGGATTCTCTACTTAGTTCTGACTTTCTGATTTCTTTTTCGGTTCTTTTATGAGCTTCTTTGCGCCATAGCTCGATGGCATCTTTCTGTGATTGTCTGGCTTTCTTTTTCCATAATGCCTCCTCTACTCGCATGATGCATTCGGCATCCCATGTACCCGATACGGGCCATCTATACTTTTCTTCTAACTGTTTGGTATACTCTACCCATAAATCTAGATACAATATGGCACTTATGCCATGTTTCTGATACATAAAGTGACCTGGACTGTCCCTAGGCGGGACGGGAACTGCTGCTTCCAGCAGACCCTTTCTAGTTTTTAACTGACGTAACTTGGAAAATATGGGCATGACTGAACTGTAATCTAGACACAATACAATACACAATGAACACGATACTTATTCCCCATTCATACCACGACATTTAAAATACATGAAAAACATTTAAAATAACAGTTCGAACAGAATACTACCTGGAAATATTGAGAACAGAACACATAAATTTTCTCGAGAACAGAAACTGACTAGAACAGAAACTAGATGCACTGCTGAAACAGTACGAAACTTACCGGTCTCATAAAGAGACACGTCAGGACCCGCATCCACCGAAGTGGACACTTCGTTTGTGGGACTGTGTACCACCAACCCACAGACCAGAGTCAATTAAATTGACCCTGTCTAGATACCACCCCAGTAACGGTACTCACCGGGCAGCAAGAACGGAAGGCCTCAGACTGGACTGTACTGCTACGACGACGGACGACGAACTTCGGACTTCGGACTTCAGTTACGGGTGGACCTCCGGATACCTCGGACCTTGGACTCTTGGCTTGGGCTCTGGTCGGGACTCGCCGCGTTCCTCCACCGTCTCGTCTGGATGCTGGACCGCCTCCTCCGTCTCCTCCGTGGGCCTGAGGGATACTTGAGCAGAAATATCTGCCACTGCGCAGAAGAGTTCCGTCACGACTGCAGAGGGTCAGGGGGTCGGCGTGGCTTCACCGACGCGTGGGGAAAGGGCAAGTCCCTATTCGGGCGCCATTATGTGGTAAATAAATAAATAATACCCTATTTTTGACTAGACATATATCATAACAGATAGCTCAATAAATAAGAGTCAAGATTCGAGGTAGTAGGAGTTTTGCAGGTTTAATACAGCATAAGGACAGGAACAGGTCAACCTGCATAGGAATAGGATGACAGGGCCCAGCAGCTGCTGGGGCTGGATCTGGGATGAGCGCGCTGACTTTTAATAACAATACATGAGCATATATACATAACGCAAACACATAGCATTACATTGCAGTAGGCGTAGCAGTGGGTGGAGCAGAAGGCGTGACGCGTAGCAGTCGCGAGAGATAAGGGCGAAAGTAGGTGTAACTGGGCGTATACATAGACATGTGGTGCAGACGTAACAGAATATGTCATGAATGGGGCGGAAACCATGGAGGGGGCTACCTAAGGAGCCGGGACCTCTAACCTGATGGTGCGCGCAAACTGGCAATGACGTGTTACTAGGAGAAGCTGGGGGCTATGAACTCTGTGCTAGGAGCAGAGACTGAAGTCTGGAGGGTCGGAGCGACATGTACCTAAACCCTATCTAGTATCTGATGTTTAGGGAACATGTTGATATAAACTAGAAGTCAAGAGGGGAAAGGCTAACGGACTCTAAGATTGGAGCATGCATTTATTCTACATGTAGTGCGTGATGAAGAATATTAAATGACCATTAAATACAGTATTTCTCTAACGTGGAGACGAGAAGGCTAGACAATGACGGAAACTATTGATGCGATTCAGTAGCTTTAGGAATGCAGGGAAGGAGGGCTGAACTGATAACTGGAATCATAACATGGTTTTGGCAGACTCAGAGACTGAGCCAGGCTGGGCCGGGCACTGCGAGGCAGGAAGTAAGTGAAGGGTCGAGGATACAGGTGGGGGCTGTATCCCTCCTCAGCGAGGTTTCAGGAGACAGGAGCTGAATCTGGTGTCCGGGCCCTTTTGAGGCCTAGAAACGGGGACTTTATAATAGAATAACGTGCACACTGAGAAACGTGGCAACGTAGCTTTACATAGGCCTGATATTCGTAGTATTCACGAGGACTGGAAACTGGCATACTAGAGGTGGACACAACTGTAATTGCGTCATTAATCAGACATGGGGAGTACATATGCATATTTAATCATGCACACAGAACATATGATGGATGACACGTAGGGACACAGAACATGACAAAATTTACTTTTCCACAGAGGAGTGGGAACAATGGGGCCCCTGATGTGTCCGCTACAGGTCATAGGGTTGTTCATTTGTTATCCTGGAATGTGGCGGGGCTAAAAAGGAAGATGGCTATACCGGAATGGCACACATTTATTGGGAAGTTCGATGTGTGTCTGTTCCAAGAGACTTGGAGCTTGTCTCCATTACATAAATCAGGGTATTCAACCTTCTGCTCCCCCGCCTCAAGTTGTGGGAAGGGCAGGCCAGCGGGAGGCTTGTTGGTCTGGATTAAAACTGATTTGAACTGGGAAGTTGTTAGTCACAATTCAGCATGTACGGATATCCTACATCTCTCAATTAGGGGACAAAATGAGGTGAGCAGGTTTGATTTATTCAATGTCTACTCCAGAGGGACACCGGGAGACATAGCCTCACCCACAATATCGTATTTAGATCTGGCATTAGCCAATTGCCCCCCATCATCTAAAATTATAGTGGGTGGGGATTTTAACTGTACATTCGAGCCCCTTAGTGGGGATGATCCCTTAGGCATTGAGGAGGAAGATTCCAGATGGTCTATTCCATCCCTGTCTCTAGCCCCAATTAGGAAATGGTCAGCAAGGGCAATACAAATTAATGCCCTTACCAGGGAACATAACCTAAGAGCATTGAACGGTAGAACTATGTCCGACCGTGCTGGCGCGATGACTTTTAACAGGCTTACTGGTCCTTCAAGAATCGACTATATCTTAGTGGACGTTAAAATATGGAGGGATCTGGTAGACATGGAGGTGGTACCCACACAGGACAGTGATCACAATCCCCTTTGTACCAAGCTAAGGTGGGGCATCTCAAAAGGATGTGTGAAGAGCGCCCCCTTGAGGATAACCAATGAGGTTACCCCTTACAATGGTAACCGAAGGCTGAAATGGGACAAGGCCCAACTGCAGGAAGACCAACTTGTGAGTATTAAGTCACATGTGGCAGATCTGACCGCAGAATTGGGGGCCCTAGAACTGGGAATGGGAAATGCCCTGGAATCGCCTTTTGTTTTTGCCACTGCATACAAAAACACAATAGAAGAAGTAGGCCATCATTTTCTATCCAAGGGGAAAAGAGGAAGACTAAATAAGTCTCCTTCCATATCCAGCAACCCTTGGTACACGGCTCAGTGCAGGGGAAAAAGGAAAGAGCTAACAGTTGCCCTGCTAAAAAAAGATCCCTCACTAGTTAGAGCGGCTAGGAGGGACTATGCAAGGGTAATGGTATTGGCCAAACGAGACTGGGAAGAACAACACTGGACGGATCTTAACTCCGCAGTTAGTAGGAGGAACTCGATGTTGTTCTGGGAGCTTATTAATAAAGCTAGACAGAAGAGCTCTCAACCACTAGCTACCCATATAACAAGCCAACAATGGTTCTCCCATTTTTCAGCGCTGTACGGTGGAGCTGAAGAACACTCTTGTCCTCCTTTAGACCTGGTGAGAAGGGACCAACCCCCACTAGTGCTTGAGGATCCATTTTCACCCTCGGAGTTAGTAGTGGCAATTAGGCATTTGACCCCGGGGAAGGCGGCGGGCCCGGATGGGATCCCAGGGGACCTCCTGTTAGAAGATCCTATTGCTTGGGCCAAACTTATTGCCCTTATAATGAACTTGATCGCCAAGGGACACCCTGTGCCAGACTCTTGGAAGGGGGCAGAGGTCGTCACCGTGTTTAAAAAGGGGGCTAGAGATGACCCTGCCAACTACAGACCAATCAGCCTGATAGATGTGATCCAGAAGGTGGTTGGCAGGGTCATTATCTCTAGGGTGGGAACCTGGATGGAAGAAGAACATGTCCTCTCCCACTTTCAAGCTGGATTCCGCCAAAAGGTAGGCACGATGGACCAGGTCTTTCGTTTTTTTGCCATCTATTGGAAATCTGTAACCATCAATAAGGGTAGTCTCTACCTTGCTTTCATAGATCTCAAGATGGCATTTGACCTGGTCCCTCGAGCAAGGCTGTGGGATACGCTAGAGAAGATGGGCTTTCCGGGGCCTCTTCTGGGGTTGATTGTTAAGCTCCATGAGGGGAACTATGCGAGGATTAGATGGGGCACCCAGGGACAACTGACAGATAGGGTGCCCGTGAGGAGTGGAGTCCGCCAGGGTTGTGTTATGGCGCCGACCCTCTTTTCTCTCTTTGTGAATGGTGTGGTCGACCATCTGAGAGAGGAAGACACAGACGCGCCAACCCTGGCGGGGGAGAAAACACCTACCCTACTCTTCGCGGATGACACCATACTGATCTCCAAATCCCCCGTGGGACTCCAAAAACTTTTGCACCGTTTTAGTACCTTCTGTACGGATAGAGGTCTTACCATCAACACCTCCAAAACTAAGCTTATGGCCCTCTCTCCCTCTAAAAGATTTAGGAACAACTTCACGCTCAATGGGACACCTCTGGAGCTGGTAGATTCCTTTGACTATTTGGGGGTTCGGGTTAATAGTCGGATGAACTGGAGGGACCATCTGGCCAAAATGGTATTGAGCCATAAAAGAGTATCAGGGGTGACCTTGAGAGAATACCGGGAATCGCTGAGTTAACCTGTGGCACCAGCTCTGGCAATCTATGAGGGACAGATCTTACCGGCCGCCCAATACGGCTCCGAGCTGTGGGGGTTTGAGAATGTCTCGGAGTTAGTCACAGCTGAAAATAAATTCTTGAGGGACCTGGTGGCTCTCCCAGTTTCAACTCCGCTAATCCCTCTATGGCTAGATTTAGGCAGGCGCTCCTTTAAAGACTTAGTGCGAGTGCGCCCACTATTATTCTGGGTACGGTTGAGAAGGACCAGGGAGCTTACAAACTACGCTGCTGTTCTAGACGAACTCATCTTGCTAAATACCAGTGATAAGATCAGATGGTTGAGCAATCTGAGACAGCTGGTTGTGCATCTGGGCTTGAGCGATGCATGGGCTAGTCAAATGCCACCCCCTAAACTAGTGATGAAGAAACTCTACTGGGACTGGGTTCAGGCAGAGGCAATGCATAGTGGCGCAGGGGGCTTGCTCACGGAGCGGTTCTTAGAGTTTAAAGGGTCAAGAAAACTGGAATCCTTCTTAGACCTCATATCAAAGCCTCTGGATAGAGCACTTTACTTAAAACTTAGGTATGGGACCCTCCCGGTGCATGACTTCACCTCGGGGTGGACCAACGTTGGTGGGTTGTTGAACTCTTGCCCTTGTTGTGCTGCCCCGAATGAGTCTGTGGCGCATTTCCTCTTTGCTTGCCCCGCATATAAAGTTGCCAGGAAGGTTTGGCTAAAACCCTTATGTAGGGGGTTGGGTCTCAGATGCCACAAAATGGCCCTACGAGTACTTAGCACAGATACGTCCTCCACCCTTATGGTATGTGGGGTAGCTAAATATTTGGGTAGTGCATGGCTGACATGTATGAGGAGAATGAAGCCCCGCCCCACCCCGCTTATCACCTAGCCGGCCTCTGGTAGGATACTTGACGGTATTTGTGGTTTGGTTAAAATGTACCCTACCAATATACATGGGGATAGTTATGTGAGATCCCAGGCATATTTGGCTGCTGGGTCTTAACACATTATGTGTACTGTACATTATGCACACTATTGATAGAATTTTATTGAATGAAGTATCTATTTATGTATTTAAAAAAAATGTATGGCATATATTGTATACTTTAATGGTGAAATTTTTACCGAATAAAGTTATTTCACTCACTAATTGAATCCGGTATGATCTGTGTTTGAGAATCTTATTTAATATTTTGTCTGGGCCACAGGATGTCTTTGCTTTCACCTTTTGTATGCCTTTTTTTTGGTCGAGCCTGCGCAGCGCATGCACAGCGTACCATGCTGTATTGGACTATATACTTGAAGCCCCGCCCACTCTTCTCCCATATTTGTCATTGGCTTGTTTCATTGTCCTTCGTAAATGCTGGATTCTGATTCCGTCATCAGATTGTTAGTCCCTCCTTAGTACTGCCTTGTCTTTATTTGTAACCTCCCATGAGGACTGGCCCTTTTACTTCAGTTGTCACACAGTATGTCTTCTTTAGTCTGTAACCCCTATTTTCTTTATGGTTCACATCTTTTTATTGATATTGTTGAGTTTGGAAAACAAGAACTAATACCAATAGTAGTCCTGGCACAATTCGGGCTACGCAGAGGCATGCGTTAAAACCTTGCAAGCCAGAATCTTATGGGAAATAAACTCTTATCCCTCCCACCTACCTCCCTCCCTCCATTCACCAAAGCACTAGCTTTGGAATACTCGTTAATGTCGGCATATACTGTTACTGCTTTGCGGATGTTGGTGCAGCCGCCTCAGGTAGATGGAGCAAGCGCAAGTATCTAGTGCAAGTGATTCCACGGAACTCCTGCGACTGTAGGGTCAGGAAACTAGCCATCATTTTCTGAAGGCCGCACCCTTTCCAGCGAGTGTGAGAGTTATTTTGTTCATTCCCAGGATGTTCCATAGACGGGTTAGCCAACCTATATGTGCGGGAATTTGGTGAGTACCCCACTGTGTGAAAATGTTCTGCATGGCTGTGCCCAGTGCTATTCCGGTCAAGCACCCTCTCCTAGATTTCAGTGGATAAACCAGTGGCTCGGATACCCCCAGTAAAATGTGTGCGGGTAATCTGAGTAATTGGGTATCTAGGTGCATATCACGTTCGTCCAATATCTGGGTCCAGTAGTGTTGTAGCTGGGGGCATTGCCATAGTAGATGTACCAGTGTGCCTCGCATGCCGCAATTTCTCCAACATTCCGTGCTAACTGAAGGATTCATCTTATGCACTTTCTCTGGTGCATAGTATCAGTAAATTGCTGCCTTAGTGAGCGTGCCGGTTAAGGCTATGTTAATGGCCGTGTGTGGTGCTCTATGGCAGATTCCCTCCCATTCTTTGATGCTTAGGGATCTCCCTATGTCTTTTTCCCATCTGCTCACAACACAAGGAGGGAGGTACCCTTAGGACCGTTTACGGGACCGGGTAGAGAGTATCAAGAAAACAAGCAAAAGTCCCTGCTTGGTGGGGATATACCCTAGGGCGTAGAGTAACCTGGCCAAAAGGCTTAGGAGGTTATCTATGCTCACACAACTAGAAATATATCAACATTCCATCATTTTATCATACTAATGGCGGCTAATAGTCAGTGTAGGAACCCTATCTATATGTGCACACAATAATTAAAATTAAAAAGGCTATAATCATTACCAGTAGAAAATCAGCAATTTATTAAAAAGTCATACATAAACATTTGTATCACAGAAATATTACACAATAAAATACACAATTACAAAAAACCAAAGGTCCCTTTCTTTCTTGGAGAAATTTTGTTCTACCCATTGTTTTTTATCTAGAAGCTCTGCTATGCTCTTCTCTACACAGTGTTCAAACACATCCACATCTTTTTTGACCATATTAATATTTGGCGTCCATTTTGATTTAGGCCTAAGCCCAGACTTGTTTTCACTATGTATTTTTGGTTTGCCGTCAAAGAATGCATTTAACCGGACCTTTCTAAAAAAACTTTGTAGGTCCCGTTCAAGACTGTACCTATCTATTGGGTTGGCGATAGCAAATCCTAAGCCCTTCTCTAAGACCCTTTTGTGGTCGTCCAAGATTGGTCTGGACGATAAGTTGATAATCGATGCCTTACTGTCTAATCCCAGTTTTTCTTGCTCCTCGTATTGTATTGACGTTGTTGGTATTGGTTCTGGGGAATAAATGTACCCCTCCCTCTTCCTCTGCCTCTCGGGGCTCCAAAGTTTTTCTGGCGATCTTCTAAAAAAGGGAGACTTTGTCTTGTGTTATTAGTTGTTTGACCTACTTCCTTATTACCATTTTCTTGTGGAGCTTCATTTTCTGATTCTGAGCTTGTGTATGAGGTATCAAAAAAGCGTACCCTTCTATTCTGAAAGTTTCTGTTTGGCTGTGCCCATTGTCTTCTATTATTACGATCTTCCTGTGGTTTATCGTAATAATCTTTGTGAAGATAGGGGTACACCTTTTCTATATCGTGCTGAGCCACATCTTTTCTAAATTTATTTGATTTTTTATTGGTCATAAATTCTTGATATCCAACTATATCTGCTTGGATCTCTTCTAGTTTTCGTTTGGCGTCTTCTAGCGCATCGAATTCCTGCAGTTTACTTTCTAGTTCTTCGATTTCTGCTCTTTCTATTATCAGGACCTCATGTGCGGTCTCAATTATGAGAAGCATCCAGTCCCTACTGCATCTGTTGGCTATTAATGTCCAGTTTTCAATAAATTTTTTGACCTTAACAAAGACTCCAGGTTCATTTGTTATTTGCAACCCTTTCGGGATAATACCTTTTTTGCAATATTCAATCAAGAAATCAGCATGTAGTTCAGTCCTTATGATTTTCTTTTTTAGGTTCCACAGTTCTCTCCATTTTTCATCTTTACTGTTATCTATAATTACAGTGGGAGTCTTCCTTGAGGAACCATGGATCAGTTTGTTGAACTGATCTTCTGAGAATCCGTACGTTTTAATACCATCCATTTTATTTATATCATGCAAAAACGCTCCCCAGCTAAAAAGCTGTATTAATGCTCACAACACAAGGAGGGAGGTACCCTTAGGACCGTTTACGGGACCGGGTAGAGAGTATCAAGAAAACAAGCAAAAGTCCCTGCTTGGTGGGGATATACCCTAGGGCGTAGAGTAACCTGGCCAAAAGGCTTAGGAGGTTATCTATGCTCACACAACTAGAAATATATCAACATTCCATCATTTTATCATACTAATGGCGGCTAATAGTCAGTGTAGGAACCCTATCTATATGTGCACACAATAATTAAAATTAAAAAGGCTATAATCATTACCAGTAGAAACTCAGCAATTTATTAAAAAGTCATACATAAACATTTGTATCACAGAAATATTACACAATAAAATACACAATTACAAAAAACCAAAGGTCGACGCGGCGTTTCGGTGTCTTTAGTTGATGGTGACACCTTCTTCAGGACAGGGTTTTTTTTGTTAAAAATATCTAAAAGGTAAAATTGCAGAAAACAAAATAATCAATTGGGGCCTATTATACACTGACTATTAAGCTTAAGCTAAATGCCACATCTGCTATGTCCGCCATTTCATTCTTAAACATTGTAAATAACTGCTAACAAAATCACACATTTTTGACCTTATGCTTTAAGTATCGCTAGTACATGTCCACCATCATTATTACCTCGAAGCAACTGTTTTACACAGACATATAGAAATCTTTCTAATGCATCGGTTACTTATTTACATAACAGGATACAACACAATAGCTGTAACGTTAGGAAACATTCATTGTGGCTATATTAAAATCTGCAATTTTTCATTTGCAATGCGAATGGGCCTATGTTGGATTACAGTTCTTATCCATGAATTTTTCGGGTTTAACATGTTTTTACATTGCCTAGAAGACCTAGTTCCTTTTCTCTTCGTAGCAAGCATCTAGTCATTTCCACAGAACCCAAAAAACATTATGGGGTAGTCGTTTTGTAAATATATGACCTACCTCTACATATGAGGGAGATATGAGACATATGATTTCTCCTAGAGGTGCAGAATTTTTTCTATCTTTAGTCTGCCATCTGGAAACTTTTCCTCATTGGTGAAGTTATGTCAAATGTTTTAGTACACCTAATAAGTGAATAGCAAAATTCCAATGTACCCTGCTTTATTTTAAAGCTGATCATACATTATATACTCCTTATAAATTAGTCTTCCCATCAAGCACACTCATTACCTGAATTTAAAATTTCAATTATATGGTCTTTGCTGTATCTGGGGCGACCACCGTCTATCTTTTAGGCATTAACCACACGTGACTGAAGAGAGACAGAAATACATGACACTCTTAGGTGAACAATGCACAAATCTGGAGTAACCTTAGCCTTTTAATGTCAAGATCAATCAATTTATTGCGGAACTGACTCTACCTTATGTGGTGGCATCTATGCAGCACTCCAATTTTCCATGTGTAGGTAGGGTGTACGTTTTTTACTTTCCGTTTGCCTCTACCCGCTTGCTTTATACTTCATTTGGAGGCGTCTTTAAATTACGCTTTATTTTTTCTCCACCTAAAAAAACAACAGATCATTGGTATTCCCTTGTCTTCCCTCATATCTCTATTGTCCCAAGCAGCTGTCACCACTATGGAGCGTGTTGTTTACATGAACTCTCCGCACTGTTCTTATCCGTGCCTTTCTTTTGTCTTTACTTTATTTTAATTGGGAGATTATCATTATTTCTACATCTGAAAAACGAATGCTACTAGGAGCCCTCATTGAGTATTCCCCATTTGTTCACAATCGTAGGGTATCTGACATTAATTGTCCAGGTGACTATTCTGTACTTAGATTAGAGTTATGTCCCACCTCCCCACCCAGTAGGAGTTGATTTCTGGGACACCGCACTGACCGGGTAGCCCAATGCTTAACTCCCTAGATCTTCTATCTCGCAAGCATGGTTACTAGTGACCGGGCTTGTCTTACCTTTTTAGTGAGTGTCGGCCTCCCCGTCGCCTTGTTCCGGATACAGCTTCCTTGTGGACTGTAGCCCGTAACCGACTGGCCTCTTATATAGGACTATTTAGGCGCGAACAATGTCTAAATTACAAGCAGGTGATCCCAATTACTAAGCAGTCCTCCACTCGTCCCATGGGGAAACGAGGCCGCCATCTCTAAGTGTGCAAATACCTCAACCAGCATCGCGGTTAACCTTATGATTTGTTTATAAAGAGGCACTCCTCATCTTTTTGAGATAATGATGTAAACATGAATCTCGTATATATCAATCTTGAGTAATCTCAATATTAGAATAATTATGCGCATATATAGAGATGTACGAAGAACTCCGTCCGCCATCTTGGGATGGTCATACACACCCAGCCAATGATAGTACCTTTACCAACATCTTATGTGCAACCGTGAACGCCATATTTTAATGTATAATTATTGCTTCACGAGTAGCGCCTGCCCTGGCAGAGACCCCTATCAGATAATTCTGATCTTGTGGTCATACATGCTCATCTTATCTTATTAATGCACCGTGCATTTAAGTTTCAAACGCTATGCGTATTCGCTCGACGGTGCGCAAAGCGGTAAAATACACGGGGATATCCTAGCGCCATCTTGGACTGCTCAGCATTACAACCGCAGTGGGCGGGTAGTATCATGCATCAGGCCATGCTCATGGGCTCAATAACCTATAGTTAGACCCTATTTACAGTCTCCATTTGACTTGATTTTATGATAAAGTTATATTGCTCTAAAGAGAACTAATAACAACAAACATATCTTTTTTTAGTGTTTATTCTATTCGCTATTTTTATTCTGGCAGTTCATATGATGTTATTTTATAATAAAAATTTTTTTTTATCTATACCCTCACATTCTCCATTAGTATACAAAGGTATTGTATTAACCATCATGCATGTAGAGCTGTTCGCACAGATGACTAATAGTTGGTGTGCATCCTACATAAACCCAAAACCGATTATGCCCCCCTGGTTCAGATTGGGGAATTACTTATATTAAAGAGTGGATTGTGAGTGTTATTCAGTTTAAGGTAATCCATCTATAGCCTCTCACTACTGACTGATGTACTTGCAGGCAGCATTTAAGATCTACTCTTTTCCTAAGAGTGCTGCAGCACGTTGGTCAATAGGGCAGGATACTACAGTATCCTCTCCCAGTCTTCCTTACTATTCAGCCCTTGTCGCACAGTGTTGAATTTTGACATATAGAACTGTTCCCGTTTCTTACGTTTGGTATTGACATCGCCTCCCCTTATGCTCATTTTAACAGATTCCAGCACACACCACCTTAATTCTTGGTTGGTGTGCTTGGCTGATAACCAATGTTCTACCAATGGTGCGGTACTCTTTTTCGTTCTTAACGCAGACCTGTGTTCATTCAGTCTGATTCTTATTTCCCTTGATGTTTCTCCTATGTAAGTAAGTTTGCAGGGACATTGAATTAAGTAAATAAGATTTTTTGACCTACAATTTTGGAAGTCAGTGAATCGGTGTTTCTTACCATTTATGATTACTTCTGTTCCTCTTACAATGTCTTTGCAATTGCCACATCCACTACATGGGAAAGTACCTTTAGGGAGAGGGTTTGTGTCTATTGTTGTCTGCAATTCCTGCCTTGTTTCCCTATATGTTTTCACTAAACTGTTTCTGATTGTTTTGTTTCTCCTGTATGCAAACATGGGCTTAGGGAGGGTAGACCCATTTTGATTACTGACTAGATTCCAGTTTCTATTAATTATGTTCTTTATTTTATTATTAATGCTACTATGATTGGTTACAAAAATCAACGGTGTATCCCTCTCTGCTCTCTCTGTTTTATTGAAAAACTCATCTCTGTTGAAGTATTTCGCCCTTTTATAAGAGTGGCGTATCAATTTCTTGGGGTATCCCCTTTCAAGGAATTTTTCAGTCAAAATTTGGGCATGTTTATCATAGTCGATATTCTTGGAACAGTTTCTTCTCAATCGTAGAAACTGACCGTAGGGTATATTGTTTTTTTGACATGCCGGGTGATGGCTGTCGAAGTGTAACATTGTATTCCTGTCGGTGGGTTTCGTGTATAATTCCACCAGGAGTTTGCCATCACTCTCTTTAATTACTATGTCGAGGAACTCACATTTATGATTATTAATATTATGTGTAAATTTTAGGTTGATGTCTCCCAAGTTGAGCCAATCTATGAATTCCATCAGGGTATCTTCCTGACCGGTCCAGATAAAGAAAATATCGTCAATGTAACGTGTCCATTGCGACACGTTCTCGAAGAATGGGGCCATAGAGTTAAAAATGTGTTTGTCTTCAAATCTTGATACGTAGAGGCATGCTAAGCTCGGTGCACATGTAGCCCCCATGCTCGTCCCTTTGGTTTGTTTAAAAAAGTTTCTTTCAAATAAAAATATATTATTTTTCAATATTAGTGTTGCGCACTCAACTATAAATGTTGCATGAGAAGTCAGATCCTGATCGTCAGTTTGCAACATCTCTGCAACCATTTGTATGGTGTCATCCTGTGGAATATTGGTATACAGGGCCTCTATGTCTAGAGAGACCAAGAACTGAGTTTCTGAGTTAAATAGAAGGCCTTCAATCTTTCCGATCATAGAGGTGGTATCTTTTATATATGCCTTTTGGCTTTTAACTAATGGTTGCAGAAAGGTATCGATATATTTGCTAAGTGGTTCGGTTACTGAGTTGATACTAGACACGATGGGTCTCATAGGGGGGTCTAGTATGTTCTTATGCACTTTCGGGAGGCCATATAGTGCGGGTATGGTCGGGTGTTCATTTTTTAGGAAGAGATATTCATCCTGACAAATAATACCATCATCCTTAGCCCATTGTAATAGTCTCGCGATCTTATCTAGGAGTGAGTTTAATTCTTCTCTCGTGGAGTGGCAATAATGTTGTTTATTATTAAGCATGGTATACATGCAGGAGTTATAATCTTCTGTGTCCATTATCACGATGCTCCCTCCCTTATCAGCAGGCTTTACCATTATCGAGGTGTCTTCTTCTAATGATTTAAGTGACTCCCTTTCTTTCTTGGAGAAATTTTGTTCTACCCATTGTTTTTTATCTAGAAGCTCTGCTATGCTCTTCTCTACACAGTGTTCAAACACATCCACATCTTTTTTGACCATATTAATATTTGGCGTCCATTTTGATTTAGGCCTAAGCCCAGACTTGTTTTCACTATGTATTTTTGGTTTGCCGACAAAGAATGCATTTAACCGGACCTTTCTAAAAAAACTTTGTAGGTCCCGTTCAAGACTGTACCTATCTATTGGGTTGGCGATAGCAAATCCTAAGCCCTTCTCTAAGACCCTTTTGTGGTCGTCCAAGATTGGTCTGGACGATAAGTTGATAATCGATGCCTTACTGTCTAATCCCAGTTTTTCTTGCTCCTCGTATTGTATTGACGTTGTTGGTATTGGTTCTGGGGAATAAATGTACCCCTCCCTCTTCCTCTGCCTCTCGGGGCTCCAAAGTTTTTCTGGCGATCTTCTAAAAAAGGGAGACTTTGTCTTGTGTTATTAGTTGTTTGACCTACTTCCTTATTACCATTTTCTTGTGGAGCTTCATTTTCTGATTCTGAGCTTGTGTATGAGGTATCAAAAAAGCGTACCCTTCTATTCTGAAAGTTTCTGTTTGGCTGTGCCCATTGTCTTCTATTATTACGATCTTCCTGTGGTTTATCGTAATAATCTTTGTGAAGATAGGGGTACACCTTTTCTATATCGTGCTGAGCCACATCTTTTCTAAATTTATTTGATTTTTTATTGGTCATAAATTCTTGATATCCAACTATATCTGCTTGGATCTCTTCTAGTTTTCGTTTGGCGTCTTCTAGCGCATCGAATTCCTGCAGTTTACTTTCTAGTTCTTCGATTTCTGCTCTTTCTATTATCAGGACCTCATGTGCGGTCTCAATTATGAGAAGCATCCAGTCCCTACTGCATCTGTTGGCTATTAATGTCCAGTTTTCAATAAATTTTTTGACCTTAACAAAGACTCCAGGTTCATTTGTTATTTGCGGTTGTAATGCTGAGCAGTCCAAGATGGCGCTAGGATATCCCCGTGTATTTTACCGCTTTGCGCACCGTCGAGCGAATACGCATAGCGTTTGAAACTTAAATGCACGGTGCATTAATAAGATAAGATGAGCATGTATGACCACAAGATCAGAATTATCTGATAGGGGTCTCTGCCAGGGCAGGCGCTACTCGTGAAGCAATAATTATACATTAAAATATGGCGTTCACGGTTGCACATAAGATGTTGGTAAAGGTACTATCATTGGCTGGGTGTGTATGACCATCCCAAGATGGCGGACGGAGTTCTTCGTACATCTCTATATATGCGCATAATTATTCTAATATTGAGATTACTCAAGATTGATATATACGAGATTCATGTTTACATCATTATCTCAAAAAGATGAGGAGTGCCTCTTTATAAACAAATCATAAGGTTAACCGCGATGCTGGTTGAGGTATTTGCACACTTAGAGATGGCGGCCTCGTTTCCCCATGGGACGAGTGGAGGACTGCTTAGTAATTGGGATCACCTGCTTGTAATTTAGACATTGTTCGCGCCTAAATAGTCCTATATAAGAGGCCAGTCGGTTACGGGCTACAGTCCACAAGGAAGCTGTATCCGGAACAAGGCGACGGGGAGGCCGACACTCACTAAAAAGGTAAGACAAGCCCGGTCACTAGTAACCATGCTTGCGAGATAGAAGATCTAGGGAGTTAAGCATTGGGCTACCCGGTCAGTGCGGTGTCCCAGAAATCAACTCCTACTGGGTGGGGAGGTGGGACATAACTCTAATCTAAGTACAGAATAGTCACCTGGACAATTAATGTCAGATACCCTACGATTGTGAACAAATGGGGAATACTCAATGAGGGCTCCTAGTAGCATTCGTTTTTCAGATGTAGAAATAATGATAATCTCCCAATTAAAATAAAGTAAAGACAAAAGAAAGGCACGGATAAGAACAGTGCGGAGAGTTCATGTAAACAACACGCTCCATAGTGGTGACAGCTGCTTGGGACAATAGAGATATGAGGGAAGACAAGGGAATACCAATGATCTGTTGTTTTTTTAGGTGGAGAAAAAATAAAGCGTAATTTAAAGACGCCTCCAAATGAAGTATAAAGCAAGCTGGTAGAGGCAAACGGAAAGTAAAAAACGTACACCCTACCTACACATGGAAAATTGGAGTGCTGCATAGATGCCACCACATAAGGTAGAGTCAGTTCCGCAATAAATTGATTGATCTTGACATTAAAAGGCTAAGGTTACTCCAGATTTGTGCATTGTTCACCTAAGAGTGTCATGTATTTCTGTCTCTCTTCAGTCACGTGTGGTTAATGCCTAAAAGATAGACGGTGGTCGCCCCAGATACAGCAAAGACCATATAATTGAAATTTTAAATTCAGGTAATGAGTGTGCTTGATGGGAAGACTAATTTATAAGGAGTATATAATGTATGATCAGCTTTAAAATAAAGCAGGGTACATTGGAATTTTGCTATTCACTTATTAGGTGTACTAAAACATTTGACATAACTTCACCAATGAGGAAAAGTTTCCACTTTCCAGATGGCAGACTAAAGATAGAAAAAATTCTGCACCTCTAGGAGAAATCATATGTCTCATATCTCCCTCATATGTAGAGGTAGGTCATATATTTACAAAACGACTACCCCATAATGTTTTTTGGGTTCTGTGGAAATGACTAGATGCTTGCTACGAAGAGAAAAGGAACTAGGTCTTCTAGGCAATGTAAAAACATGTTAAACCCGAAAAATTCATGGATAAGAACTGTAATCCAACATAGGCCCATTCGCATTGCAAATGAAAAATTGCAGATTTTAATATAGCCACAATGAATGTTTCCTAACGTTACAGCTATTGTGTTGTATCCTGTTATGTAAATAAGTAACCGATGCATTAGAAAGATTTCTATATGTCTGTGTAAAACAGTTGCTTCGAGGTAATAATGATGGTGGACATGTACTAGCGATACTTAAAGCATAAGGTCAAAAATGTGTGATTTTGTTAGCAGTTATTTACAATGTTTAAGAATGAAATGGCGGACATAGCAGATGTGGCATTTAGCTTAAGCTTAATAGTCAGTGTATAATAGGCCCCAATTGATTATTTTGTTTTCTGCAATTTTACCTTTTAGATATTTTTAACAAAAAAAACCCTGTCCTGAAGAAGGTGTCACCATCAACTAAAGACACCGAAACGCCGCGTCGACCTTTGGTTTTTTGTAATTGTGTATTTTATTGTGTAATATTTCTGTGATACAAATGTTTATGTATGACTTTTTAATAAATTGCTGATTTCCTACTGGTAATGATTATAGCCTTTTTAATTTTAATTATTGTGTGCACATATAGATAGGGTTCCTACACTGACTATTAGCCGCCATTAGTATGATAAAATGATGGAATGTTGATATATTTCTAGTTGTGTGAGCATAGATAACCTCCTAAGCCTTTTGGCCAGGTTACTCTACGCCCTAGGGTATATCCCCACCAAGCAGGGACTTTTGCTTGTTTTCTTGATTTTTCCCATCTGCCTCGCCCTGCGTTGTACATGTGTGTGTTCCATGTATATTCAGCATCTAGTATAATTCAAAGATCAGTCCCTTGTCCGAGGCCCTGGACAGGAGCCATCTCTCATAGTGAGTGAGATGATGTACGGCAGCTTTGTTTTGTGGCTGTGTTACACAATGTCTGAGCTGTAGATATTGCAGATGCTCTGTTTCTGGGATGCCATAGTCCATTTTAATCTGTTAAAATGGGAGTACACCTTCAACATTAAAAAAGTGACCCATGGCATGGCACTCAGAACTGCGCCACAACATGAACTGGGTCTCACCCATCACTGGCTCAAAGTCTGGATTATTGAATAGTGGGGTCATAGGAGAAAGAAACGTAGTTAAGTTGTGCTTATCTCACCAGTGCTTTTCTGTTTGGTGGGGGGGGGGGGTGTTCCATTGCACTAAATATCTTAATTGCGCTGCTTGATAGTACAGCTGGAGGTCTGGAATATGAAGTGCATGATCTCTGCTTGTAGGTTGCGAATCATTCCTGAGGGTGGCTGTAGAGGGAGCGTTTGAAACAAGTATAACATTTTGGGGAGGACCATCTTCTTGATAGCTGCTACTCTGCCCATCCAGGAAATCTGGTGGTGTTTCCATCTATGTATGTCAGTGGATTGGACGCTCGTGGCTCACCCAAGCTGCTCAGTGGGATTTTAGCCACTCGCCTGACTTGTTCTGCGCTTTCCGCGCATTTTATTAATGTTTTACTTCTTATTATTATTATTCTGAGTTTTGTATAGCGCCTGGTTACCTATAGGCATCCCAGCGCTTACCAGAACATAACACTACTAGAGAATGAAGGGATTAAACAGAAAACAAAAAAGTTTTAAAAAGTTTTCGAAACCGAAGAAGGCTAGCTTCCGAGCGCAGTTGTAGGGGCAACGAGTTCCACAAAGAGGCCACATTTATTGAAAACCTTCTGCCACCCGTTCTTGCCTTTTTCACCCTGCCAACCTGAAGGAGATGTTGATGGTCAGAGCGAAGAGAGCGAGGGGCCTTGTAAGGCTGGACCATCTCCTCCAGAATAGGTGGGCCTACCCCGTGCAGAACTTTGTGAGCGATACAAAGTGACTTGAATTTCACCCTGTCCCTCACAGGGAGCCAGTGCAATGCCCTCAACGCCGGGCGAGCAGATTGACGCCTGGGAAGACCCGTCAAAAGCCTGGCCGCCGCGTTCTGCACTTGCTGCAGTTTATTCAGGGTAGATTCGGGTGCACCCAGGAATAACGCATTGCTGAAGTCCAGCCGCGAGATGATAAGTCCCTGGATGAGAAGCCTTCGGGTGGTCACTGGGAGCAGGGGCAGAATCTTCTGAGCTGCGCGGAGCAGGCCAAAGCACACGCCAGCAGTCTTTTTGGCATGAGTTTTAAACGATAGGTCCTGCTCCAGCCATACCCCCAAGCTCCTGATCTCCTGTTTGGGGGGGGGGTACCGGTCCCAGACAGTCTGGCCAGCTGCTGGGGGACAGAGATGGAGAGGAGTTCCCCAGCAGCATCAGTTCCGTCTTGGAGCCATTTAACTTTAGGGCTGAGCTGCACATCCACGTGTAGATCTTCTCGAGACACGTGTGCAGCCGGTCGGGATGGTGCGCCGACTGGGAGAGGCCTACCACCAGCTGAGTATCATCAGCATAACTGATGATTTTAATACCCAGCGGCAGTACCACACTCTCCAGGGGGGCCATGTAAACGTTGAATAAGGTAGGGCTCAATGAAGAGCCCTGTGGCACACCACACTGGAGAGGGGTTGAAGATAATTTTTCATGGCCTTCCCACACCTCAAATGAACGATCTTCCAAAAAGGAAGCGAACCATTTGAGGGCCAGACCCGTGACCCTCTTGTGTTCTTAATAACTTTTTTGTTGTGCAGGTACTCCCCTCGATGCGCGCTGGGCATTAATAGCGCAGCATCTGCTCTCCTTTTACCACTACTCGTCCCTTGCAGGAGATTAAAGTCCTGCCGGGACTCGTAGCTGGCCGCCATCTTGGGTGAGGAGGGTGACTAGGTGAGCGGTCTAGCGCTCGGCCCCTCACGCCCTCAGCCCTAAAAAAATGGCGCCCCTTCACAGGTAGCGCAGCGGACGGGCGCAGCGGGCATGCCGTCAGCGCACCGAAGTCGCGCCAAAGTCCAGCCCGTCTGCGCCCGTCCGCGGCCAGACGGGCCCAGGGCCTTGGGATGCTGCTCCCTCCATCACTTACTCTCCTGCCACACTTAGAGGTTTGCAGCACCCTCCTTGCGCCCTTCTGTCTACAACCTGGGATCGTCTTGTGTCCCTTGGCATCTCGGCTGATCTGCTTTCTCCCAGACTTACCCGTAGACCTGTATTCGTATACTCTATCTCAATACACGCTCCCTTCCCCAACACCACGTCAATATTTTTCTTTTACTGACAGCTGAGAACCCCGATGTCCTGTTGCTTACCTAGACCTGGCTGTCTGATCTCTCCCTCCCTGATATCCTGGCTGCCTTACCCCCTAATTACTACATGTTGAATGCCAACCGGCCTACTGCTCGTCGTGGCGGTGGGGTGGCGGCAATCATACGTAAAGATCTGACATTTATCGCGTCCTCTTCGCTATGCCTCCCTGAGGCTGAGAATCTTGTCATCAGCCTGGCAACGGAAGCTGGTGCCTTGACCCTCATTGTCTTATATCGCCCCCCCACCCCTATGCCCCTGTTCTCTGCTGCCCTTAGCGAACAGCTCGCCGCTCTGATGACCTCTTCGGCCCGTATTGCCATGTTCAGCGACTTTAATTACTGGTTTAATCATGCCGATGCCGGTCCTCACGCCACCGAACTGTTTGAGGCACTCCTCAGCTTAAATCTGACCCAGCATGTCACTACCCCTACTCACATCGGAGGTCACATCCTTGATCACATCTGGACGCAGGGGGTATCGCTCTCCTGCCTGACCATCTCCCCCTGCATCTGGTCTGATCACTCGCTGATTGAGTCCTCCATCTCTGTAAAGGGCCTGGTTAGGCTCCCCCCTCTGGAGGGTGGGATTGCTCGTAAATGGAATGCACTTGATTCCTCTGCCTTCCTCTCTTTTCTCGCGGAGACTCAGCCCTTACCCAGTAACACTCCAGGCGTCAATACATTGGATGCTAATATCGCTCACTGGCTCACGACGGCTAGCGACCAATTTGCCCCCCTGTCCCGTTTCCCTCGTTCACGCCATAGAAAATCCCACAAATGGTTCAATTCAGCTCTGAAATTACAACATCTCGAGCTGCGCCAACTGGAGCGCAGGTGGAGGCGTAATTATCTTAGTTCCGACAGGGAGGCGTACATGCTTGCACGTAAAGAATATAAAAAAGCTATTACTACTACTAAGTCCGCTTTTGTCTCTGAGAGAATACTAATCGCCCCTAACAAATCTAAAGAGATTTTTAAGGTCGTGGGCGAATTAACATCGGACACCAGGACACTTCCTATTCTGCCCCCCTCCGCTGAGTCATGCAATGCCTTAAACACCTTCTTTATTGATAAGATCGTGGTTATTAAAAATTCCATCCCTCATTCCCCTTTATCGCCTATAGCTGCACCCTCCCCTATTAACACCTCTACTTTGACCTGTTTCCCCACACTTGATCCCGAGTCCCTAGCCAAGCTGGCTACTCGAGTGAAATCTGGCTCCCCCAAGGACTGCTGCCCTCCTTCAGTGCTTCGTGACATCTGCCATACTTTTCCGCACTGCATTTTACCCTTACTTAATACCTCCCTCAACTCTGGCACAGTCCCTAGATCGTTTAAGGAGGCCGTACTGGTGCCTTTGTTAAAAAAAACTGGCGCGGACCCAGCTGTCCTCGCCAATTACCGGCCCATCTCCCTCTTGCTTTACCTATCTAAAATCCTGGAGGCACATGTTACTACTTGCCTCTCGCAATTCATTGAGGAGTCCAACTTCCTGGAAATAAACCAGGCCGGCTTCAGACCAGCCCATTCTACCGAGGCTGTGATCCTCGCCGTGTTGGACAACCTCAGAAGCAACGCTGACAGAGGACTCTCCCAGGCATTGGTCCTACTGGATCTGTCAGCGGCATTCGACACGGTGGATCACAACATCTTACTCCACCGTGTCGAGTCCGCCGGAGTCCGTGGGCCTGCCCTTTCCTGGGTCAAGTCCTTTCTAGAGGGTAGATCTCAAGCAGTCAGCTTGGGCCCCTTTAGTGCCACCAGTGCTTCTTCATCCTGCGGGGTCCCTCAGGGATCATCTCTGTCCCCTCTTCTTTTTAATTTGTATCTTCAACCTCTTATTCACTCCCTGGGTAGGTGGGACGTCACCGTGTTTAGCTACGCTGACGATTTACAAATTATTTTCCCCCTCACCTCCCCTGACGCCGCTACCAACTTTCAGGTGGTCATGATACACATCCAGCACTGGATGAATCAAAATCAATTAAAGCTCAACCCTGGGAAAACTGAGCTTCTCCTTCCTGGGAGAAGTGCTTCCCACTGGGGCCCTCAGTATTGGCCAATTGAGCTTGGTTCACCACCTTCTCCTGCTGGCTGTGTAAAGAGCCTCGGGGTCATTATTGACTCTGAGATTACTCTCAAGGCCCAGGTGAGTGCCGTAACATCTTCCTGTATGTTCCAGCTACACAGGATACGGAAAGTTGCCCACCTCCTGACTCCTGAAGCTTTGCTACAAGTCCTAATAGCATTGGTGATGTCCCGTCTGGACTTCTCCAATTCCTTGTACCATGGCCTCTCCAAATCCCTGCTGTCTAGGCTACATATCATCCAAAACCAGGCTGCCAGACTGGCATTCAAAATCCCTAGATGGCAGTCGGCCAAACCTTTATTACATCAATTACACTGGCTACCAGTCAGCGAAAGAACAGCCTTCAAGGTCTGCTGTCTGGTCTTCAAAGCCTTAACTGGCCCCTCCTCTGCCTTCCTGCAGTCTCTTATCATCCCCTACTGTCCTTCCCGTACCCTGAGGTCCACCCATCTTCAGCTTCTAGTTATCCCCCGTTTCAAACTCACTAAACTAGGCGGACGCAGTTTCTCTCACCTGGCTCCTAAGCTATGGAATTCTCTTCCACTCTCACTTAAGACCTCATGCTCTCTCTTATCCTTTAGGAAATCTTTAAAAACTCTGCTTTTCTCACACCCCCACTAACTCCTCTCGCTTGGCCCAGTGTCCTATCAGCGCCAGGAAACTCATGGTGACAGTGCGCTCAATAAATTCCCTTTAACATTAACATTAACAAATCTGTCGGAGTAAATTTTTATAATTGGCGGTGACAGTAGCTTGTGTGGTTGATGCTATTTGGACTCCCTTGTAGGGAATAGTGTTGTGTGACCAAGTGGAAAACGAGTGCTGTTTCTTTAATTGGTCCACCATTGGTGACGGAAGGGAGAGGTTGAGAGCTACAGATTTTCCTACATTCAATTTGAATCCAGATGCCCTGCCAAAGTATTCTAATTCCATGAGAAAGGTCCCTAGAGATGTGTCAGGATCTTTAAGGATCACTAAGACATCATCTGTGTAAAGGCTTATGATATGTTTATCCCCCCAAACGGGACTCCAAGGATCTGTGGGTGTGTTCGTACTCTCTGCACCAGCGGCTTTATATATATGCAAAGAGCTATCCAGAGTGGGGCCGACGTGTGACCTTTGACTCGCACTGTTGCTGTGGGGAAGCGGTAACAGGTTAATATCTGAGTGCAAAATCGTTCCCCAAGGCCAAAGTGGGACAGGATTTGTTCAAGGTAGGGACAATGTACCCTGTCAAAGGCTTTTTCAGCGTCTATGGTCATCATCATGTAGTTGCCCGGGAATCTGGAAGCTTTATCCAATATGTGCAGGACCCTTTTGGTGTTGTCGCTTGTCTGTATCTGGGGGATGAAGCCAGCTTGGTCAGGGTCAATCAAGGCTGGCATGTATCTGCTCAGTCTGTCGGCCAGTATTTCTGTGAATAACTTTAAATCTAAGTTGAGCAACGAGATGGGCCGGTAGGAGCTGTAATGTGTTTTGTCCTCCCCAGGTTTGGGGATAACTATTACAGCAGCCTCCAAAATTGAAGCTGGGATCGCGCCCGGTCTAGAGAAGGTATTGAAAAGTCTAGACAATAGAGGTGAGACCTCTGGACAGAAGGTTTTGTAAAAAGTCACTATAAAGCCATCCAGACCGGGGAATTTGGCCAGTTTTAGCCAGGAAATTGCGGAGATCACTTCTCGATTCGAATCTCTTCCTCCAGCATTGTGGTTTGGTCCGGGATCAGTTTAGATGTTTGTTCATCTTGGAGGTATATAGTGCTCTCTGTGATATTTAACGTTTGCCCCGAATAAAGATGTTTGTAGAATTCTCGGAATGTCTCAGCTTACGCAGCGTCTTCTGGCACTGGGTATCCCTCACGGTCATTTATTGTGTGGATGCCTTGCTGCTGCCGGCTTTCGTAAAGCTTATGTGCTAGGCGTCCGCCATATTTGTCCCCCCCACATTGAAGTACTGGCGCAGCCGAGGGCTGCTTACTCCGCTATCACGACCATGCGCAGATAGCATTCAAAGGCACCTATGTAGCAATAAGTATGAGCGAAAACTAGTGGTTTTCTGGGGGCCCACACCTGCAGCACCGATGTTGCGGCCGCTGGTGCGGGGGCGGGCGGCAATACTCGTTGTATCGCCGACACATCATCCAAACGTTTCTGAAATAGCGCCATTAGTCCCAGCATTTCGTCCAGTGCCTTACCCATTTGGGCCAGGTTGGTTAGGCCAGTGGCCGATTCGTGCACCTCGACTGGTGCCACAGCCAGTTCCTGCACCGCGACTGATGCCCTTGTTGGTTCGGGGGCCTGTGCTGCCGGGGGCGGCGGCGTTGGTCTAGGTTTGGCTCGCTGTGCCTCGACCGGGAAGTCTTTGCTTGTGTGTTTCCGTTTGCTATTGGACTTCCGCGTCGCTCCGGATGAGGGTCCCGCCGTGTCCTCCGATGTGGGGGCGACTGCGACTCCGGCGTTCTCCTGCCTACGAGCCTCGATAAAACATTGGGCCCACTCTGGTCCTTTCGCCTGAGCCAAGGCCAAAAATTCGGCCCACAGACCCTCCTGCGGTAGTGCGGCTCCACTGGTGTCCATACTGGTGGCTTCTACCCTTGCGGGTCCCTATGGGCGAAACAATTCATGAGCTGGTGGCTTCTACCGTAACGGGTTCCTAAGGAAGAAAATTTGCATGAGCTGGGCGCGCCCCAACGGTTGCCCCCTACAATGGCACACCATATCCCCTTGTCATATACCTGTTTGACTCGCAAACGCTGCCTGATTCCGGGCCGGGTGGTCCTTCCAAAACTTCGGTGCGTGACCTGTAATGACAATACCGGATTTGAAAAAGCCACTCCTGCCCTGTGGAGCTTGAAAGGCATAGCAAACCCCCTTTCGCGGCCTCCCGGCCACAACATGCATGACATAGTTCCACCACGCACACCACAAAACCAAGGACAAGCTTTACGTAGGCAATGGTGTCATTCACTAGTGTTAGCGTCTAAAAACAAATAGCTGGTGTCATTCACTGGTGTTAGCGTCTAACGAACAAATAGCTTTATCACGCACGCAACACAACCAAGGACGAGCGTTAAGTAAGCAAGGAGTCACCCGTGTTGGCGTCTAACGACAATTCGCCGCCCCACGCCTATCGCTCGATTTAGCCCAGACCCTGACCTATTCCTGGCTCTGAAACCCATGACCTGCTCGCCAGTGGACCCCACCTTCCACGAAACTCAGCAGCTGGCACTAATCTAAAGTTGCGTGCATCTGCAACCACCTTCTGTGAGGGTAACAGGCCTCATCTGAAATGATCTCATCCGCCGAAGTGTGCGAATGTGGGAGTTGTCTGTGATGTTCTCAGTTGAAATGCCTGTTGGATGTAAACAGTCTCCTCCCGTGATTGAAGCCCCACGGCCCTTGCCTTTACTACTACGACCACTCAGGTGTGACCTAAGCCGTGCATCATGGCGTCTCACTCTCATACATTCCTGTAACTCGAGCTCCTTTGACGCACCGCGTGCTAGGGGCCTCGACGTGCATGACGGGGCAGCGCTGGGGGCACCATTATCGCATGAGCCCTGCAGGAAAGCCGGGCAGCTGGGGCTTTGTTATCTGCTATTCACGCCTAGCGACTGCCTTATCCTTGGCCGGATCGTATGTCACGGATACCTCCCCAATCTGGGGGCAGTGCTGGGAGCACGATTATCGCGTGAGCCCTGCAAAATTGCCTGGCAGCTGGGGCTTTGTTATCTGCTATTAATTCCTCGTGAACCCTGCAAAATTGCCGGGCAGCTGGGGCTTTGTTACCTGCTATTAACTCCTCGCTACTGCCTTATCCTTGGCCGGATCGTATGTCCCGGAGCCCTTCACCTACCTGGGGGCAGCGATGGGGGCACGATCATCGCTGGGGGCACGATCATCGCGTGATCCCTGCAAGAATGCCGGGCCACTGGGGCTGAATAAAGTAAAAGTAAAAGTAAAGTCCACATTTGTAAAGCGCACAATCACCCGTAAGGGTCTCTAGGCGCTGGGGGGCCGTCGGGAAGATTAAGCGAGCTATTGCCCAGAGTCACATGGTGCTGGGCTAACCTGCCGCCGGAGCCGGGGATCGAACCGTGGTCCCCAGATTCCAGCGTCAGTCGCCCTGGCCGCGGCGCCACACCTCTTCCACCGATCGGATTAAAAGAAAATCCCCGCTGTGCTAACGTATCCTTTAATGCCCCTATTTCCGTGATTTTAAAATGCCTGGTTGAGACAGACTAAAGCTTCCAGCCGTATGCCTGGTTGAGGCAGATTACAGCTTCAAGCCACAAAACTGCTGCAGCAGGGTGACACTTCGACCCTCAATAACTACCATGCGGTGCCGGGGGGTTGAACCCGATGCCCCGTACATGCGGGGCAGCACTAGCCGCAAAACTGCGTTGCCGGGATTTCGAAACCGGTGACTCGTACATGCGTGGCGGCACTAGCCTCAAAACTGCGTTGCCTGGAGGTCAAAAAAGGTGTCTCATACATGCGGGGCGGCACTAGCCGCAAAACTGCGGTGCCGGGAGGTCGAACCCAGTGCCACGTACATGCGGGGCAATCACTCCCCTCATTCGATTCGCCCGTTGCCGCTGGGTCCGGGAGATGGTGGCGAGGGGAGATGAGGGGCAAGCACTTCCCTCATACGATTTGCCCGTTACCGCTGGGTCCAGGAGATGGCGGCAAGGGGAAATGAACCATCGCCATCTTAGCCCCGTCGCATCCCGGCCAGGCAACATGTCCGACTGTATGGTCGCCTGCAAGGCCGGGGCCTATAGAACGAGGCAGCAAATGGATTAGGGCGAGCACGACATCCGGACGAGCCATGACCTGAACTTGTACTCAACAGTACGTAGTAAGCATGTTTTAGCGCTCGACATGGAGCTTTAAGGTATGCAGTACCTATCGACTGCGTGGTGCCCCGACGAAGTGCGGCTGCCGGACAGCAGCGTGCCACAGAGCCACACAACTGCGCCCTAAACCACTCCACTTGGCACTAACACTGAAGACTGACTGTAGCGCCTTAGCCGCTCCACTTGGCGCCACGCCCCACCATGTCCTCAGCGTAACTCGCTGCTTCAACTGTTCAATGTTTCGCGGACAGGACGCCATTCGCGCTCATCGCCTAACCTATCCGACCCTTCGCTATCACGGATACACGGGTTGGTCTCCAGCCACTAAGCCCCTGGTCCTCAATTACCCGACACGCTTGCCCGGGACGGTTGAAACTCCCCCCACCGCCCCGCTCCCGCGCTCTTCTAACGCACGTCCGCCCGCACCTAAGACTAACGCGGCCACCTCTCCCTCCCCCCGTGGTGGTCACCACTGGGGCCCCGTGCAACCTGGTCATGCCCAGGGACAGGGACGGGGGGAAGCAAGAGAGCAGCACATACCTGGCTTTAGAAGGACAGCACGGCACGGCACAGCGACACGACGTGAAACGAACAGCGATCGAGCGGGCGGACAGCCGGAAAAGAGGACGGGCCGTGGGCAGCCGGGGTTTAAGTAAGGGGTACACCCCCCCTCCCGACAGGTAAGCCCTGCCCTGTCCGCGTGACCTGGGGAATTGCGGGGACGGGCAAGGAGTGCTGGGTGCCTCCGCTCCACGCCCCCCCCTGCACCGGCGGGAAGCTGCAACGAGTGGCCACTAGAGAGCTGCCTCGCTGATGTCCCCCTGCGTGGCACGCGGTCAGCGGCATTCTTAGCAGTTCAGAGTTGGGGCCGCTGAGTGAAGGTCGTCTTTGGCCCCTGTGGGGATGGCGCGAGTAATGTTGGAGGTGCGTTGCGGCCAGAGCCGCGTTGTGTAACTGTGGAGCCGGGACAGCTTGTGTGCGACTCTGTGCGTGGGTCGCCAGGGAGCTCTCGCACAGCTATTGAGTCATGGGAGCACGTTTGTGGAGGAGTGTGGCTCAATGGTTTGAGCGGCAGACCCTGATGCAGAGTTCTGAACAAGGACCAGGGTTCGATTCCCGCCTCAGTGGGGTCTCGGGCTCAATTTCCTTGGACCTGTTAATTCTCGCCTTGGTGCCTATTCTAATCACGGGCCCCACGCTGCAACTCTGGGCAATAGCTTGCTTAGCCTCCACATCGGCCCCAACAGCGCTAAGGATGCCTGGCTTCACCCTGGGGGTGCCCAGGAGTGGACACTTCACAGGGAAAGCCAGGAGGGGTTCCACAGCGGTATGAGTATCAGCGCCGGGAAGCCGCATAGGCGACACCGCAAGGTGACCGTCTGGTGACAGTGCGCTCTATAAGTACCACAACATTTACATTTACATTTGTGGGATACGCTGGGCACAGGTGTCACATTCACTGGGCAGCTTGGGGCAGGAATGGGCAGTCTTCCACTGGAGTGAATGCGGGTGTACCTGGTCATGCGTGGCATCTGGGTGGCCCACGCGGCATGCCCTCACTTCACCTGGAAAGTTTTCCATGCATGGCCTTTATTGTGCTCACCCCACCCTCCCCCTTCAAGTGGGTACACAGCTCAGCATGTTTGCTTGCACGTTTGCTTGGGCATCGCACAGTCAGGTTTTGGTTTCTGTTACACAACAGCCTGTTTTGTACCCCCCATTCTCATCGTCTAGGGGGAGGAGTGTGATTCTACCAGCGAGTGTGTGCGTGGGCACTCTAATTTCATAGCTATGGGTGTTATCTGTGCAGTGGATGGGTGTGGGATTGTTGCCTGCTGCTCATTGAGAGTATACCATGCGTTCCTGCTGTATTGCAGTGCGTCACGCTCTGGCGCTTGCAGGCAACTTTGGTTTTCTCGAGGCGAGCTCGGGCCCGTTAGGGGGGTGATTTACGCTCCTGGTGCTTGTGTACTGACTAACAGCATGACAGTGGCCTGTGGCCCTGCAGGAGGCAGCGGTCCTATCACTGGCTGCCTCACTGTACCCAGACCTTGCTAATGTGAGGGGAGCCGCAAGATTGTTCGGGCCACCTGTGGTCTGGCCCCAGATGTTGGGGTTGTTCCGCTCCAGCAACTCAGCAATGCTGGGGTGGCATCCAGGGTGGAGCGGGTGCACAGAAATGCATTTGACTGCTCGGCTGACGGCAAGATTGTTTGGGTGCGTCTTGGCTTGCTATCCCTATTGTGATGTGGGCTCCTCCAAAAAAATACCAGGGGTACCCATTCACTGTCATTTTTATGAGAGTCCTATTAGGGGCCCAATCACGACATGTGTGGGACACCCAGTAAAATATACATGGGACTATCCAGTGCATCATGTAAGCACATTGATGCCATTCAGTAGGTGGGCCAATAGGGACATCATATTGAACATGATTTGATTGGGGGTCTAACTAGTGGGTGCACTGTGTATGTTGAGTGATGGTCCCTCCGTGCCTGTTTTTCTCCACCCCCGCCACTGGCAGCAGTTGGTCCTCCCATCACCCCTTGAACTCTTTTCTAATCCTCTGGTATTTAGATGTCCCTACGGTGTCTTCCGGACTCTGTGAAACATCCTCAGAGGAGACTGGAGAGCACTCACCACTTCTGGAACAATTTCCCATGCAGCTTTGTGTCCTCACTGCCTGGGTCAGCATATTTGTCCAGGATGTGTGAAGGAGGGAATTCATGTCCCACGGTGGTGTACATGTACCATTTTCGCCACCTGCATAAGTTGGGGGCGGCAGACTCTCCCGAGCGTTGGGGATAGTACACATTTGTCGAGTAAGGGGGTAGGTTAAACAATGTCTCTCTGTGTTTCATTACATGCTTGGCCATGCGGTGCACATTGCCTTCCAAGTTGCTTACAGGAGCCACTCATTTTGCCGGACAATGCACATGCGGCAGGGTTATCGGATGCACGAGCTGGAGCTCAGAGGCATAGACTTCTGCATTGGGTGTCACAGGTCCCTCCAAAGGCGAGGCTTACGTGCTGGCAGTCTGTTCATCGTTCTGTAAAGGTTTCACAAAGGCAGATCATGCGATGTCATGTAAGGAAGAGCACGAGGCTGAAGTTAGCTTCTTATTCGGCCAGCATCTTATTCTCAGGCTGAAGTTAGCTTCTTATTCAGCCAGCTTCTTATTCGCAGGCTGAAGGTAGCTTCTTATTCGGCCAGCATCTTATTCGCTGGTTGAAGTTAGTATCTTATTCAGCCAGCATCTTATTCAGCCAGCATTTTATTTGCAGGAAATATTTTATATAAAATGCAATCATAAATAATTCAATTAGCTCCATTTTATGGGACTCTGCATTGCCATACAATGAATATGTTCTGTTTGAAATACAACACATACCACTATTACGTCTATTAGGATTTAGTCTGACACTAGCAACCTTTCCACCAAAATATGGGACAACTTTGCCACCATCACAATTTAAGCAATGGAGTACCTGTTTGTAAGTTGTCTGAGCTGATCATAATTTGTGGCACCATTTGGGTTACCTTGGCCTCAAAGCATCCCGGGTGGTTATATTCTAATAAATAATCATACTTTCCCTATACGAAATTCACATTGGATCACAATCATTTTAAAAACTATCCATCCTTTTACAAGCTCCATAAGGAGTTACACTGAGCCAAGCAATGTTACCACCTGTGCCCACTGTGTCACCCTCAAGCCAATGCATTCATATAGAGTTATTGATGAATAATTAACCTACATTTCTCCCATCAAGATCAACTTGGCTCATCAATGTTCATATTGATCCTAATAAAGGAAGTTCCCCTCTACACTTTTGATATGTAAATTGCATGAGTCGAGCAAAATATCTCACAACAGGTGGCACTAAACTGGTTGCCCTCACCTCAATGCATTCCTATTTAGTTACATGAAAATGTATTTTGTTTTTCAACCCTGCCACATCCCCATTCAAGCTCAATAAGGATTTAGCCTGAGCCAAGCAACGGTTCAACTTGTGCCCTCTGTGCCACTTTCAAGCCAATGCGTTCCTACAGAACTGTAAACGAATAAGTAACCATCCTTTCTCCCATGAAGATCAACTTGGCTCACCCATTTTCATACTGATCCTGCTAAAGGAAGTTCCCCTCTACACTTCTGATATTTAAACTGCCTGAGCTAAGCAAAATTTACCACAACAGGTGGTACCAAACTGGTTGCACTCACCTCAATGCATTCCTATATAGTTACATGCTAATAAGTTATTGTGGTTCTCTTATAGGAAAAACACTTTGGCTCCAAAACATGTATTTTATTTGTTATCCATACCGCATCCCCCTACAAGCTCCATAAGCATTTAGCCTGAGCCAAGCAACGATTCCACTTGTGCCCGCTGTGCCACTTTCAAGCCAATGCATTCCTCTGGAGTTGTAAATGAATAAGTATCCATCCTTTCTTCCATGAAGATCAACTTGGCTCGCCCATTTTCATACTGATCCTAATAAAGGAAGTGCCCCTCTACACTTCTGATATGTGTACTGCCTGAGCCAAGCAAAATTTGCCACAAGAGGTGGCACCAAACTGGCTGCGCTCACCTCAATGCATTCCTATATAGTTACATGCCAATAAGTGATTGTGGTTCTCTTATAGGAAAAACACATTGGCTCACAAACAGGTATTTTGTTTTTTACCCATACCACATCCCTCTACAAGCTCCATAAGGATTTAGCCTGAGCCAAGCAACGGTTCCACTTGTGCCCACTGTGCCACATTCAAGCCAATGCGTTCCTATGGAGTTATAATCAAATAAGTAACAATCCTTTCTCCCATGAAGATCAACTTGGCTTACGCATTTTCATACTGATCCTAATAAAGGATGTTCCGCTCAACACTTCTGATATGTAAACTGCCTGAGCCGAGCAAAATTTGCCAGAACAGGTGGCACTAAACTGGTGGCCCTCAAATCAATGCATTCATATATAGTTACATGCAACTAAGTAATTGTGGTTCTCTTATTGGGAAAACACCTTGGCTCACAAACATGTATTTTGTTTTTCAACCCTACCACATCCCCCTACAAGCTCCATAAGGATTTAGCCTGAGCCAAGCAACTGTTCCACTTGTGCCCACTGTGCCACTTTCAAGCCAATGCGTTCCTATGGAGTTATAAACGAATAAGTAACCATCCTTTCTCCCATGCAGATCAACTTGGCTCACCCATTTTCATTCTGATCCTAATAAAGGATGTTCCCCTCTACACTTCTGATATGCAAACTTCCTGATCCAAGCAAAATTTGCAAGAACACGTGGTACCAAACTGTTGGCCCTCACCTCAATGCATTCCTATATAGTTACATGCAAATAGGCACCTGACTCAGTCTGGGGCGCATCTGTTTAATTTGTTCCAATATTCGTCCCTGGTTTATCGCCCGGATTAATGTTGCTGCCCGGAGTTACCCCCATTGTTTCATCAGGCATTATGTGATCACCCATATGCACCTGGGACACTGAGGGAATAGTGTTATTGATGGCTGTGGGGAGGGTGGGATTTTGTGAGACAATGCCAGTGGCAATTTTATCATTTTGAGCCTTTTCACCCCCTGTTTTATTTATCCTCTCACCACCAGCTGCTGTTACATTGTATGCAGGGCTTACTGAATTACCGCTAGCCGATCCAGGGACGTCCGTGTGAGTACCGACAGTAGCGCAGTGCTCGCCAGCCCTCCTCGCCGCTGCCGGAGTCTGCTGAATGACCGGCTGACTCTTCCCGCCTTGACCCGGAAGGAGTTTTGCCGGCGTTTTGTGGAGGAGATCCTCGACAGAAGGGCCGGTCGAACTGCCCTTCCGGGCAGTAGCTGTTCCCTGCTTCGGTGTCCTGGATGCAGTTGCAGTGGCAGGCTCCGGGGCACCGCCGATCTGCTTAGCCGGCTCCGCTCTATCCCGTATAGCCAACCTCGCAGCCCTTGTTTTGGCGGCTGCGCTGCTGCTGCCGCATTCTTTGGTGCATGATGCTTCCACTGGTGTCCGTGACAGTACCACCATCCGCCCCCCTCTTCAGGGCTCCATAAAGGTACGTCTGCTCTGTGGGTCTGTGAATCTTGCAGCTGTCCCTACACAGATATCGGATCACTATACAGCCAATCAGGGATCCCAATGTCACAATCTGGCTTTTGATCTGTACTTTTGTATTGCAATCGACCCTTTTCTCCAACAGCTCTATTTCTCTGTATGGGTTTTTTCCGGGCTGCCACATTGTTATATCCTCAGATTTTGCAGTACCTCGATGTTTTTTTACAGTAGAGCTTGCCCCTCTACACTTCTTATATGCAAACTTCCTGAGCCCAGCAAAATTTGCCACAACACGTGGCACCAAACTGTTGACCCTCACCTCAATGCATTCCTATATAGTTACCTGCAAATAAGTAATTGTGGTTCTCTTCTAGCACCTGGTGATCATTAAGGAGGGTGGGAACACATTTGAAATGCAGAGCAAGAGAGCTCTTTGAATCAGCCTGTTAGAACAAGGAAGCTGGTCGCGATAGTACCCTAGAAAAATGTAATGAAATGGACACTGTTTCGCGCAGAGATGGTTGAGCGGGGATGCCCTTTTTTTATATATCATTTGTCTAAATGTCACGGTAAGCATAGATTTTAAACTCAAGTTCTTATATAGTGACAAACTAGATTTGAGTCAATATTGGGATTTCCTTGAAGTAACTAAGTGAAGTTGCGGGAGGGCTACCGGAATATTTATTGCATAAATGATGAACCCAGCATGTTGATTAAACACGTTCCACATTATAATGTAATAAATGCCAGTGAATTAGATGTTTAAATGGATATGTTCTCAGTAACTCTTAGATCGTAACATGATGACAGAGTTATTTTGGCACATTGTGTTTAAATGATGTATTTGTTTACAATTGTAGATGTCCCTGACGAAGGGAGGTTTCCTCCCGAAATGCATTGCAACCATAGACAATAAATCGTGACATGGAATGAACCCCATGCGTCTGAGTGCTGTTTAATATGGCGAAAACACAGATTGAATAAAATGAATTGAACAAAAGACAAAGCATGGTTTAAATGTGAGGAGATAAAGTTAAAAGAAAAGAAGATTGTAAGAAACTTGATTCATTGGATTTAATCCATAAACTTGGCTGTGCAGCTTTTGTGGAACCGAAAATGGGCCCGCCGTACTTGTAGATATTGTCACAGCGCAATGAGACGAGCGCGAAGAAAGTTTTGCACGCTAAAAACTTTGAAAGTGTTTTGATAAAAATGGGACAAATATAAAAATTATAAAATGGAATATATCCGGTGTGCATCTCATACCCAGTAAATTCATAACATGATCTCTTCTAGGAAAAACACATTGGCTCGCAAGCATGTGTTTTGTTTTTCAACCATACGACATCCCCCTACAAGCTCCAGAAGGATTTAGCCTGAGCCAAGCAACTTTTCCACTTGTGGCCACTGTGCCACTTTCAAGCCACTGCGTTCCTATGGAGTTTTAAACGAATAAGTAACCATCCTTTCTCCCATGAAGATCAACTTGGCTCACCCATTTTCATACTCATCCTAATAAAGGAAGTTCCCCTCTACACTTCTGATATGTGTACTGCCTGAGCCAAGCAAAATTTGCCACAAGAGGTGGCACCAAACTGTTGGCCCTCACCTCAATGCATTCCTATATAGTTACATGCAAATAAGTAATTGTGGTTCTCTTCTAGGAAAAACACATTGGCTCGCAAGCATGTGTTTTGTTTTTCAACCATACCGCATCCCCCAACAAGCTCCATAAGCATTTAGCCTGAGCCAAGCAACGGTTCCACTTGTACCCACTGTACCTCTTTCAAGCCAATGCGTTCCTAAGGAGTTATAAACGAATAAGTAACCATCTTTTCTCCTATGAAAATCAACTTGGCTCACCCATTTTCATACTGATCCTAATAAAGGAAGTTCCCCTCTACACTTCTGATATGTAAAATGCCTGAGATGAGCAAAATTTGCCACAACAGGTGGCACTAAACTGGTTGCCCTCGCCTCAATGCATTCCTATATAGTCACATGCAAATAAGTAATTGTCATTCTCTTATAGGAAAAACACCTTGGCTCACAAACGTGTATTTTGTTTTTCACCCATACCACATCCCTCTACAAGCTCCATAAGTATTTAGCCTGAGCCAAGCAACGGTTTCACTTGTGCCCACTGTGCCACTTTCAAGACAATACGTTCCTAAGGAGTTATAAACGAAAAAGTAACCATCCTTTCTCCCATGAAGATCAACTTAGCTCACCCAATTTCATGCTGATCCTAATAAAGGAAGTTCACCTCTACACTTCTGATATGAGTCAGTCAAAAATTGCCACAGCAGGTGGCACGAAACTGTTGGCCCTCACCTCAATGCATTCTTATATAGTTACATGCAAATAAGTAATTGTGGTTCTCTCTCTCTAGGAAAAACACATTGACTCGCAAGCATGTGTTTTGTTTTTCAACCATACCACACCCCCCTAGGAGCTCCATCAGGATTTAGCCTGAGCCAAGCAACTTTCCACTTGTGCCCACTGTGCCACTTTCAAGCCAATGCGTTCCTATGGAGTTGTAAACTAATAAGTAACCATCTTTTCTCCTACGAAGATCAACTTGGCTCACCCAGTTTCATACTGATCCTAATAAAGGATGTTCACCTCTACACTTCTAAAATGTAAATTGCCTGAGCAAAGCAAAATTTGCCACAGCAGGTGGCACCAAATTGGTTGCCCTAAACTCAATGCATTCCTATATTGTTACATGCGTAAAAGTAATTGTGGTTTTCTTATAGGAAAAACAACTTGGCTCACAAACATGTATTTTGTTTTTCACCCATATCACATCCCTCTATAAGCTCCATAAGGATTTAGCCTGAGCCAAGCAACCGTTCCACTTATGCCCACTGTGCCACTTTCAAGCCAATGCGTTCCTAAGGAGTTATAATCGACTAAGTAACCATCCTTTCTCCCATGAAGATCAACTTGGCTAGCCCATTTTCATACTGATTCTAATAAAGGAAGTTATCCTCTACACTTCTGATATGTACATTTCATTAGCCAAGCAAAATATCTCAAAACAGGTGGCACCAAACTGGTTGCCCTCACCTCAATGCATTCCTATATAGTTACATGCAAATAAGTAATTGTGGTTCTCTTACAGGAAAAACACTTTGGCTCGCAAACATGTATTTTGTTTTTATCCATACCGCATCCCCCTACAAGCTCCATAAGGAATTAGCCTGAGCCAAGCAACGGTTCCACTTGTGCCCACTGTGCCACTTTCAAAGGAATGCGTTCCTATGGAGTTAGAATCGAATAAATAACCATCCTTTCTCCCATGAAGATCAACTTGGATCACCCATTTTCATACTGATCCTAATAAAGGAAGTTCCCATCTTCACTTCTGATATGTAAACTGCCTGAGCCGAGCAAAATTTGCCACAACAGGTGGCACTAAAGTGGTTGCCCTCACATCAATGCAATCCTATATAGTTACATGCAAATAAATAATTGTGGTTCTCTTATAGGAAAAACACCTTGGCTCACAAACATGTATTTTGTTTTTCAACCCTACCACATCCCTCTACCAGCTCCATAAGGATTTAGCCTGAGCCAAGCAACTGTTCCACTTGTGCCCACTGTGCCACTTTCAAGCCAATGCGTTCCCATGGAGTTATAAACGAATAAGTAACCATCCTTTCTCCCATGAAGATCAACTTTGTTCACCCATTTTCATACTTATCCTAATAAAGAAAGTACCACTCTACACTTCTGATATGTGTACTGCCTGAACCAACCACAATTTGCCACAAAAGGTGGCACCAAACTTGTTGCCCTTACCTCAATGCATTCCTATATCGTTACATGCTTAAACGTAATTGTGGTTCTCTTATAGGAAAAACACATTGGCTCGCAAACATTTATTTTGTTTTTCACCCATACCGCATCGCCAACAAGCTCCATAAGCATTTAGCCTGAGCCAAGCAACGGTTCAACTTGTGCCCACTGTGCCACTTTCAAGCCTATGCGTTCCTATGTAGTAATAAACGAATAAGTAACCATCCTTTCTCCCATGAAGATCAACTTTGCTCACCCATTTTCATGCGGATCCTAATAAAGGTAGTTCCCCTCTACACTTCTGATATGCAAACTTCCTGAGCCAAGCAAAATTTGCCACAACACGTGGCACCAAACTGTTGCCCTCACCTCAAAGCATTCCTATATAGTTGCCAATAAGTAATTGTGGTTCTCTTATAGGAAAAACACATTGGCCCACTGTACCACTTTCAAGCCAATGCGTTCCTATGGAGTTATTATCGAATAAGTAACCATCATTTCTCCCATGAAGATCAACTTGGCTCACCTATTTTCATACTGATCCTAATAATGCGAGCACCCCTCTACACTACCTATATGTGATCATCATCATCACAAAACTTTATTTCGATTCAGAAAAAACAGAATCATAAAAGTATACATTTAAAAACAAAATATTATATACAATCATACAATTGATACAGTTCATCTAGATAAAAGTGCAAGTGTGCTTCAAATATAGAAAACAATTTGTCTACCACAATTATTACAGTTTCCATTGATGCTAATCAATATTGTGTTCTAATAGTGAGTGCCAACCTAATAAAGCTAACCACACCACTACATATCGCTGGGTTAGACAATGACAATAAATACTCGTATCCCTCCTTGTAATTATATGGTCCAGCATTAAGTAAAACAGGCTTAATAAACCGCTTTCTGGGATCTTTATACAAAGTACAAAAAAGAAGGAGGTGGAGTGTATTTTGTGAAACCTTATTATTACAAGGGCAAGGGGGTAGCCTCTCACACCTCCCTCCCATAGGTTGCAACAGATAAGCATTTCACTTTGTACAAAGTTTTTAATTCTGTGATCGGTTTTTGTCCCAGTTTACCAGAAAAACGAAAAAGGGCCTCTATAGACTGGGTAGCCTTTTGGACACGAGATAATATTAATGGTTCCCAGCTCAAATGCCTACGCGTTTTTGCCCCTTTAGGGCCACAGACCATTGCAAAGGACTTAGTGAAATTTACCCTAAGATCTAACCCTTGCATAAAATCATTAAAAGCATTCAAACAGGTTTGCATGCTATTAGCAGTAAGGGTCATTAACACTGTGTCATCTGCATAGGATAGCATAGGCACTTGTTTGCCATTTATTTTCGGGAAATCTGAGCAATTTCCCAATAGGAAACTTTCCAAACCATTTGTGTAGACCAAAAACAAAAATGGCGCCAGGATACAGCCCTGGCGAACACCTTCATTAGATAAAATAGGTTTTGTCTTCTCACCTCCTAGGCCATATCTAATCCTCACTGTGGTAGCAGCAGGTAATCTGCGGAGCCGGGTAACAAGCGCTTCCTCGAACCCCATAACCTCCATCATCCGCCATAATTTATCTCTACATACAGTGTCAAAAGCACTGGATAAGTCCATGAAGGCCAGGTGCATAAAACTACCCCTGGCCTTCGTGTACTTACCCATAATTAGTGCAAGATTCAGGCACTGCTCTGTAGTCCCCTTGCTTCGCCTAAACCCATACTGCGAATCCACGATGGTACCAGATGATTCAGCCTCACTTCACTTGGAGCACAGGGGGAAAGAAAGAAGGAAGAGACTGCCCCCCACTCAAAGCCTATTTATACAAAAAGAGACTCCTCCTACCGGGCACATCTCGTTTGAAAGTGGCTCTGTGGGAACATCAATTTTTCTTGTTTCCCTTTTATAAGAATTTCATTTATTCATAAATGTCACTGTGTCCATTTTATAAAAAACACATGCACTGCCCACCAGTTACCACCTTCAAACCCCACATTCCATCCAGTGCAAAAAGTGTGAGGAGCGAGATAGAGCACCTCACGGAAGAACCGCCAAAAGGGGTTACTGGCTGATGATTTACCAGTCTACCATCTTATCATCATCGGTAACTCTCTCTCACTCTTGAAATGAAGAAGAAAGGAAAGAAACAGAACGTGAAGTCCACACATCAATTCACTCCACAGGGACAAAAAATCATAATTCCCATTTGTGCACAGGTCTACACACACACACCCCTCGTGAGAAAACGACAAAAAATGTGATTCTCATCAATTCAATTGAGAGGCTCACTTAGCCACTCTGACCTTTATTCTGGGCTGTGAGCCTATCAAGCTAAAATTGGTTTATATTTTAACCAACCTACTATTCAATTGCCAACATGTTTCGTTGCTATTAATTAGCGCAACTTCATCAGGGCTTGTAGGGGTTTATCCTTTCATTCATTCCTTGGTGTCTTTCAATTCAACACCTGTAGTGGTAAACAGTGGTAGACAGACACATTTAAAAACAATAAGACAAAAGCTGTACAGGGCAACAATGGTCATAATATGTTGCATGTAGTGACACATCAATCACTTAAAACACAATTACCTTGAGGTGGCGAAGTGCCAACATACCAGCACACCTCATGTCCGGGTCACCGTGTCAATCGATCACGTTTCCCTGCAAACACCCACCGCACTGCTAGGGTTCTATACAAGTGTGCAGAGGAGAGGGGACATAAATAATTGCACATGTCAATGCCTCCAAATTACAATTCCTATGTATTCGTACTGTAGCAAGTGTACACTTAATGTGAATGATAGTAGATGTAATTCTCACTGTGAGGCAAGCTGGCCCAGCTAAAAATCCCTGGGAGAAGGTCTTATTATCGTGATTTAAGACTGTGCAGTAAAAAGAATGTGTACGTGACACCCATCTCACACCATCTGATGTCATTCAGGTGGTAAGTACGTACACTCGAAATTATCGCAATGTAACAGGGCAGGGACAACCCTCTGATCCAAACCACCCCGGGCGAGTACATTTTATAGACTACCACAGTCCGCGGCGTACTGCATTAACATATAGAGCCCGCCCTTAATGATACAGGTCCCCCTTACCGCTGCCGCGTCCCACCGGCGTTCAAGGAGCACCGACTGCGGGTGCAGCGTTCCCGAATCATTTAACCCGCCGTGCACGTCACGTCCGCCCATCGCGCACGTCCATGCGCAGTTGCAGGCGGAAGGCGGTACAAAGCGGTGCTGTGGCGGCCATATTGGAGTGTACGGCTCTCCACAAAAAGGATATTGTTTACATTCAATTCACATTATTAGGAAAATCTGAATATCGTTACTCATTGTCTCCACTAAGTATATACACCTAAGTAGAGAAATGTATTCAGATAGGACAGTTTCACAACCCGTAATGTTGGAAACGAAAACATTTTAAAACAAAGGGGATTGTAGTATTGTATTAAAACAACCCTTGTACAAATATAGCACATCAATTATGGGCTTCGAAGTTATTACAAAAGGTTGTTATATTGAAACAACCCTTTTGCAGGTATAGCACGTTGATTCTGGGCAACAAGGTAATAACAAGATTTATACCCCAATCAAATCCACAATGGACAGCAACGGGGGAGGAATGGAATAAGCCATATTATTAAGCACCCTGTTACAGAAGTTGCAAGTTCATAAAGGGCAACAAGGTTGTTACAGCATTTGTCCCCCAATCCAATCCACAATGAGTAGCAACGAGAGGAATGGTATAAGCCATGGTGGTCCACCCGAACAAGGGGGAGATCAATCCTGGATAATAATCCTCACATATCCCTATGCTAGATATATATTTCTAAACTCAACTTATTGCATAGGTAATCATCTACTATCAGAATCCAGGGGGTCAGTACCTGCTAACCTTGTTCCATTCGATGTGGTCATTAAGACCCTCCTTGTCCGCCTTCTTGGAATAAATCCATCTTGCCTCCTTTCTGGACTGTATGTTTTCAATGTTATGAGACTCACCCAGCACTCTTTCTAAAACCACCCATCTCTGATCGCTGGGTTCATGTTTTTTCTCAACAAAATGTTGTACCAGGCGTGTGGAGAGCTTTTTGGCTTTGAGTGCGCTCAAATGCTCCTGAGTGCGTATCTTTATCTTTCGCGAAGTTAACCCAATGTAATGTAGACCACAGCTGCATGTGAGTCTATAGATCACGTGCGAGGTGTTACAATTGCTGAAGCGTCGAAGCTGCCAGGTCCTCCCATCATTTAAAATGACTTCCTTGGTGGCATCAGTGAGGGAGCATACTGAGCAATTGGTGCACGGGTAGTGACCCATCGGAACAGAGCTGGTCACTGACATTCTCGGGTTGCGAGTGTGGACCAGTTTATCTTTTAAGTTGGGCGCTCGCTTAAACGCAAAGCGTGGCGGTGGCATTTCATCTGAAGATGTACTCAATAGGCCCCAGTGTTTACGTATAATTTGTCTGGTTTGGGTAGACAGAGGGTCAAAGGTGGTCACAACTGGAATGCACTCCTGCTTGGTTCGATTATTCCTTTCCAGTAGTGCTTCACGTGGAGTATTTAGAGCCCTTTTGCGCGCTCATTTCACTGTCTTCATGGGGTAGCCTCTCACTACCAGTTTGCCCATCAACTCCTCAGATTGATCCAGGAAAGTATTTGTGTCAGAGCAGTTACGTCGATAGCGTAAAAATTGGCCAACAGGGAGGTTATCCCTCAGGGCCCGGGGATGGAATGACTGGTAGTGAAGCAGGGAGTTCCTATCTGTTGACTTCTGGTGTACACTTGTCGTCAACCCAGTCCCTTCAGCTTTTATATCCACGTCCAAATATACCGCAGTGGTCGTGCTGATAGACCACGTAAACCGAAGGTTATCGTCCGCCTGATTGAGCCATGTCAGGAAGCTAGACAAACAGTCCTCTGTACCTGTCCAGATACAGAGGACGTCGTCAATATATCTCTTCCATAAGGTGATGTTGTCTTTGTAAGGGTTGGAAGAATGGCGGACCACATTGGCCTCGAACTGGCCCACAAAGATGCAGGCCAGGCTCGGAGCAAATGTGGCCCCCATGGATGTCCCAGACACCTGTAAGTACAGTTGGTTCTTATACTCCCAAAAATTTTTTGTCAGCGCTATTTCTATGCATTGCATGACAAAAGAAGGTGGAGTATCATAGAACCACTCCAGTTCCCCCAGTGCCCGCGCTGCTGCCACCAGCGTGGCGTCCTGGGGGATACTGGTATATAGTGACTCGATGTCAATAGTTACCAGGAACTGGGAACCTGGGTCAAACTCAACATCTTTAAGAATGTTCAAGATGTCCGTCGTGTCTTGTACAAAGGATTCCTGGGTGATAACAGCCTCCCTCAGGAAAAAATCAGCGAATTGGGACAGGGGTTCCAAGACTTATTGAATGCCCAAGACTATTGGGTGTCCGGGAGGTGGGCGCTGGGGCTTATGAATTTTTGGCAAGATGTAAAATGCCGGTATGCGTGATTTTCTGTTAACAATAAAATCAGCTTCTTTGGGTGTTATCCATTTCTTTTCCAAAGCGCCAGAAACTAATTTGGTAATCATGTCTAGCAGCTATGGGGTGGGGTCTCTCATGAGGGGATGATAGTTGGTACGCATCCCCAGTAGTATCAATACTTCAGCCTCATAGTCACTAGTATTGAGAACAACGACAGCAGCCCCCTTGTCTGCCTGTTTTATTGTAATTTCTTGGTTGTTTTGCAAGGACCTCACAGCTGCCCAATCGTCCTTGTTCATATTGGATATCCGATGTTGATGGTTAGCTTCCTCCAAGGCCCGGATGTCTTGAAGTACACGCTGTTCGAAGACAGCAACTTCAGGGCCGAGTGATGAAACAGGAGGGCAAAAGTTTGAGGGACGGTGGAGATTGGTCTCAAACACAGAGGGACTCGTTTTTTCTTTATCCTTAAAGAATTTATGGAGTTTAATTTTTCTCATCATTTCAGAGAGTTCCATTCTGCATACAAAGCTGTCGTGTTTGGGAGTCGGAACGAATCCAAGTCCTTTATTTAAGACACAGATCTCGGTCGAGGTTAGAACATGGCTCGATAAATTAACCACAATATCTGTTGGCTTGGCACTTTCAGTGTTAAAGAATTGATTCAAACCTGGAATGTTCTGCCCCTGCTGCGCGTTACACGTGGGGAATGTGTCTGCCATGATTGTGCCTGAGCCCTGCCTCTGCCTCTTCCTCTCTGAGCTGAATTGCCGCCTCCCCCTCGTGAGCCCCTCTGGGTTTGCCCTAAAAAAGCCCTTAGTAATACACCCAAATCTTCGTCTGATCTTGTTTCTGGTGCAAAGTTGACCCTACCTAGGTTAGGTCACTAGAATTACTAGCGACTTCCTCCTCTTCGCTACTGGTATTATCGAATGCCCAGTTTCTCGGGGTGCGCCTCTGTTGTCTGGACCCTCCCCGGTAAGAATTCTGGCCTCGTCTTTGATTGTTGAAGGACTGATTTTGGACTGGGGGGTTATCGTAATACTGGTCCTCAACATAGGGAAATGCCCATTCGTGTGAGAACCGATCTAGATTTTTCTTAAGGCCCTTGATCTTTTGGTTGACCATATCATTTTTATACTCCAAAAGATCTCCCTGGATCCTGTCTAGTTGCTCCTTAGCATCTGTGAGTGCAGTATCGTTCTTTAATTTATCTTCCAGATCTAAGATCTCCTTCAACAGGTCTTCACTGAGTCGTTTGGCTGTATTTATGATCAGTATTAACCAGTCCCTGGTACACTTATTGGCTATGAAGCTCCAATCTAAGCGAAACTGCCTATCCTCTAGGAAGATTTTTGGTTCCAGTCTCACTAATAGGCTTGGTGGTGATGCTCCTGCTCGCAAATATTCGGTCATGAGTGCCCCATGTAGGGCCACTCGTACCTGACGTTTTTTTAGGTTGGACAGTTTATCCCACTCCTCTCTTGCTGTGGAATTACTTGTTAACGGTGCATCAGGAAAGAATGACGGTCCAGAGAGTATCAGGGCAATCTGCTCGTCTGAGAATTAATTCCTGATCAGACTATGACCTACCCCAAAGAGCACACAAATTCAGAATGTTTAGGAAACATGGCTATATGATCAATTGTGTTTTAACGTGACCAACCACACTACCATGTACAGCAACTATAGACATTAAATTCTCTTCACATAAAAGCTCTCACGGCTGAGCCGCCGTACTCAAAACCTCACTTCACTTGGAGCACAGGGGGAAAGAAAGAAGGAAGAGACTGCCCCCCACTCAAAGCCTATTTATACAAAAAGAGACTCCTCCTACCGGGCACATCTCGTTTGAAAGTGACTCTGTGGGAACATCAATTTTTCTTGTTTCCCTTTTATAAGAATTTCATTTATTCATAAATGTCACTGTGTCCATTTTATAAAAAACACATGCACTGCCCACCAGTTACCACCTTCAAACCCCACATTCCATCCAGTGAAAAAAGTGTGAGGAGCGAGAGAGAGCACCTCACGGAAGAACCGCCAAAAGGGGTTACTGGCTGTTGATTTACCAGTCTACCCACTTATCATCATCGGTAACTCTCTCTCACTCTTACCCTGTTACATTGCGATTATTTTGAGTGTACGTACTTACCACCTGAATGACATCAGATGGTGTGAGATGGGTGTCACGTACACATTCTTTTTACTGCACAGTCTTAAATCACGAGAATAAGACCTTCTCCCAGGGATTTTTAGCTGGGCCAGCTTGCCTCACAGTGAGAATTACATCTACTATCATTCACATTAAGTGTACACTTGCTACAGTACGAATACATAGGAATTGTAATTTGGAGGCATTGACATGTGCAATCATTTATGTCCCCTCTCCTCTGCACACTTGTATAGAACCCTAGCAGTGCGGTGGGTGTTCGCATGGAAACGTGATCGATTGACACGGTGACCCTTACATGAGGTGTGCTGGTATGTTGGCACTTCGCCACCTCAAGGTAGTTATGTTTTAAGTGATTGATGTGTCACTACATGCAACATATTATGACCATTGTTGCCCTGTACAGCTTTTGTCCTATTGTTTTTAAATTTGTCTGTCTACCACTGTTTACCACTACAGGTGTTGAATTGAAAGACACCAAGGAATGAATGAAAGGATAAACCCCTACAAGCCCTGATGAAGTTGCGCTAATTAATAGCAACGAAACATGTTGGCAATTGAATAGTAGGTTGGTTAAAATATAAACCAATTTTAGCTTGATAGGCTCACAGCCCAGAATAAAGGTCAGAGTGGCTAAGTGAGCCTCTCAATTTTATTGATGAGAATCAAATTTTTTTTCGTTTTCTCACGAGGGGTGTGTGTGTGTAGACCTGTGCACAAATGGGAATTATGATTTTTTGTCCCTGTGGAGTGAATTGATGTGTGGACTTCACAATCTGTTTCTTTCCTTTCTTCTTCATTTCAAGAGTGAGAGAGAGTTACCGATGATGATAAGTGGGTAGACTGGTAAATCATCAGCCAGTAACCCCTTTTGGCGGTTCTTCCGTGAGGTGCTCTCTCTCGCTCCTCACACTTTTTTCACTGGATGGAATGTGGGGTTTGAAGGTGGTAACTGGTGGGCAGTGCATGTGTTTTTTATAAAATGGAAACAGTGACATTTATGAATAAATGAAATTCTTATAAAAGGGAAACAAGAAAAATTGATGTTCCCACAGAGCCACTTTCAAACGAGATGTGCCCGGTAGGAGGAGTCTCTTTTTGTATAAGCCAGATGATTCAGCCCAAGTTTCCAAACGGGCCAATATCACCCTTCCCATCAGCTTACAAGAAGAATCTATCAACGATATTGGCCTATAACAGCACGGGTCACTTTTATCTCCTTTTTTAAAAACCGGTACCACTACCGCCTCTTGCCAAGAAATAGGAATGCGCCCAACTACAACCGCTCTAAATACATTTAATAACAGTGGTGCCCACACCTCAACATTACATTTAAAAAGATCTAAAGGAACTGCATCTGGCCCTGGGGCTTTTAATGAGATGCCCTTTCTTAAGGCTACCTGAACCTCTAAAAGAGAGAGTGAAAGGCTTAATGTTAAAGCTGACTCCAAGTTACAATCACCACTTTTCTCCTCTCCAGTTTGCACGAGACCCCTTTCAGGTTAAAATTTTTAGAATAATGCGCTTCCCAGGTGTCCCCCGGTATATGGATTGCTAGGTTACCTTTTTCCTCACTATTTAGGAATGGACGATTTATTACCTCCCATAATTGCTTACAATCCTTCAGAGCCGAAGCTTTTTCCAGATCATCCCAAGCCTTCCTCTTTAGGTCTGATTTACGCTTGCTAATGGCATCCTTATATGCTCTCCTTGCCTTAGTAATCAGCACCCTATCCCGGGGTACCTTGTGTAATGCCTTTGTTAAGGCTGTTTGTGCTGCCGAACATTCAGCATCAAACCATTTGCACCCTCTCAATTTCTTTTTTCCAACTGTTTTTAAAAGGTGCGACGCCACATTACCACATATTGCCTCAAAAATTTTAATTATTGTTTCGGGCTCAGAGGTAGATGTTAGGCAGACAACAATCTTATTGCTATTCACTTTAAAAATGTCTGCCTCTAATTTACTCGCATCGACCTTATCCCACTTCAAGGTTACCCCCTGATTTTGACCAAATTTTATTGGCTGATCGGGGACCTGAGACTTCTCAAGCCTGTGACTCAGACTTAAGACTAAAGGATTATGGTAGCTGGCAGGGTTCACTTCAATTTGAAAAGCATTTATAAGATGAATATACCTATTGGAGACCAAAACAAAGTCAATTACACTCATTTGGTTCCCTGTTCCTTGATAGGTGGGTATCTCCAATGATTTAGAAACAATTTTCATATCCAAAACACAAAGGTCATTTATGACAATAATATTATTCAAGGCATCCCCTTGCTTTGTATGTTTAAAATGTGCCAATGGTTGATGATTTAGGTCTAACACCCCACAGACCCTAGACCCACTAAATTTACACAATACACAGTTAAAATCCCCTACCCACATTATAATAAGTGGAGAAAAGATGTTAGTCACTTTCACAATTTCCTTCTGTAATTTATTAATGACAGATGTGGCATGGTGATCAAAAATATTATAATACCAATTCACCAAGAGTAAGGACACTGTAAATAGATTTTGGATCATAAGCAGTTGATACCAAGGTGATTCCATCAATGCACATTAAAAAATGGATACCCATCTAAGCTGTTATCCCTTCTGCTCCAAGTTTCCTGAAGACAGATTATATCAAAAGTTTCAATGTATTTTAGCCACGCCTCATCCTTTAGCTTACGCTCTAGGCCAGCTATATTCCATGAAATTAGACGAAAGGGAAACCCCTCTGCTTGGCTACTTAATTGGATCGAATGTATGCTGTCCGGACCAAGTGAGTTCCTTACTACAAGCTCAGTCCTGTCAGTCTCACCCAGATCTTTTAGTAAACGAGCCATCGGCTGGTTGCCACATATATTCATATTGCTAACTAACTCTAACCCGGGTCCACCTGCCTCATCTGTGAGGTGGTCTCTCACTAAACTTATCCGGATAGGACTATCAGCCATATCCACACCTCCCTCATATCCCACACTGCTAGCGAAGGGGGCTGGGCGGAGTCAATCCACCCCCTCCAGACCCATGAGCGGCTCAAATCTATTTCTCAATGGAAAATAATGTGCCGCCCCATCAAATTGGTTCATTCCAGCTGACCAACCTCTAGCATTGGTATATAAAGGACGGGGCAATTCAAAATTCACATATGGGTAGAAGTAATCTAAACCAAGTGATTGAATATCACCTAATCTTGCAAACCTAGCTTCCCGTCGGATATAATCTACAACCCACGGATCTCTTAAATTAATGATGATGCAATCACCCTCGAGATCATTAGAACTACGGCCCAACCTATATGTCAATTCCTTGAGCAGACTAACATTTGTCACAACAAGTGGTATCAAACGGGGTCCCCTCACCTCAATGTAATATATCTGAATAGTTAATTGCATACGATCCATAAGGATTAAGCCTGAGCCAAGCAACATTTATCACCTCTACCTACTGTGCCACCCTCAAGCCAATGCGTACCTATCAAGTTATAGACTAATAAGTAACTGTCCTTTCATCCATGAAAAAGAACTTCACTTACAAATGCTTTTATTGATCATAATAAATGGAGCATTGCACATGATTCATGCACACCTTAACACATTTTTATACAGATACTAGCAGCCCGTCCCGACGTTGTCCGGGAGCAATTAGACTTCAGGGCCCCCGCCCGGCCCGACGTTGTCCGTGGGTCCCCCGGAGCCTTCCTCCATATATTGCAGTATTATACCTCTATGTTTACTTTGTACGCTTTTGTAACTTGCACACGTCACTTTTTCCTCCTGTAATGCACCGTTTGGCTCACTTTTGTAATGCACCGTTTGCTTCCTCTTGTATTTTGTTGGCTCACGATTGTCATTTTTGCTTGATTTATTGTAACGCTTGCTTACTTTGTACGCTTTTGTAACCTGCACACATCACTTTTTCCTCCTGTAATGCACCGTTTGGCTCACTTTTGTAATGCACCGTTTGCTTCCTCCTGTATTTTGTTGGCTCACGATTGTCATTTTTGCTTCATTTAATGTAACGTTTGCTTTTGTATTTTGCCGCCGCTCACCGCTCCCAAATAAATAAATAAATAAATAACCTACCTCATACGCCGCTCACCGCTCCTCCCCGCCTGTTCGCCGCTCCTCACCGCCTGTCCGCCGCTCCTCACCGCCTGTCCGCCGCTCCTCACCGCCTGTCCGCCGCTCCTCACCGCCTGTCCACCGCTCCTCACCGCCTGTCCGCAGCTCCTCACTGCTCCTCCCTGCCTGTGCGCCGCTCCTCCCCGTGCTCATGTCCACCGGTCCTCTTCGCTCTCCTGTACGCCGCTCCTCCCCGCGCTCCTAACGTCAGCACGCACCTCGCCGCCGGCGCTTCTTCCTAGGGACTATTTTTATGTTTTTGGTAAATTTTTGAAATTACATATATTTATTAAGTTTATTTAGCCTATGTCCATCTGCACACCCTGACGATTACAACGATGTATCGGGTGTGTGGATTGGCGCTGTGGTTCCCAAGTTTACCCGCCTCAAAGGTTTAAAGTTCTTCCTTTATAATAGTAGTATAGATGTTCAAAATACAAAGGATAAGTTGCCCTGTGGCATATAAGATGTCCTGTCATCTGTCAATAAGGTACCTGTAAGGCTGAAAGAATGGGAAGCCTTTATCCAGAAGTAGCAGGACATAGGCTCAAAACATAAAAAATTGTTGAAAGATAGTATTGTAAAGGGAAGTATGAAGGCAAAGGCTGAGGAGGGAAGGAGGGGACTGGGAACTATAGGAGCTTAGGTGCACATGTGTTAATTGATACCGGCCTTCACAATTCTCTCCCCGCTCCAGACTTGATCATTATCAAGCTGAACCACATTTCTTTTGACCTTGCTGAATGGGGTAGAACTTGCTGTGGTTTATCTTTTCTCTGGAAGGTATCTTGATGAGGGGAGAACGGAAGCCCTCTAGGGTGTGGTCACGAGTCCCAAACCACCCTGCTGTGGTCATGAGCCGTGGTCACAGGTCATCGACGCAACACTTCACTGAGGAACAAGGAACAATGACATGAGATAACAAAGATCACATTTGAAATGGCATTTTATTCGTTAAGTCTTAAGTACATCAGAAAATGCATTACCCATGCAAGTTTAACATTCCAAAGAGATCCAAGGTGCAAAAGGACTGGGATATTTTAAAAAGGCACAATTGAAATTAGTTAGGGAAAGCAGAACACTCTGTAAAGTCTAGTGCCTAGAAGCACCTTAGCTATGGAGACTATCCCAGCAGGCCCTAATAGCTTAAGGGAACCTAAGAATGCAAGGAATTGGGTGTGAATGGAAAATACAGAGCATGGACAGACATTTAAAAAGTCAAAAGTATTATCTGGCTTAGGAAGTCCACCACCAGAGAGAGAGAGGAATTGACATCCCAAATCAGACAATCGACTAGCCGGAGAGCTCGCATGCAAAAGTCGCATTAGCAGAACTCTGGCTTCAGATTTGACGGGCTGAATCTAATATACCTGAAAAATGCAGAACTAACACTGTTCTGACGCCTTTTCTGACGCACTTTCTGATGCAGGTGGTTTGACCACATGTGTTCTAGGACACCGGAAGGACATCTTTAAGGAACATTTTGTTACGTATATTTTAAAAGAGAACATTTTGTACATTTCTGACAAAAGAACATTTTGTCACGTATATTTCTAAAAATATATGTGAGAGCGGAACTTATGACAGGTGCTGTGGTGAAGTGACATTTATCTCATGCAAGCTATCTTTCAAAACAACATTTCTGCAAGAGTCCAAGATGTGCCAACTTTTACTGGCTGGGTCTGTGTATGTGTGCGCGTGGGGTGTCTTGCAATGGGGCTTGTGAAAGGCTACTGTACTTTCCAGGTTTGCTCAATTGCCTCGCTGTGTTTAGTACATCAGAAATGCACGTTTAAAACTTATTTAGGCCCAGTGGATTTTGTTAACATAAGGCGGTGGCCTTTGGCCTTTGGCTTGGGCCTACAAACCCGGGATTCAGGGAATCCGTGGGATTTCATTTGCTCTTTTTATATGGTGAAAATTGGTCATTTTAGCATATTTTCAGATTTTGTCAAGTAGGGCTCACATCAGACCTTTATCCTACCAAGGTCGATAAAAATGCCCTTTCTGTGTTTAAATGGTAGAATACGACCCTCTATCATCTCCCTCCTCTTGATCATTCAATGATAATTTTTTTCAACTGAGTATCTCTGTGACCCTTCAGCCAGTGGCGGTATCCAGGGCATGTCATTAACATAACACTTAAAGCTACATTTTTTATTTATCTATTTTGTTGACTTAGTCTTCATTTGGCCTAATGAGTATTTTCGCATACTCTGCCTCTTGCTCATTAAGCAGGCGTTCATATTAGGCTGCTGTTGGGCTCTTACTCAGACAGTCTCTACCTGGGAGAAGTGGAGGAGCTGCCTGTATTCCATAGTGGGTGCTATGTGTTGCTAACTCGTTCATCTCCATTTGTATTCCAGTCCCATCTTTATCAATGGCTATTTATTCAATTTGGTACAATATCTCTGTGTCATTTAAGCAGTATCTTAGGTATAGCAAGTATGTGATCATAGTACATTTATAGTCATTATAATGGCAGTAATAGTGTTCAATATTACTAGTAGCACACATTCTCATTTAAAAAAAAAAAAATTCTCATTGTTCTTAAA